>NC_079291.1:93460022-93773022 GCF_023638135.1 Falco biarmicus
AAACAAACGTAATAGGCAGGCATGGGTACCAAGGTCCCATCTGTCTGAGGAAGAGTCAGAAGTTAATTTAAGTGACTTCTACAACATGTCGCCTAATTCCAGTGGCAGCAAAGCTAATTAAGATGGAGTTGGTCCAAGAGCGCAGTGGTGTCAGTGGTACGGAGAAAACACTGCCACAAAGGCACAATCAAATTGCAGTTACGCTAACGAGCCAGTCGGCGCTGGGTATTCAGAGCCTGCAAGGAAGTGCTAAGCAACATAATTAACTAGATATCTTGGTGCCATTGATAACTTCATGAATATTTCATACTCTTTCCCCACCAATCTGTACTGACAACTTGTGACACAGAACTAGCTGGAGTAAAATGCACTTAATATGCAGTTGCTGTAGCTGTAAATTTATCATCAGACGTTATTTTCTTAAGAACGCTCCTCCAGGAGCCTGACCAAGCTACTCAGCAACTCAGCTGAGCTCCACAGGCCAAAGAGCAAACGCAGCCCTTCTCTAATGAGTGTTTTAATGGTCCTAATAACAGAGCAAGTCAGCAGCGTGGGTCTGTAGCTCTCGTTAGGGAATGCTAAATTAGCAGGTCCCTGAGGATGGAAGCTCCAGCTCAAAGGGGTCGTGCCTGGAGAGCAGATGCACCAGTGCCACCTTTTTCTCTGATGGCAATGAGTAACTTTGCGCAAAATTTGCTGGCTTTTCTAGGGGGGTGATGTGAGGGAGGTTGCGTGTACATCTGCAGGGTTCAGGCTTCTTTTGTTTTCTTAATATCTAGTTCACTAAAACTCCCTTTTTAAAACCACCCCATGTGGAGGGGGCAAGGAGTAGCAGGCAGGGCAGCAGGGGCTCAGCAGCAGTGATCTCTGTCTCAGCAATAAAGCTACCCAGAGGTGGTTGCAGCCTCTTCAAGGATAACTAGCTGTGGAAGGTTGAAGTATTTGAGGTACTTGGTCTGATTGAAGTATTTGAGGTACTTGGTCCAGGGGCAGCTGTGGGGACCTCTTTTTTATGGCAGCCTGAGTTGAATGAACAAACGAAGTCTGTCTGGGTGTTTTACTGTAACTCCCAACCAAAGTGAAGCAAAAGCTATTTCACTTGGGTAAAATGTGTAAGAAGATGCTGAGACCATGAGGACTGGGGAGGTGGGGTGTTGTCTGTGTCACTGGAGGCACAGCAGGACCCCGTGCATCCTGCCATGGCAGCGGTAAAGGAGAGTCAGTTCAGGGGAGGAAAGCTGGAAACTTGCTGGAAAAACTTGCTGCAGCTCCACAGAGGAGAGCACCAGGCGAGCCAACAGGCTGCTTCCCCAGCACCAGGGTGGGCTGGGAGCCATCGCGGTGATGGTACCTGTCAGTGATGCAGACGGTCTGGCCGGCCACAGGATGGTGGCTGTGGGTGGCAGGGAGCCCAGTGACACAGCGGCTCCCACCTGCGGGTGTGAGTCAGAGCCCGTGGTCCCGGCTGCGCCTGTCTCGGGATGCTCCGGCTGCGCTGCTTGTGGTCGTGCAAACCAGCACACCCGTGGCGGCACAGCCCTGCTGCCCCAGGAATGAGTAATAGGATAGATTTTCCCTGCCTTTCGTTTGTTTTCCTAAGTCGAACATGAGACTGAACTTTGCTTTGGAGGGGCTGCACCGCATCCCCGGGCTCCCCGCTGGCCACGGCTCCGGAGGGGCTGCTGCTGTGGGTGGCATCAGGCATCTCCTCTGGGTGTACAGGGCTGTGCTTGTCCAGGGAAACACCAAACCCACGGGAGCTGAGACCCACACGAGTGCAGGCACTGACAGGACAGGAGATTTGTCCCAGCGATGGTTTTTACTTTGTTCTCCCCAAGCCCAGCTCTGATAACCAGCTATGCCCACACCAGGCAGGCTCTGGGTCTGGGAGTCGCAGAGAAAAATGCCTGTTAGCAGAGAAGAAGGAATTCTAGCCTCAAATTGAAAGCAAGCTATATGTTTACATAAGCCTCTTGTTTTTAAGCCAAGCCTGTGATTCAAGGGGAGGGTCTGTGTTAGTGGGAGGATGCTTTCCTGTCTTGTCTGAGCTCCTGGGTTCATCCGTCCGGTAAACACGCCGCGGGAGGTTGGCACGTCCCATGCTCACACCACTTGCAGCCTGCAGTGGAGTAAGTAGTAGGGATCTCAGCACCATCAGGGATGGCTCTGGAGGGGCAGTGACCCTTCTTTCTCCACTCATTGGATTTACACCCAGTGCAAAGGGGCTGGGAGCAGAAAAGAGGGGTCCCGGGAGCCCCTGGGGGTCTGTGGCCATGAACTTGGGTGGCTCCATCTAATGCCCCTCATTTGTAGTCTTTTGCACTGCTCTCTTCAATGACTTAGGGGGCTTAGACGTTAGTTATGTTGTTGTTGTTTCCAGCACACAAAATGGGTTTCTAAGTAACACAGAGAAAAAAAAATCAGAACTGAAGTGTTCTGCATCATTGTTTCCCTGCGTGCCTATATCAGAATTGTGGCTGCAGAGGAACTGGTGCTCCTCAGGCTTGTTTGGGGAGCTGACAGAGGGCTGGGAGGTTGTGGATGGGGTGTCAGAACGTCCTTTGGCTGGTGGAGCCAGGGAGTGTTGAACCAGCGACCTGGAGAGGCAGCAGGAGCACTCTCCAGGGAGGAGCAATGTAGAAAATCAGCTGTCGGGGAGGGTCAGCCAGGGCCTGATCCTGCCTCAGGGCAAGGCACCGGCTGTCTTGTCTCCCCAGGTCCCTTGCAGCCCTGCAGCCCTCTGTTTCTGCACTGTAAACACTGCTGACACTCCCATATGACAGTGGCAGCAGCCGTTACCCTGCACTAAATCCGTGCAGCCCCTTGGCCAGCCGGGCTGGCCGGCGGCACTCATCCAGCCCCGCAGCCACCTCCCACACTCCCCTGCAGCCCGCTGCGCTGGGGCGGGCTGCTCCATCAGCAGAGTTAGGGAGATGTAAATACCCACAAACTGCATATTCCCAGGGATCTAGGATGTGCTCGGAGGATGAGCCACGGTGTTTTGCAGGGGGTGTGTGGGCGGTTGGCTTCATATGAAGGCGAGGGATGCTGCCTGCATGGGGGGTGCTCAGCCCCTGCATTTGCAGCGTAGCCAGGCACAAGCGGCCTCACATGAGCCTCTCACATCCACTGGCCAGTTTGGAGGCTTGGGTGAACCACAAAGTCGCTGTATTTTACAGCAAAACAGCCCAGGGTTGTGCCCTTTTGCGGCACTCCCCTGAGGCTGCCCTGGCATGTGGAGGCTAAGCCAGCCCCCAGGCAGGCTCAGGACCAGGGGGACAGTGTCCAACCAAGTGTGACCCACAGAGATGTTGAGGTGGGAGCTGGGGACGTGGCTGGCAAGGATACTTGCGTTTTTGGCTGGCAAGGATGCTTGCATTTTTAAGACAAATTTGAACCATCTCAACTGGCGTGTACTTTGCCTCTCTGTACAACGCAATCAATTTAAAATTTGATGCATGTTTAAGCAGCACTTAATCAGAAGGGCCAAATGTTAATACTATATAATTTATTTCATCTTAGTTAACTTTCAAGTAACACACTGAGAAAGATTAATTTTACATCTCTAGCCTGTGCAACAGGAGCAGCAGCAGCAGTGCCACAGATATTGCAAGTGCCTTCTTACATTTTATTCAATTGAGTTCATTTTTATCTCTTTAATCATAAAAATATAAAAACAAGATTATATCACCACTGGTAATTACGTAGCAAGCCACTGGGCAAGAAAGAGCACATTTAAAGTTGTGGTATAAGCAAAAGAGATTTTGGGGGTATTAACGACCTTGAGTATTGAAGCTGAGCGAGTGAAACAAATGTATGGGGTTACAATGCATTTAAAATACAGGAGGGAAATAATAAATCAGCTGAATAGTTGTAAGGAAATTGAAAATTGTGGAGAGAGAGTAACAAAACTACATGCAGATTGAAGGACTTATGCCTGTTGCTAAGAATGGTAATGAGAATATGCAATTTGAATAGGTCTAAACTGCCCTTGAAATATCATTATAACTTATTTGAAAAGACATTTACCATTTGTATGATTTTCCCAAACGTAATACATTTCCCTGCATCTTTGTTCATTCAAAGCATCTGAAATATGTCTGAAATAAACCCATATTGCAGTTGAAAATAACATACTGTTCCAGGAAATCAAATCAAAAGCATTTTTAATCGGTAGGGCTTCCACAGGGAAGTATCACAGTGTAGAGACACAGTAGCAGCATCCAGGTTAATTTTCTTTTTTTTTTTTTCCCCTCTTATAAATAAATGACCAAAGGGAATGAAAAGCAACACATCAGTCGCTTCACAAAGCGAAGCATCGCAGCAGTGGACTACTGAACATCAAAATGCTGAGTATTAGCTTTGCTAGTGCTACTTATTTCTCTCTTTATCGCAGTTAGCTGTAACCAAATGCCTGGACACACGTATTGCTGTATCTGCTGCCATTGCCCATGAAGGGTATCAGCGTGGGAATGCTGGGGAGGCAGCGGGGAAGCCAAGGAGATGAAGTGATTTAGGACTCAATCCAAGGGTTATTAAAGTCGTTGGGAGCCATTGGATGGGCTCCCACAGCCTTCCCAAAGACAGCCCTCTCACTGCAACCACATCTGCGCGAGTGCAGCAGGCGTTACTTAATAAGCTTGAGCAGAGAAACAGAAGAAGATGTTTTATTTGAAAGTATGTGCCAATCTTCCAAATACTATTTCCAGCAAAAAGGCCACTTAACTACTACTACCACTGCAGGCAGAAGAGGAAAATGAAGTCTTCCTCATCTCTCAGTGCCACAGTGCAATGAATGCTGGTAAATGGCTGTGAAACAGGGGCTCCACCTCGCTCTGTGGCTTGCATTTTTTATAAACAATGGTTAGTTACATTTTGATGAACTTTGAAGTGATGTTGTAAGCACCTTCCAGACAGGGATAGGTGTGTCATACAGACTATTGCAAGTCACCCACAAGAGAGTGGTAGAGTCTATTTTAAAAGGTGGCTGCAAGCAGTATTTTAGTAACGAAAACTTATTTAGAAGGCTTTAGCGTTTTTAATGCAGCTTCCCCAACGAGGTCCCGTATGGACTGGGACTGTATGGGAAGATGTTACCTTTTCCAAACAAGGCAGAGGTTGCTTCTTTTTTAACAACTATTCCTCTTTGTGTGCATCAAGTACACACTTCTAACTGACTGCAAAGAGCCAGAGGACCAGCAAAGAAACTGGAAATAAAGGCAAACAGAGAGAGAGACGTTTGATACAGTCCAAACGAGGGTGTTTGGGTTTTTTTTCCCCCTCTGTTCTTAAAGATTCAGTGCACAAAAGTCAGGAAAATCAAACTTATGGTTCCCCCAACAGCCATAACTTTGCTCCTGGCAGAGAAAGAGCGAGACATAAATATAACCTCATACCCAGCAGTACATGCGACATATGTGCAAGGAGGTAAGTTATGGGTGCTACGGGAACCATGATTTTGAATGTTCTGACTTGTGAGTTTAAATTCTCAAGCCCAATATTCTAGGTAGTTTCTTTCTTTCCTTTTCGTACCCTGTAGTTATAAAATGTATTGCAGCTCTTGCTCTTCTTCATGCTGGCACAGCAATTTGGATCCTGCAAGTGGCTGAAGACTCTGTCCTCCATGAGAAGGTGATTGCAGTTATTATTGATAGATTTGCAAGGCTGGATACATGTTTCTAACTCAAATGTTTACCCTGGTCTGTGTCATTCACCTCTAAAATGAAAACTGAGACAGAGCAGAACACGTCATCAGTAATCTGCATGGGAGCCTTTGGTAACCTTAAACACACGCTCCTGGACATGTGGGAGCTGTTCCTGAACCAGCCCGTGCATGGGCACGTGTGTGTGTGGAGGTGATGGTCAGTGAAGCAAAAAGCATAACGGGGGAGCACGGTGCCTGTTTGCTTTAAATTTTAGCACGTGTACCTTCAGCAGAGCAGAACTGGGTTTAGTGATGCCCCACCAATTTGCTCTGTCATTTTCATGCCAATAAATTTGTACATCTCTTTTAAACTCCTACTTTATTTTCCCAGATGAGGCTTTCAGACATTTGGAACATTTTCACTAAGTGTCATTAAAAGAGAAAGTCTACTATGCTTTGCATTTCAATTGGACTTGGTATCCTAGAGAGTATGTATTGAAGACTCTCCATAAATTGCTCACATAGCTACCCTGTTTTCTTACTAGTGATACAGAACTACCATTAAAATAAATTTCAGAGAAATCATCATAAAAAGACTAGTATAAAATAATGACTGTCTAGCTGTCCTTTAAAATAGATTTGTTAAACTGTTCAGAAAACTTGCCAGCCGAGGGTGCAAAGTCTGCTGTCTCCCTGCCGACCGTGAGCATCCCATGCTGAGAAGGGCAACGAGAGGATGAAATCCAGGGAAGAGGCTGCTCAGCGGCTGGAACACCAGTAGGATTTTGCAGACCTCTTTTGGCAGCCCCATGGTACATAAGCATCAATCCTGACCATGCCATAGGCGTATATATGTGAAGGCAGAATATAACCCTAAATGCCTCGATCATTTCCTTCTGCTGTTGTTCACATTACCAGGAGCATCTCTTCTGTGGGTAACTGCACATATTCTGGCTGTGGAGGTAAAACCCAAGCTCATAGTGCATCTAAGGAAACATCTGTGTGATTCCATCAGGTCAAAGTTTGTCTTTTGGGGTCTGTTTATGTTTCCAGGACTGCTTCAACCACCTTCCTACTGCATATCCACTTTTAGGCAGAGCCAAGTAGAGGTTAGAGAACTTTTGGGTTAATGTGTGTTTTGAAAAAAAAAAAGTTTCAGTTGAAGCTCAAAGCTCTTTAATTCCATCAAAATTCAACCTGAGAAGGACAGTGTCTCAGATCCGCATGTGTAAGTGCTGGCTAGACATAGGTTCAGATACGGTTTTACAGGCTCTGTTGATTTGCAAGCAGAGTTTATAAAGTTGAGCTTGTGCTGTATCACTGTGTCAGAAATACACCCGAATGGCAGGCACCTTCCATATATCCCACCCGACAGCAAATCTTCAGTGCTGAACTCCATGAATATTTGACCATACCAGACTTACTGAAGGCCCATGTAGGCAGGAATAATGCAGTGTAAATAAGCTCCGTGTGACTTTTTTTTTGCAACGCTTTGTGCAAATTTAATATGCCAGTCATGTGCCATGGTAGCTGTTGGAAATATGTAATGCTGACAGAATTTGGTAATAAAATAATAATCGCTGCGTGTATCTCTGATGGAAAGACATTCACATCCTTTTGAATCCCTAATTGTGTGCCACACCACATTAGAGACAGATAGTTCATTGTCTCCACCTTTCAGAGACGGGAAATTCAGAGCAATATGCAAGACGTTCCAGAAATAAGCCGGTTTAATGAAGCAGCAAATGAGACCCTTCTATCTCTTTATTTAACATGTAGTCCCTTGAATTTATCAGAGTTCATTACAGAGGTGCAAAATAGAAAAGAAGCAGCAAAATTCATTTGTGATTAGAGCTAATGATTTTGAAAATGGCTTTTCATATTTTTCTAGATAACAGCTATTTATTATTAAATTTATGTCACGTTCCCTCTAATGAAATTACATTCTCTCCTTTTCCTTGTTTCTATTGTTTATGGTTTGGGTTTTATAAAAGGAAGAATCATAAAGATGCTATACATTTCTTTCCAACTACAGTGCCTTTGACACAGCTTCTGATAGCTTACTCCTGTGACTCATATCAGAAGAATGGTTTTAAAATTTCCTTCCCAATTTAAATCCTTCTATAACACTCAACAGATAATGAATCCAAATAAATGCACTGATGCCTTTTTTCCCCCCAATAATTTCCATTTCAGACACGGACCTAGTAATGGACTCAAGGCTGTAAAGTTAAGGGAGGAAAAAACATTTAAACGGCAAAATAAAAACATTAAGAGCTCCTGCCCCTCCCCAAGGTCTGCTCTCCATCCTGCTCCTGGCAGGCAAATAGGTGCAATCCGAGGGAGGTTTACATCCACCCCTGCTGCACATCTTAGCATATCCCTGACAGCACTGATCCTGCTCAGGGCTGAAACGAGGGAGCTGGGGGATGGTAGTGTTAATTTTGCTGTTGTTTGTCAAATGTTATCTCTTGTTGGGGTATGGGAGCCAGTGTCGAGGACACGGCGGCAGCTGGAGGTAGAATGGGGACCTCCCGTGAGTCCCCCTCTAGCACACAAAAAGCTGTAACAGGTTTCCTGGTTTTGTCGGGTTTATCTTTGGTACTGTCACAGCTTCCTGAAGGAGCTTGGTATGAGAGCGCTTTTAAAATGCTTAATAATAATCTGAGTTACTGAAGAGAACGTATCATCAGCCCCTTAGTTCCCTTACCCATGCAGTACCTTTTCTCTGCTTTCTCTAATATTTGCATACACTATTAATAGTTAATGGTCCTTATTCTAGAATACCAGACATGGAATCACCATTTCCGACGTAGGATGTTAAGTGAGCTGCTTGTGTTATTTTTGAAAAGGATATCCTGAGCTGTTATTTATAATGACTAATGTTACTTTGCCTGGCTCTTTCTTTCCAGCCTCTCTCTTGTTGCAGCGTTTCTTCTCTTTCTTCTTAATGTGATGAAACCCGAGTATGAATGGCAAAAGTTCATTTGTAATGTGGCTAGTCCTGTGGTGTGAAGCCGAGAAAGTTGTGGTTATTATTTCCTCCTATGGGGAGTTTGTGGGTGACCGTTTCAGCGTTGAGAGGAACAGTTGCTTTGGCAGACCACGTGCAGTCTCTGGGCAACTGAGCCCAAAATTTCCCCAAGTTAACCCCGTTAACCAGCAGTGCCCTGGGTCAGACGGCTGCTCCAGGTCTGGGAGATGAGGGATTACAGCATTCATTCCACAGGCTCCTTCTTGCTCTGGCTTCTGATGAACTCGGAGATCAGTGCTTATGCTTTTTTGCCCTCTAATTCTCTTTGAACAAAGGACACACAGGGCTCCCGTACCGAATATGTGACCAAGTGACCTTGCTTGTAAGTTTGTTAAATATGTGACTAGAAATCATCTGTAGCAATCTCCTCACAGAGCTCAAGCAACACAAGGCAAAACTCATTATTCAATACCTTATTTCATGCTTTGGAAACAAAAGCTACAACCTTAGCACTTCCTTCTCTTGCAGCCACACGGTTTCCGTCAGTGTTTTCAACTCATAATGAGATTTAGTGTTGGAGAGAGGTGGTTGTGCCAGGAAGACCAAGGTGGGATCTTTCTGTTAAAAAAAAAAAAAAAAAAGTACTGAAGTTCATAGAAAAGCTTCGTTTCTGTATGGAAGAACAAAGCTAATGCCACTTTTGTAAAGGTCTTTGGCATTGTCCCCCGACTCCGCTACGTCAGGAATATGTTTGTGGAAAGTCTGCAAGATCTCACTGAGTGAACTTGCCAGAGATTCGCTTTAGGCCAAAAGAAACGCCGTCCCACGTTGGGCTGCAGCAGCGTGGTTAGCTCGTGGGTTAGGTCAGGCTGGAGATGCTGGCAACATGCGGCTGTTCTCCTTCCCTGCCTCACCAGGTAGAATCGCTGCTGCCAATGGGCCGGCAGGGAGGGAAGGCTTTCCTCAGGGTGATCGATACTGTATTGCAAGTGAAAAGAGAAAAAAATTTCTGTGGCTGTGCATCTTCTGTGGTAGATTAAATCTGAAGGCAGAAGTGCAGTGAAAGTGCGTTTTCTGCTAATAAACTGAGCATAAGTGACAGGGAAGTCAGTGCAACATGGAGCATGCACCTTACTTTGTGCCGTTTTCCCGATGATCTGGTCTTGCTGTGGCGGACTGCCCCCGGCTGTGGGCCAGGTGCCCACCCAGCCACTCTGCCACTGCCCCCCCAGCCAGGCAGGGGACAGAATAAAAATACTCTGAAATATTTTTTTTTATATTCTGAGAACTTCAAAATGTGAATTAGTTTCTCCTAGCTATGGCTAAATACCATGTCAGGAAGGGCCGGTATGTGGCTCTAGGTGCAGAGATGGGCACGTACTGTATCCAGTGAGCAGCATCCTGCAGCCCAGACCCCTGCCTGTATGCAACCCGGCATCAAAGAATCAGCTATTCCTGCCACAGTCCAGCCTGTGAAAGGACCAGCACCTTCAAGATCTGATCTCTGCAGCTCACCAGACCAGGGCATCCTACCTGCTGCCTCGCTGATCCCATCCTGGCCATTATCAACAGCCATAGGGATTGGGACCATAAATACCAGTGTGCAAGATGACCGGAGCAGCAGCAGTGGTTCAGTGCTCTCCTTTTAATTTAGCTGCTTTGGCCACTATTAAAACACCACAAGGGCTGAGGCAGGAGCACGCGAATACCTCGGGGCTTGCACACACGTGGTGCTGTGCTGCTGAGCGATGCCTGCAGCAGGGGCTCGCTCTGCTGCTGGTGTGATAGTTGGGGGTGCTGGCAACCCCAGCCACAAGCTGGGCTTGCTGGGGCAGGAGGAGGGAGGGCAGGGTCCCGGTCCCCGCCGTGCACCGAGGCAGGCATCGCTCAGTAGCACAGCGTGCTGAGCACTAACGCCTTCGTGTCACCCAAGGGCTGGCCTGTGCAGCCTCACAGGAACCACCATCAAAGCTCAGCTGTGCGCCTTAAAATGATTAATTTCCATACTAACACAGGCCTCATGAATACACCCAGGGCTCTAATCTTAATGAATCACATAAAATGTTATGTCCTTTGGAAAGGCAAATACAACCCAAGTAATTATGAGCCGCTTTCTTTTTTGCCTTGACGTCCAGCTCTGCCTATTTGATTTGCTGTCTCTACATGCAAATTTTCTTAACACACCTTTGCCTTTAGAGCTGCAGCGGACTGCCAGGCGAGTCTGACGCTAAGGTCACCCCCCACGCCTGGAGCACCAGCGCATGTCTGGAAGCGTAGAAGCAGATGCTGGAGGTACAATGCGGAGATGGCAATTACTCACTCATTTCCCAAGCGAGAGTACAAGAGGCGGCACTGACCCAAACCCAGTGCTGCCGTAAGAGTAAAGCCCAAAGGGGAGAAACGCCATCAGGCAGGGCTGGGGAACGAAGCCTCCTTCCCTTGGAGGTCTGGGGGGGCAGGTGGGCGGCAGTCTTACCGGGGGAGCCCGAGCAGCTCGGGGGTCCCACGGTGCTGAGCAGAGCTGTGGCCTGGCCCGGCGTGCAAAGGGCTCGAGCAGCAGCTGAGGTGCTGGGCTGGCCCCGCTCGCCCCTCCGGGACCTCCACAGCATAGCCCAGCCTTTGAAGCTGCAGCAGCCGGGGCTGTTGCTGGGGGAAAGAACTGAGGATTTGGTTTGTTCTTTTTCAAAGGCTTTATTCCTCTGACAGCTGAGCCGAGTCAAACCTGACTGTCCACTGAATCCAGCCCTTTTATTTTTCCCTCTTTAAGTTCCAAGTTTGCACTTTACATACAGTAAGGGCAGGCTTAAGCTTGACTGTCAGAATAAAAGCCTTTTCTTTTTATATTGCTTCCTCTCTGCAGTTCAAAACACCTCCAACCCAAGTGATGTCAGCTTCAAAGGCTTCCCAGCACTGCAGCCAGGGCTTTCGCCTGCTGCAGCCTATTTCAGTGTCTCTTGATGGCCTGCGGATCTGAGGACGATCTGTGGGCTTTCAGTTTTTGAAATGAGAGCTGTTAGGGTACAGCAAAGAGCAGGGCTGTAGATGATAGCAGTCATCCAGCACGCTGGGAGCTGCAGCCGGGAAGCCAAGGCAAAGGGAGCTGGTGTTTCTTATGCAGGGGGATTGCTCTGTCCTGATACCGAGAGGGTCGCGATGAATTTGTCCTTGTACAGAGACAACTCAAGAGCTTCTCCGGCTTATGTTGGATTAGAGGAAGAAGCATAAAAAATCATAGCCATCCCTAGGCCAAAGGAAAGCCCCAGCTCCCAGGAGATGAGGAGTTAATTCCTGGATGCTGCTGGTTGAACTCAAGTTGGGGCTTGGCTGTGGCAAAGCTTGCTCTTCCCGTCCTGGGTCTGGGCAGCTTTTCTGGTAGAGGAAGTTGTTTAAGATGACGATAAAGATGATAATGTATGGCGTGATTTCTTTAAGTTCCTGATTTATTGAAGCACACACTTTATTTTCCTGCAAGTTTGTGTTTAAGGTTAATAAACAGGACTGTTCAGTTGAAGAAAATTTTTTGCACGATTGAATATTTTGTGCCATTTAGCCTTATTTTCAACAGAATATCCTGTTTATGCAGTTAAGGAAAAGTAAAATCCATGTCCATAAAAATTGCTCTTGCTTTTTAAAAAATCTGTGCAAATTGCTGGCCATGTCACACCGAGCTGTAATCAGGAAGGGCAGAACAAGGAGCAGAGATGGGGAAGTTTCAGCTAATAACATTCACTCACCCGGGAGAAGGAAACAGCAGGAAAAGGTCAGCATAGGCTAACAGTTACACATTTTCTTCAACGGAAAATACACCTCTCTATCTTTTCTCCTAGGCAATTATCGTAATTACGTGAACAAGCCATTTAGCAGATTTCTGACTGAACAAGCTATCAGCATTGGCTATGAGAGGTAAGTCACTTGACATTACGCCAGTCAAACACAAAGCACTTGCTGCTTAAAATGTCATCTCAGACAAGACAATGAAATGAGCTGGAACTGTCCCAGCTCTGACGATTAACCTTGGCAGGATGAAGCATGTAAGGACACCACGGTGGCAGATGTGAAAGGAAACTGAAATAGGTGGAGCAGAAAAGGTTTTACTGGGGGATTTAAATACCCAAGTGGCCCATTGAGAACTGATTCGTTCCCACTCTTTACCATGTTCAGCCATGCAAAACTAAGGGATTGCCGGTTACATCACTCGCTGGAATTTAGGGTAAACTGAAGGAAATATTTCATCATCTGTAGTGTAATTGCTCTGCCTTGCTGCAGGAAGTTGAGTAACTAGGTTTAGAAAGAGTTTGATTTAGAAAGTACCTGCCTGTTCCGCTCTTGATGCACCCGACAGGTCTGAGGACGGTCGGTTGTTCATGCAACCACGTGCTGAGGGACCTCATGCAGATGTCTCAATGCTTCTCAGAAACAGGACTCTTGAACCTCCAGCACTGCATGACAGCCCTGGCTGGACAGTGGTGGCCATAGGAAAGCCCATTTCTGATTTATTCATGGAGCAGCTACATGGAGTGATCAAGGGAGGAGTCGTTTTAGGAAACAGTGCTGTTCCCCAGAGAACAAGTAATGGACTCAGCTTAGGAAACCACGTTTAACTGGTTTCTTGCTGCTGCATGCTGCTGTCATGGCACTGAAATGTATTGGTCACCAAGGAATTCCTAAATTAGATGTGTCGTGATTGGAATTAATAGCAATGTAAAAGAAACAGCACTCTGCAAAATATGAATTACAGCTCTCTGTAAGCAACAACCTGCTGGTTACACAGCCCTGAAGCCCGTGCAAGTTGGCTGCAGGTCATCTTTGGACTCAGCAGTTTTCACATGAGGCTCTGCTTAAGGAACATTATTGTTTTGAATATTTGGGGTTGTTTTTGTCTTTTCAAGCCCTATTTTCAAAAAATAGCAGTGCACTGGGAGGGAATTTGCTATCTAGTACTTGGAAATCCAGTCCTGAGTGAGAGATTGGAGACTTTTCATGGGCAACAAGCCAGCCCCTCTCTGGGGCAAAAGCCCACTTTTCCTAATGATCCTACCACATACATGAAAACTTGGCTTTGTGAGTCTGGTCGCTTGCTTTGTTTCCAGCAGGGTTTCCTCAGCTGGCATTACCCCAGCACAGGGTTAAAACAGATCTCATGAGCTCAAGAGTATTGTCAAGGCAACAAGAAACAAGTTATGGCCTTATTCCGCCATTCACCACAACCATGTTACCCTCAGGCAAAGCTGTGTCTGTGGGACCCTGGTCACAGGATGGAGGCTCCTTCGGCGACAGGAGATGTTGGCTTTTGGGGAAGTGGAAAATGTCATTGCCATGTGTCCCTGGGTTGGCTTTGCTGTTTTGTCGTAGTCAGTAGAAGGGGAAAATGTGCTGTGTGAACTTGGGCAGTGAAATAGGTGGTGCAGGTCCATGTCCTCAGCACGGGGATGCTGGCTAACAAGGCAGGTCTGTGGTGGGGAGAGATGAGCCCACCCAGGTGTGCACAGCCTGAATCCCTGTGCCATGCCCGAGGGTGACTCAGGAGACAGAATTAAGACAGCACATGGCACCTGGTGAAGCAGTTTTGAGATGACAGAGCTGATGCTGAGGGTGCTGCCAGACCACATGGCCAAGCACAGACAACCTCTGCTGCACCTTTTGCTTCCTCACACCCCAGCCACCCTCCTTTTTGCTGCTTCCTTTCCTCCTGCCAGCCTCATCTTCCTCTTCTGCCATTCCTCCCCATCTGTGGTCTAGTGACTTCTACCCAGATAACAAGCTGTTTGGAGGATGAAACACATCTTCCCAGCACTCGGCTAGCTGCTGAGGCAGGCAGCCAACACCAGCCTGCATTGCTGGGGGTTTGGTTTTGTTTGATCTTTACCATAAAAGCAACCAACTTGAATTCCTGGAATAATTAGCTGCCCTTTGCACTAGTGGCTCTTGAAGAGTGAGCTGGCAGAAGAATAGAGTGAGGAGTAGGAGGGTGAGGTGGATAATTTGTCCTTTGTAACAGCTCGTCTTCAAGAGGTGATGCAGTAGGTCACACTCTTCCCTCGAAAGCCAGGGCTTGGCGGGCGCGCTGAGCTGCAGACGCAGTCAGGGCTTCCCTGCCTGCCTCCTGCCCACAGCCACCTCCTGCCTTCCTGAGCTGGGGCTTTACATCAACCCCTCAGCCAGACCAACCCAGCCAAGTCAGGGGGTAAGGAGTGTGCAGGATGCCCAAGGCAGTGCCCTCACTTGCATGTGCAGGACTCACCCTCGTGACTGCTGTTTGTCAGGGTCTCCTGTATTCAGCTGAAAGATAAAACCAAGATGCTGACTTCTTGGGGATGCTAAAGACTCCAGGGCTTTTCCTGAGAATAGCCCAAACAGACCTAAGCTCCACATTAGCACTTTATTTTCTGCACCCTAAGGAAAAAAACTTGAAAATACCACCACCACCAAGCCAGGAGTGGGGATCTTTTTTTTAGTCCAGAGTTGTTCTTTAATGTGGGCATGTGAAATTCAACACTTACCAGTTGTCACCCCAGATCTGGTTGTACCCCAGCCACCACTAAAGTAATTCAGGAGAATGTGATTTGCTAAGTGCTTTGGGATTCTCAGAAATGTCACTGGAGAGACATTATAATTTTATGACTTCATACTCAAGAGAGTAGTAAGTGAAGTTTCCATGTTGGAGGTGTCTCTGGTGAGGGGAAGCATTTTGCAGCCATCCCCACAGGGTTTTTAATGCATGCTTTTTACTAACATACCATTTTGCTGGATTTTTCACCTTTCTGAGCAATTTTCAATACAGATGAAAAGGAGGAAAAGGAATTCAGCAGTACTCCAGGCCCTGGAGGCACCTCAGCTTGGCTCTGCTGGGAATACCTGCCTTCCTGTGGCAGTGAAAGATGAAGTGGCACAAAGTTCAGGGGCGAGAGAAAAAGTCAGAAATGAGAAAACTGGGAGAGAAAATAAGAGGAAAAAAACCCCACACAAACTCACGGGGACCCTGAGGGCCAAGACAGATCAGAAAATGGGTGAGATCTTTCTGTGCATGTGTCCTCCCTATTTCTGCCTCTTCAGCATTAGGGAAGGCTGGAGAGCCACCAAGCTTCTAATCCCCCATTAGTGGTGGTGAACGCCCCATCCAGTGGGATGTACAGAAATGTGGTCCCAGCTGGACCATTGCCTCTAATTCCCTCCCTGTAAATCCCCCACACACACACCCTGCTACACACCAGGGACTTGCCATAAATACCCCAAATTAATGGGGGAAAAGCTACAGCCATCACACACCAGCGGGACAGAATGAAGGTGCAGGACAAGGGATTTTAGGGGTAAAATTCCCACTTGATTCTGGAAATTTGCCACACCCAGGATGTAAAACCCAAACAACTGATGGCTGTTGCTGGGTATTGCCTCTGAGGGTAATTCTGTCCTGACCTAGTATGCTAATAGGGGCAGGAGCACAACCTGCCCTGTATCCTCGCACTGGCCACCACCACATTCCAGTGAAGGACTGGAAAAGCAAAGCAACAGAACAGAACCAAAACAGAAACTAAACTGTGTCTGTTAAGGAGGAAAAAAAATTATAAAATTTCTGCCTGCTCGCTGCAGGCAATCCAAGGAAGCCATGCAGCACGAGTACAGTAAATAAAAACTGAACAAGTGACCTCTTCTTGGTCCCCTTGGAGATAGTGGGAAGCTGGGTATTAGCAGCATTCAAAGTGCTGCCACTGGTTTCTGTGCTGAGGGGCACAGAGGGGACTTGTGTGGTGCCTGGGGGGGTGGGAGGCAGGGGCTGTACGCATGGCTCAGGGGCGTGCAGGCACCAGGGTGGGCTGCAGGCAGGGACCACTGAGGGTACTGGCAGGGACCAGAGGGACCCGTGAGGGCCCTGGCAGGGAGGAAAGTTGGGTTGTTTTATTTATTAAATGCAGAGTTACAAAACCTGCTTGGCATGAGTCTAGCCAGCTCCCTTTGAGGCATACAATAAATGGCCTGTGGTGAGAGCAGAGCTAAATGATGCCCTCCTGAATAACCCGCCACAGTTCTTGCATTTGGTTGATTTCTGTGGCTATGGAAGCATTTCCACCTCCTTCCTCCATGGCCCAGTAAGTCCCATTTCACTGAAAAACTGCCTCACTCTGTAGGTTCAAGTGTGCAGGGAGAGAGCATGGACCCTCCAGCCCGTCCCCTACCCACAGCTTGCAGCTACTAACCCATTTTGGTGTGCCAAAGAAAGATGTTTCCTACCAAAAGCAATCAGTAGGAAGAAAAGAAGGCTGAAAGAATGTTTCCCCAAAGTCCAGCTAACTCCCCAAACCAATACTGCATCTTCTTGGCAAAAATTTGATGTTTTCTTAAAGACATCTGAAAATTACAGAAAGGCATTGAGTCCCTGCCCGTCACAGAAATCCGCAATTCCCACTGAATCATTCCGAATTGTGCTGCCCTGGATTTGGCACACACAGTCATACGGATGTGTAGAAGTCTAAATAAAATCTGTGTACAAGTCAAAGGAGTAAATTTTCATGAGCAACTAGAAATTGTTCGTTTTGGTTGTACGTTTGCAGCCTTTTCTTGTTCTACTGCTGCCACTGTTCCATGAGTAGAGCCTGTAATATTCCACTTCAATCCCTTGGAGCTGATGGGAGAACATGTACTTCGCAATCAAAATGATTCATGTGATTACATGATCCAGTGCAGAGTAAGGGAGTAAGAATCTCTGATCTAGAACATTAGCACTTATCTGTTAAACACTTTTTTTTTTTTTTAAATATACTGCAGAACCATCCTCTTATTCCTTATATAAGGTTCTTCATGGACTACTATGACAACAGCAACACTGAAAGGCAGCCTAATGAGACACAAGGAGCACTAGGAACATGCCACTAGAACAGCAGCTCATTACAACTATCATCTGACCTCAGAAATAAAAACACTTTGAGATGCTTCTTTGTTGCTGAAGAGTTCTGCAAATCTGTTTCATTTTTATTAAACAAGGCTGTTTCTGTTTATGTGCTGGTAGTTGACTCGGTCTGGAAGAAAATATAACTAAGAATAGAGTTGTGTGGCTAATTGTAGGGGGCGAAAATACTCCTGAAGTCATGCCAGAAATTTTACAAAGTTTGTTGATGTCTTGGAAAGGGCTTGGAGATGAGCTACCAGAACAATGTGACGGTGACAAAAATGTTGCTTCTGTAGTGAGAGAGTAAGAGGGCTCATTGTTAATAAACAGGGATCACGGGATTTGTTCCCAGCTTATAATTACTCACAGAATGTGAAAATTCCTGGTATTAGAGGGCATAATATAATCTGCTGGTCCACATCAGTGAAATTCAAGCAGGAAACAAGGTTCCAAGAGTTGGAGCAGTTTGCTGAGGGAAGTGGTGAATTCTTCATTGTTTTAAGTCAATGCTTGATTTCTCTTGAGATATGTGCTAGTTTAAAACACAGATTATCTCTCTATATTTAGGATTCACTAATGAAATTTATAGCTTGATTTAGTAGGAATTCAGACTAACGGTGACTCTTCTAATCCTAAAATCTGCCTGTCTCTTAAGACTTTTAAAAAATTAATTAGTTTGATGTCAGAAGAGGACAGCCATGAGCCTGGGGTGCGGTAATCATGAAGAAAGACCATTGTGGCTCACTGAGCTGTGGGTGGCAAGGTGTCCCCTTGATGATAAGCAGTTCCTTGTTTCCTGTGCAGCTGGGTGCTCCGTGGCTGTGGGTGGACATGCTGCTGCTGCTCTCCACGCCGCCTCCTCGCCTGCATCCCACCCTGGGGCAGACACATGTTGACATCCCAGACGTGCCTACAAGTTCACGCAAGCAGCAGCCTCATGGACATCTCCAAAGGCAACTACAAGTGTAAGAATTGCGTATAACACTCTAAACTGCCTTTCATTTTCCGTACATTACATAATTACGCAAACTGCTGTCTATATCATCTAAGATCATACTGGTGGGTGCCCAGACTTGCTAAGCCATTTACACTTCAGATCCCAGCTGGGTTTCACAGTCTCAGTGAGAGCTGCAGGTACGAAGCCTCCGTTTCTCAGCCAGCCTGCTGCTGGTAACTTGTGAAGGCATTGGCCAACTTCAGCCACATCAGAGACAGAGGTAGAAAACTTAGAAGTAATTTACAGAAATCTTTGCAATAGTAAAAAAACCCCAAACATAAATAGTAGTTGGGTAAATGCTGGGGACCTAATTTAATGCAAATACAAGCAGAAAGGGCCTCTTGGCCTTCTGTACAATCCCCAAGATAGAGTACATCCCCAAGACTGAGAAGGGTCTTGGGCTGGTCGGCTGCGGAGGGGATGATTTTGGTCAGCCTCTGCCTCACTGGATGTTAATTACTGACATAAAGCAGAAATGTTGAGTGAGAGAAGGATGGCATCCCAACTCATGTTACAGCTTAGAAATTCAGTTATTCTTGCCTGAGTTGTGTGTTCAGCTTATTCCAGGCACTAAAGACAACTGATCTGAGGTCTTCCATAGCTTGGGTGAACTTCCACATCTAGACTATAAATCTATATAAGCATCTGATAAGTATATTCTTCCTGTACGAGTCAGCAAACTTGCACCATTTTGCTGAATTCAGACCATTGTCAGATAGAGAGTGTGAAAGATGAAACAAATTAGATACTGTTGTTATTAAGAGAGGTTTTAGGACAAAAAGATAATTCTCCTGTCTCACATTACATGTTCTTTCTCATTTCTTTTATGAGAAAATTATCTTTTAGATAGCTGATATATTCACATTCTCAGTCTTGAAAAATCTGTAAACTCTGTAGTGCATTATCACTTGAATAGGCCAAATAATTATTGGAATGCCTACTCATACATAGTTAGCTTTCAGTAAAATTGAGGCTTTGAGAAGAACCAGAGAGAGCTACCAACCACACTGACAGATAAAAATAGGTATTTCACTCCAGGTTCTTAAAGTAACTGGGGATTTATGGATGATTGTTAACATACTGTGTCAAATCTAAAGTATTGTGATTCACTTGGACTGATATTTCCTAATACTGATACTGGAGTTTTTATGGTACAGGAAGGTGTTTAGTGGATTTGTGAAGGTGATCTGAAAATGGGATTTCTTGGGTTCCCTCCTGGGGAGAAGCCTGACCCTACCCAAGCATAGCCAAAGCTGTAGCTCCACTGAAGACTTGCCCACAGGGTGACTGCGCTGGATCCTACTGCTGGCTGGTTTCATACAGGAGGAAAAAAGTTCTTATCAGGTAGATTCATTTACGCTGGGAGAGTATTGCAGGTATGGATTGGAAAATATCTGCATGGAGGAATGGGGAAGGTATCTATTTTAATTGTGATAATCATAGGATCATAGAACCATTTAGGTTGGGAAAGACCTTTGAGATCATCGAGTCCAACCGTCAACCCAGCACTGCCCAGCCCACCGCTGACCCATGTCCCTGAGCACCGCGTCTGCGCGGCCATTAAACACCCCCAGGGACGGTGACCCCCCCACCTGCCCGGGCAGCCTGGGCCAGGCCTTGGCCACCCTTTCCGCGAAGGAATTTTTCCCGATATCCAACCTAAACCTCCCAGCGCAACTTGAAGCCGTTCCCTCCTGTCCTGTCGCTTGTCACCTGGGAGAAGAGACCGATACCCCCCCCACCGCCCCGTCAGGCATCTGCAGAGAGCGATCAGCCCCCCCAGCCCCTCCTCTCCAGGCTGAACCCCCCCAGCTCCCCCCGCCCCCCCTCAGCCTTGTGCCCCAGCCCCTGCCCGGCTCTGGACACGCTCCAGCTCCTCAGGGTCTGGCTGGGGCTGAGGGGCCCAAACCTGAGCCCCAGCTCCAAGGTGCGAATAACATCAAGTGAGAGGTGTAATGTATATGAGGTGCAAGAATGTAAGGGAGAGGCTGGAAAGCTGCTTCTGCACTAGGCTGGGTCATGCACCGTGCTGTCCCCCATGTCCCCAGGTGCACTCCAGGTGTTTTTGGTATTGCACCAGCCAAGACAGAAAGAAATACTGAGAGAAATGTTACATGTTACAGAATTAATTGGTTCAGTAAAAACCCAACTCTGCAAAATACCCTTTTAAACTAAGAAAACTGATATGAGGTTATCCTTCAAAGTAGATCAAAAGAAATAAAAGAACTTCTGACATTCGGGTGCATTTGTGAGAAGGGCAATATGGAGATTTACATTCAAGACACTATGTGGATTTTTACTATTCTGTAGTTGAACAGTTATCTAGGTGGTAATGACACTGAAATTCAGAGATTCACCTCCTCAACTTCCACTTTTTTTTAAGAGCAGCAATCATTTTATTAGATTTAATTAATGTTTCATTACAATTTTGTAACCACCTAAAGGCCATATAGATGTCTAAGATCTCTTCTAATAGCAAACCGGTTTTAGCACAAGTTGGTAGTAAGATTATCGGCATTAGGATGGATGCTAGCAAGTCTATAGCATACCCATCTTGATGTATAATGCTGCCCTTCCAGGCTGATGACTGGTAACCTTTCACAAATGATACCTTTTATGTAAAATGGCTTTTACAAGAAATGACGGAGCCTACATAAAACTGCAAAAAAATTCTTTCCTTCCCCCTTTTTATTTCCCCTCAATTCTGTAGTGTTTTTGAAGGAGCAGGAGGTTTAGAGCTGAAAATTATAATTTGTTTTTTAAAGTCCTGGGCAGCTGGGGATTGTGAAAATAATCATTCCTGTTTTACATTAATTTAAAATTTCTAGGATACAAATAAAATTTTAAACAAGCTAATCCCTTCACCTGGTTTAAACTTGCTGTGATTCAGGCCAGCCACGTGGGTTTACAAGAGCAAAGGATCTATCCCAGTTATTTTAATACTTTCATGTCGAAATTGGCTTATCCCAATTTGCTTTTAAAGCATCCTTGGAGTAAGGCTCTATTTACTCAGCCCGTATATTTGTCTTGAGTGCACTTTTACAAAATAGTCATAAGCACCCAAAAAGGCCATGTTTGTAATGAAAACACCCCCAGACAGACCGATTCCTGGGGGGACGCCACTAACAAATCGATTCGACAGCTCCTGACTGGGACTGAACCAAGCGGGAGCTGCGCTTAAACTGGCCTCAGCCAAAGGACGAGACTGTTGGAGGGCTCAGGGAGACGGGGGCTCTGCGAACTCAACCTGCCTGTTCGCAAAAAGAGAATTTAAAAAATCTGAGAAAACAGGGAGCTATGTGCAAGAAGGAGATGCACCGGAGGAGGGGGTGGCATGGAGGGACAGGAGAGATGGAAGTGGGAACAGAGGCAAGAAAAGGGACAAAAAGGAGGGAGAAGAAAGGTAAAAAGAAGTAAGCATAAAGAGCTGGGAAAGCGAGGAAATGAAAATAGAGAAGAAAAACAATGAGAGAGAGGCAGGGAAAGGAAACTGCATGTGTTTTACTGGCTGTCACTGGGCTCCGAAGTCCTCCCTCTATAGGGGACAGAGGTGCCTAGAGGTGGCATCGTTAGTCGTTAAACCTCAGCTTGTGTTAGATCGCAGCAGCATACATCTCGGAAGGGTAGCTCACCAAGGCAAGCAGACCCTGATCTGGCATTAGCGCTGGCAGGAGCTAGGGGTGCACTGCCTCTGAAACGGTGGTCCCAGCTCCCCCAGCCCCTTCTTCCCACCCTCTTCCCCCCATAGATCTTTGGGTGGGAGCCAGCCCTGCCGAAGAGGAGAGCTGTTTTCCTCCCTGTGCCCCTGGGTGCTGCCCACAGAAGGGGGAGAAGCTCAGGCAGGGAGGGAGGAGGAGGAGAACGTGAGTTCAAAGGGGGTTTGGGCTCCAGAGCACCCTGATGCTCAGGTGGGTCCACAGAGGAGTAAGGTGAAGCAGTACACATGAGCGTTACTCTTTTACTCAGCATTGGCATCTCTTGGGCTAAGTGCGGTAAGCAGGAACTGGGATGGATTCAATTCTTGGGGGCCTGTGGGGTAACTGCCTTGATGCCCCTCTGCCCCCAGCACTGCGGGGCTCAGCAGAGGCTGGGCTGGGGGCTGTGAGTGCTTCCTGTTCATAGAGGGGAGCAGGGGGAACATCGGGGCTGGGGCTGGCAGAACTTCTGGGGCTGCTGCAGGCTGGGCAGCTTGAGAAGCACATGCAGAGGGGACATGGGCACTGGGGCCAAGACAGGCCTCCAGGCTGGCTCCACTGGCCCAGGGCTACCACTGGCCCAGGGCTACCACTGGCCCACTTCAGGATGTGCTCTGACCTGCTGCGGGATGTCCCCGCTGGCTGCAGGATCCCCTCTGCACCTGCTGTGTGCTGCCCTGACCTGCTGTGGGATGTCCCCAGGCCAGCTTTGGGATGATTCCCCAGACCTGCTGTGGGAAGTGCCCAACACACTGTGGGATGTCCCCAGCATGTTGCAGGATGTTCCCCCAAGACCTGCTGTGGGGTGACACCCCCCAGACCCACTGCAGGATGTCCCCAACATGTTGCAGGATGTTCATCTCCCCCCCCCGAACCTGCTGCGGGATGTCCCCAGCATGTTGCAGGATGTCCCCCCAGACCCGCTGCAGGATGTCCCCAACATGTTGCAGGATGTCATCCCCCCTCCCCCAGCCTGCTGTGGGAGTCCCCTCCAGACCTGCTGAGGGATGTCCCCAGCATGTTGCAGTATGTCCCCCCCCAGACCTGCTGTGGGATGTCCCCCGACCATCCCTGGGACATTCCACGGGCTGCTCGCTGCAGGCTGCACCCCCCGCGCCCCCCGCCGTGCTCTGCCCCCCAGCCATCCCCCGGCTGCCCCCCGCCCGCGCCCCGCAGCCGCGCAGGCTGGTCCCACGGCCGCGCACCGGGCGCGGTGGGGTGCGCGGTGGGGTGCGCGCTGCGGGCCGCGGCGCTGCCAGGGCGGGGGTGACTCACGCTGCCGCCAACGGCGGCCCCGGCTTTATAACGGCTGGGGCGGCCGCCGTGCCCGGCTCCGCTGCGCCGCGCTGCGCCCGCGGGGAGCGCAGGGGCCGCGGGACGGCACCATGCGGAGCTTGCGCGGCGCTGCGCCGCCGCCGGTGCTGCCACTGCTGCTGCTGCTGCTGCCGCTGCTGCTGCTGTTGGCGGCCGGGCAGGGCGCCGTCATCACCGGGGTGAGCACCGCCGCACGGCACCGACGGCACCGACGGGACCCGCCGCGCCGGCGGCGGCAGCCGCAGGCGGGCTGGAACCGGCCGGGGGCTCGGCGCGGGGCTGGGGGGGACAGGGCTTGGGGGTCTGTCTCGGTGAGCGGTAGTGGGACGTGGGGGGCTGCCTGCGGTAAGTGATGCCAGGATACAGGGGAGCTCGCTCTGCCGGGAGGGGGCCGGGGGCTCTCTGGGTAAGTGATGCCCAGGACGGGGAAGGGGAGCGGGGGGTGTGCCTGCCGGTGAGAGGTGCCGGGGCTTGGGGGTCTCTCTGGGGTAAGTGATACCCAGGATGGGGAAGGGGGGACTGTGCCAGGCGGTGAGAGGTGCCAGGGCTTGGGGGTCTCTCTGTGAGAAGAGGTACCAGGACGTGGCGGTTTCTCTGGGGTGAGGGATGCCCGGAACAGGGGGTCTCTCTGGACTAAGTACTGCCAGAGCTTGGGGGTGTCTCTGGGGTGAGCGATGCCGGGATATCGGGTGTCTCATTGCGGGGGATGATATCAGGGCTTGCGGCTCTCTGGGGTGGGGGGTGCCATGGGGTGGGGTCTGTCCCTTCGGGGTGCGGGATGCCTGGACCCGGCGTGGGGTGTCCCCAGGTTGGTCCCTGAGTGTGCACAGACTCCAGCCACTTCTCCAGGGCTAGGGGCTGTCCCCCACCCCAACCCTGCCCCGGTAGGGCCCACTAGAGCCCCCCGAGCCCCCCCAGCCCCTCCAGTCCCACCGGGATATGCACCGGCATTGCAAGCAGCACAAAACGCTACCGAATTTATTTTTTTTTAAGTATGACTGTGGTGCTTTTTCCCCTCAATAGCCACCCATTGCAAATGACTCCTCTGTTGTTGTTTTTAGGCTTGAGATTTACTTTGGTTGTGAAAATATTTTTTTCCAAAGACGTTATTTAACCCAAAGTGTTGCATCACTCTTAAGTAAAATGATTTTTTTAGTGTTTGCTTTGGATTAATAACCCAGCACTTGCATTCCTTCAAGAGCTTACATGTCTTTTGTAACCATCAGAAGTTGTACTCACAGCAGCTGATTACTCCGTGACTGTCCAGGCTCCCCGTCTGGACTTCACTCAAGTCCGTGAAATGGCTCATAGGCATTTCTCTGGAAGTCAGATCGTTTCCCAGGACTGATTAATTTTCAGAGCAGAGAGTGTGAAGGAATTTTTTAATATTTGAGATTTTCAAGTTTCTTTTAAGTAGAAGTATTTCAAGCAATGGAGGAGCAGTTTATAGAAGTATCTTATTAGAATTGTAGCTACACCTTTAAAGCATAATTAATCCATTAATTAAAGGAATTGTGAAGTACTGAATGACAGATCAAGGACAAAGCAGATTCAAAAAGTAAAAATAGATTAGAGCTAGAAAATGTTACTTTATTAACTATTGCAGTGCATTTCTGTTTAAACAGTGGTAAATTTGATGCATTTTTGGCTTTTGATGAAGAGGCAAATCTCAGATGAGAGCTGATGTAGGTGTTGCCGTCCCCATCCTCTGAGCCTGAAAGGTGCTTTTCCTTTGCAATTTAAGGACTTGATTCAAACCTTCCTCACTACAGTGGTGGTTCATGTGCTGATTTCAGCTGCCTTTGGAGCTGGCATTTCACTTGGGACTTTTTTCCTTGAGCTGCATTTTCCGCAAAACTGTGTTTAAATGGGGTGCTGAAGAGGAATGTCCTTTATGTTGTGCCCTGTGAAGGTTAGGAGCAGCAGTGGGGATTACACATTGCAGATAAGGTGTGGGCAGGAGCATTTGGGTAGAATATTCTCAAAACTTGTCATACATTTTTCGAAAGGGAGCCTTCAGAGTTCTGCCAGATGTATATACGTGTGTTTGAGTTTTAAAAAGAAATTGTTCAGCACAGTGTTGTAGATGGTTTTGCTTATTAGGACATACTCAGACCTGTTTTGTGGCTGAGTGGCATGTCACTCCAGGACCTGTCCCACGGAGATGGATGGGGTTTGAGACATACAGCTGAGAAAAAAAGGGAGTAAGAAGCTGACTGCTGAGGAATAGCAGAGCCTGTGACCCCAGCTGAGCAGTGGCTGCCGGCATGCCGGGGGCTGCCAGCAATGCTGGACGTGCAGTTTTTTTGCAACTAGAGCAAAATTAGACCATGAGAGAACTTTTTCTATTTTTTTTTTTTTTTTAGGAGAGAAGTTTCAAAGTAAACGTTATCTACCAGGCAGGCTGTAGCAGTAGTTTTATGGCTGTATTAGTCTTATAAGTAAATACTCTGTGTGTTTGGGCTCACCTGCAGCATAAAGCTGCCTGCTTTGTTAAATGTGTGTTTAGGAGGACTGCTAGCCATTTGGGTTACACACGCTATTTAATAGCTTGACCCTAACGCAACAGCTTCTTCCTAAATTACTGGCTGATCTGTAAATACCTATTTTGGTCTGGCTTCTGTTGGTTGATCTAGTATAATATTTACCCAGTAGAGTACAGTCTAATGGCATTTATCATGTAAATCCCAAGGTAAGATCTGTAAGCTTTTTTCCTCAAGTAAATGTTTGCTCTGATACACAGACTTCCCCAGAGCTGTTATCATCTTTTATGTACTTTTTTACAAGTTGCCTGTTTATGTACTGCTGACCAGTGCCTTCTGTCTATCACTCCTGTCAAACATTCAGAGAGTAGTGAGTTAATTAAGCTTACCTTTGGGGTGTAATCAGAACCTTTAACTAATGGCATTTTTCATCAGAGAAAGGGGTCTGGTTTTTTGCGTGAAATGTGTATAATGAAAAGACTGATAAGCTTTTGGCTTAGAAATGGATAAATGATGTGCAGAAACCCATTTCAAAACCCTAACATTTCAATTACTCTTCATGGTTTCTGCTTTTTAAAACATACCCAATAGTTTGCATTTTGTTTTTTGCTTATCTAAGCTTTATTGGGTAAGTGGCTGATATATTTCCCTCCCCACCACTTGCAGGGGGAATGCTACCACAACAGCATTTTCTTGGATGTGGATACTTATGCAAAGCTTTTTCTGTTACACATTTAAGACCTCTTCTAGTTACATGTAATTCTAGATAACAACCACAGAATCCATATTTAAACTTCTATTATAGCTACTTGGACTTCTCTAGTAAAACTATCGCGCAGTCTTGCATTTGCAAAGGCATTCAACCATAAGATATTATCATAAGAAGTTAGAAGGAACAGTTACTTAAAAGTCTTTAAATTAATGGGTAATTTCCTATCTTAGCTTCCCATTAGACAGGATTCCTGGTGGGTGTGCTTGATCTTTGCACCTGCCCCAGCTTATCCAGGCTCCTATTTGGGAAAGCAGTGGCACATGCCATGGTCCGTCAGTGCTCAGAAGCTGGGACTGTAAGTCACTGACTGTCCTGGATTTGGTCTTGAGTAGCTCCGTATGTGGTCATGGCTTTAAACACCCTGGGCTCCACTCTGAACTGTGCCAGGAACCTGTATGTTCAGATCCATGGGAGATACAAGTATTGCAAATCAGCCTTGAATCTTGTTACTCCACCTTAATGAGCCATGATGACTTGTGGGGTGTCAGAGGCAGCCCTTGAACACCTGATCTGTCCTACTTCTGGAATATATTTATTATTCATTTTATTTGCCTAATGCTGTATTGAACTCCAGGCCTGCGACCGAGACCAGCAGTGCGGAGGAGGGATGTGCTGTGCGGTTAGCCTCTGGATCCGCAGCCTGCGAATGTGCACGCCAATGGGAAATTTGGGAGAGGAGTGCCATCCTCTGAGTCACCGAGTGAGTACGTCACCGGGGGGGCTGGGGGACTGGAGCTGGCAGGGCAGAAAGAAACAAGAATATACTGGGCTGTACGTCACGTTGCATGAAAGCTATATGTGGTGAAAAGGCAGGGAAACATTCTATGCCTTACAATACCCAGCCATTTGCATCTGTATGGAAAAAGTGCCGAAGGTACCTACGTAAGGAAATACATTACTGTCAGAATTATGCTGAAGAGAATCCAGGGATGAAAGTACTACACACTTTCCAGACTGTTTTCTGATTAGCTTGTTGTTGCTGTTTTGCTTCATGACATGATGCAAACCAGCTTTAGCATTTCCCAAGCCCAACTCTGGCAATGCCTACATGTGTGAGCAGGAGTGTAGCAAATGCCACCGACCTCAGTGCCACTGGACAAGATCCCATCACAAGCATAAAAATGTCACCAGCCAGTGTTGGGACACCTGGTGCATCACTGCAGCACAGTCCCTGCCATCAAACAGCGATGTCCCGTTGTGCTCCAGAGGCTGAGAGCCACTGGTGCCTTCAAATGGTGTTGAGAAGGTGTTGACACACACTCGTACTTGAGAAAACTCACCATGGGCTCTCTTCGCTTCTATTCTACCTACTAATTTCGAATATATATTTATGTATACATATATACACATATATATATAAAACACTAGTTACATGTTAGTACATTATTATCCGATACACTCTATTATTAAATGTAATTGTTAATATCATTATATTATTTAAGGCTATGTAATTACATATGCTATACATGCTATGTAAAAGGCTGGTTATTTATAAGTAATACAAAAGACTGAATGGGATGTTACCAAGGAGCCTGAGAACATCCTCAGGGAAGAGTATGGCCCAGGACTCCTCACATGTGAAAGATGCCAAGGGAATAAATTTCCATTATAAATGTGCAGCTAGTTAGCTGCCCCTTACTGTCTCATCCAGTGCCTGGCTTCTCAGCTCAGTATCTATGGCTTATTTTCCCAGTTCTAGGAAGGTGAAGGGTTCTGTTTTATTACAGTTAAATTTTTAAATCTTCTGCTCTGATATTAGGAACCAAATTTTCATTTTTGCTATGTAATGTAGGAGGGTTTTCTTGTAAGGGCTCTTTAACAGGAGTCTCCAGATGAGATAAATCATCTTCTAGGGTTGGTTTTTTTATGAGCTTATTGCTATTGGGCAGTAACTTATACTGGCTGATATGTTTTAAGCTAATTGCCTGCATAATTACAATCAGAGAAGATGCTTGTCCACCCCAGACTTACGGTTGTAGTCACTGATGTTTATAAGCTTTATGAGGTTAATTTTAGATTTACATTCCTCAGCCCACTGCTCTTCATGACAAACACAGAGCAAATAGATTTACTGTAGGATGTGAAATCAGATATTTTTAAGGATGAGGAGTTTGCTTAATGGTTCATCTCCCCTAAGTATTTGGATAGGAGGGCAGCTGGCAGACCAATTGTCCCGAGCACCAAAACCTTTCCTTTGCCTGCAGGCGCCAAGCAGGCACTGCCACCACCATGCCACGACCTCGGGGACCTCCAGCAGAGCCTGGAGATATCCTGGAGGAGATGGCTGGCAATTGGGTTTCCACCCTCTAGTTTCCTTCTCAGCAACTAGATGGCGTTGGCTTGATGCTGCTAACCATCTCAGCTGGCATTGCGGAGGCAGGGTTTGCAGGCAGGGCCAGGCAGGTGGCAGAGCTGGCAGCACAGGGGTGGCTTTGCTGGCACTGTGCACCTTGCACATAACCCCCACATCTCTCCCAGGAGCTCTCAGGCTTCCTTTTCACCTACAACCTCACATGCCCTTGTGCTCATTAAAACCCAGTGGTGGGCACAGGGCATGGCAAAGCATGCACCGGTGCTCAGCCAGCATTGCTCCAGCAAAGCTGCATGCCCCAGCAAGGTGCCTGTCCTGCAGCATTGTCACCTGCTGCCTGTCACCAGCCAGGTACACTATTAAGCCACATCTTCAGCGTGGGAGTCCCGCTGAAAGGCACGTTTCCTTGCAGCTAATGTAACGTTTTGAATAAATCACTTGAGCTGTCAGAGGGCTGAGAGGTACCTCTGAGTCAGCCTTACCAGCCCGAGGAGCTCAGGTTTTAGGTTTTTCTGCAGCACTGCGCGTGGGTGCCCGAGAGGTGTGATTCCCATGGGGAGTCCCCAGCACCTGCAGTTGGTGGCCTCTCTGCTTGCACCAGAGCAGAGGGGCTGTGGTAGGTGGTGTGGGGAAGCCCATGGCATTCCTCGCTCTGGGGCTGCTCTTCCGGTGGTGCTGGGCAGGGGTCTGGCACTGGCCCAGGGCACTACAGTGATGTGAGCCCCCCATTCACCCCCCACCCGGTGGGGTGCCACTGGAATTGGGCAGGTTCCTTGGCGTGATGCATGGGGGAACCTGTGGGACTTTCTCCCTTTGATGTTCTTAAGGAGAAAATTTGCACACCAACACAAAACAATATTGGAATATTAAAACTGCGGGCTCAAACCACCCTGAAATCTGGAAATTTGGGAATTTGGACTGCCTGCCTGGCCAGCAGCAGTGGCTTTGTACCTCTGTTCTTCCCACCCTGCATCCAGATGGATGCTGAGCATGCGCCGGCAGCACCGCAGCTCCCGGCCGTGCTGTCCCACCAGGCTGTCCAGCTGGGCTCATGTGCTGGCAGAGGCACGGCTCCTATAAAAGACAGAGCTTTTGATCAAGTTGTTAACGAGTATCGGTGCATGTGTGCATCGTGGGGCAATTAGATTTGTTTAATGCAGTCCGTATGTGTGCTCCCTGCAACACAGCGTAGCTGGAGGAGGATGGCATGAAATGAGAAACCTCTGCCCTGTGGCAAAAAGGATCCTGCTCAAAGGGAGGTCAGGCGAGATGACCTCCAGAGGTCCCTTCCAGCTTGAATTACCATGGGATCCTGTGGTTCCCGGGTCCGGCTAGCAGCTGACAGGCCGCTCTGTGCCATATGACAGTGCAGGAATTAGGGCAAGCAGAAACCCCTGCACAGTACACACCGCAAAATGTGGTGCTAAAGGCCAGTGTTGTTTCACAACAGACTCCTTTATGAAACAGGACTAAATGGAGAACATGTGTCACAGATGTAGATTTACACAGCAACACGGACCGTTACATCTTGCTCTTAACTATGGCTTGACCAGGAAATGCAACGCGTTTGGCTCTGACATCTGCTCTCCAGCCCCTGTGCTGCCACTCGTGGGGACCTCCTGCTGTGGAGGGAGCCCAGCAGCATCCCCCATATCCCCGCTATTCACCTGAATCCATTCCCCAAGCACCACTGCTGCTGTGCTCCCTGTCCCTGACGCCTGTGCTCTGTCCCCAGGTCCCCTTCTCCGGGCGGCGGATGCACCACACCTGCCCGTGCCTCCCCGGCCTGGCCTGTGTACGGACTTCTCCCAGCAAATTCAAATGTTTACCGGACTTCAGAAAAGAAGATGTCTTTTTTTAGCAGGAGCTATTCTGCATGAGGAAGAGCCGCTCAATGTATTCTTTTTCTTGTTATTGTGACAAACAAGGTACTTGCCAGGGGAAACCCTCTCCCACACTTCGCTGCCTCACCAACATCGAAGCTGAAGGGGCGACACTGTGCTGTAGTGGCCAAGGTTTTCAGGAGGGACCCACAGTGATGGATGCTTTCATTTTGGGGTGAGCAAAATGACATCTGCTAAAGCAATACTGCTTTCTGAGGACAGGAGCTTAACCATTTCTGAACCATTTCATGGTCTTCATGGTTCCAGTTTAACCCCAGAATGAAAACAGCCAAAATGATTGTTAGTTTGGGGAAATTTTGGCCACATTTTCACACTTTGCAATGCCTGAATCCAGCTGAGAGTTTAATAATTGCATAGCGTGAAGCATATGATGAAAGCCAAAAACCTGTATTTACATTGCATTTCATATCTTTATTAATATAACTGTATTTGAAAGTTAGGTGCACCTCTAGGGTAAAAGTTTAACCAATAGATGCAGTTTTTACACTTTTTAGAAGTGGCAGGTGGAACCAAAGCATTTCAATACTCAAAGCATTAAAAGATTTTGTTATTTTAGTATTCTGAGACAAGAAGAAGTTGTTGTTACTTGAGTTGGTGTAAAACTACCTGATCATCTCAAACTATGTATTAAGATGTAGTTTATATTAAAAAAGGAACTCTGAAGTTTATTGTAATGGGCTGCTTGACTTCTCGTATATGTATCAAATTTGCTGTGTAAAAATTCTGTATCAGAATAATGGCAGTATATGATTTGATTTATTTTAATATTATAACATTATTTTGTCATTGTGGTTTTCCATTTTTATTCAGTGTAATCTGCTATCACATTCTCAATTCACCCAAGCTAGCAGAGCTCCTTATGGATAGCTTAGCAAAAGATTATATGCCTCTGGCTGCTTTCAGGGAAGCTCAGCAGTTTACAAGGCATGAACTCCTCAATCAAGCTGCAGTTCTAGACGATGGAGGAATCTTGGTGTAGCTAATACAAGAGGTTTTTCTTGGCACACGCCTCAAAGGATCAATTTTATCCCAGCAAACATAAAATTTGTGGGTTTTCTATGAAATACTGTGCAACTTCATATTTACTTGTCAGTCCCTGGAGCTGGAATTCCAATAGTTTGTGTGAGTTTCACACGTTTCTTGCTCTCAGATGTGCAAACATATGCTGGAACTGGAAAAGTGAAGTCATTCACCTTTCAACAATCAGTGCTTTGCTGCTGATGACGATGGGGCAGGCGCTGAGAGAAGTTAGCATGCTTGTATTAAGGCAAACACCTGGAGTACTTAGAGATGAGAAATGCCCCAGCACATTTACCAGGCACCTTCCACTGGGCTCCACAGCCTCCCTGAGGAGACAGGAACAACTGGACCTGTTATTTTGCTAGATACTTATGGATCCTGCACATGTTAGAAAAATAAATATCTTGAGAGATAAGATTGCATTTTCCTGGCTGAAGACAGCCCAGTCCCAGGGCTCCCGCTCCAAAGCCTGTGTATTTTGCTTTACCCTTCGCAGCGGTGATATGCAACTGTGCAAGTGGCAACAGACTCTGGTCCTGTAGGGATAAAAAAAAAAAACCCAACACAGGAAGTTTGAGGTGCCACCAAATGGTAATTTTATATGTGGTTTGCATTAATGTGATCAGGTACAAAGTGTCTGTATTCAGTCTGAAGGCTTAGAGGGGCTCACCGCTAACCCAAAGGGCCGAATTGTGCAGGTGAAAGACCAGTCCGTTCCCATTCTAATGCAGTGACAGTGAACACTGCAGAAATTCCCATAACCTGGATTTAAAAACAAACCCAAAATGTGATTCTACCACTGTCACTTGATAGTGGGGCTCCCGAAACACCCTCAGCACCAATGCCGTCTGAGTCTGCAGAGGAGGAACACACTGGGAGCCTGGGGATTGCTTTTGTGTTCATGTCTATCAGTATAAAATTGGCTTAATGCCAGGGATTTAATTTACACTCAAAGGGAAAATCAAGAAGGAACATAGAAGCAGCCCAGATGTGTATGTGTCCCATCTCTTGCTCCATTCAGTTTTACCAAAGCATGATCTTCAAAATGATGAACCATAGCAGGAAGCACCAGCCCTGCTTCTTATCTCCCACTGGCGCAAATCACCAGTGATTCCACTGAAGGTAATAATCCTGGTTTGTATCATGGTAAATGAGTGGACAATTATATTTGACGACTGCCTTAGACCTGCCAAACCGAACTCCTAGGAGAGTTTATCAGACAAGAGCAGAGCAACTTTGTAGTTGTAATTTGTGCCAATTAACTTGTGGGATTAGGTAGGCATTTATCTGGGTGATGAGAACAGCCCCAATTATATGAGTCCAAAGCTCACACCGTCTATAGGAGGTCAAAGTACTCGTGTCCTGCAGACGCTCCTGGACAGGGCATTAGGAAGGTGCTTCTCTGGGAGAGATGTTATCCAGTGTCTGTCCTCACAGGGTTCTCCACACCATCCCTGCTGCCACCGGAGCGTGGCTGCTGACGTAGAAGAGCTAAAGGCAAAATCTCACTGTCCTACATCCCCATTATATTCATTTGGCAATAATTATTATGATTCCCCTTTTAGTAATTTCTCATTAATTGACACTCACAGTGAAGGTTAGTTGATCTGAGAGATCATTCTGGAAGGAAGATTAAGCTTTTGCAGCCCAATTTTCCTAAACTCTGTCCTAATCAATTATCTCGTTTCCCATCCTAGGGGAGGTTTCCTTAACCCAAGCACGCCTGCAAAGTCCTTTTAATTTCTTTCTGCAATGGGAGAGGAGGTGGGGAGACACACACACACACGAGATTTTACCTTTGCTTTACAGTGATAATGGGTAAACCAGTGACCACACAAGTATTTCCAAGTGTAAATGGCCACGCAGGCTCCTCCGCTTTTCCCTTGCACCAGCTGATGACTTGAGGGGTGCAGCAAACTTGACTCAATGTGATGATGGAAAATGGGGCCAGCCCCAAGCAGCTCTGCCATGGACGTTTTTCTGCAGCCCCCTGCACTGCTCAGCTGGCCTTGGCATCACCCTGGCAATTATCCCAGGCCAGAAACAGCTTCCTCACCTGCCTGGGAGTAAGGGAAGGGGGCAGGCTCTTGCAAGAGAAATTAGATGAGAAAAAGAGAGCAAATCTCATGCAGCCCTGGAAACACCGTTGTGAAAAAGCAAAAGCCTTGTTCTCCAGTACACATAGCTTGATGAGAGAGCCTGGTTTAAATGCTTTCCCTTAGTCACTCCATTTAGGAGGTCTGTGCCAATGCTTAGTTTAATTTTATTAATATTGCAGTAATAATATTAATTATTAATAGAAACGTGTACATTAATTTTTAATATTATATGAATATTGATATTACAGCTATGCTATAGAATAATGATGATATCCCACCAAACTGTAGGAGTTTCCATATTTATTACCAGATTTTGGGTTAGCAGAGAGCCCTGTTAGGAAAGGACACCACCACATATAATGAGCTGCTGCCTTAATTTGGTTACATGCTTATTAGGAAAGGTGAAACAAGGTGTTCTGCGTTTGCGGGTGCACAGCTGGCTGAGTAAGCCTGCACCTGCAAGCCTGGGGGGCTGGAGGGGAAAGCTCTGCTGCTGAGCAGAAGAAAACCCAGCTGAAGCTCAGCTTCATCTGTATTCTCCTGCCCACAAATCCCCTCTGGGGAATTCTGCCACTTCAAGAAAAAAAAAAGTTATAAAGCCTTTGAGGGAGGGGGTGACATAAACTCTTGGTTGTGTGGCAAATGGGACTCAGATCTCCATGGGTGCTTACCTAGGAGACAGGTCCCCCTAACCGCTACCCTGGGTTTATAGCAGGAGTAGCTGGAGTGAGGTTAATTGAGGTAAAACTGAAGATTATTTTGGTGGCTGAGAAGACAGCATGGAGCAACACATACCTGTATGCAGAGCTCTTAAGGTAATAAACTGAATTAGGCTTGGTTTTATTCTCTTGCAGGTGGGCTGGAAATGTTAATCTCGTTATTGTTCCAAAACTCCAGTGTTAGAAGATCTTAAAGCATACCTTGTTAAGAGGTACTTTGCTAATTTGTCTCATCAGCATGATTACCATAATGATGTATGATAACAGCAAGTATGACCACAGACTGAGGTCCTCACTGACGCCTCACCCTGCCCCAGTAGCTCTCTGATTTGTTATTACTGCACAGATGGATGTTCAAAAGAAACAGAAGGTGCAAAGAATCCTTTGATTTAAACAAGATGTCTCAGGAATTTGATCTTGACAATGTGTAACATGTTTTCCAGAAGGAATTAGAAAATTGCAGGAAAAGACTGTGTGAATACAAGAGGATTTTGATAATAGCAAAATCAGCGTGCCCTTCTCTATTACACAGATAGGAAATGTCAAACCAGCAGGGGTACAGCTGTTAGTCTAATCAATAATTCTGAGCACAGGAATGGAGATAAGTTTAATGCACATCAAACAGACAGCAAATCGCTTATCATTTCTCAAGGAGAGTCTTGAGTGCAGGCTGACAGCCCAGTGCAGTAGGATACATCTCACTGATTTGGATCCAGTTGCCTTGGAGGATGGTGGTAGCCTGGTAGTCTTTGGGCTGCTCTGCCTGGTCATCAGGGCTGGGAAAGGCAGAACGTGAAGGGCTGAAGCCAAGTGAGCCTGATGTGCTGAGGGAGGTGTGGAGGGCAGCATGTGTCATGGCAAGGAGTACAGTGCAGGGTGACAGCAAAGTGCAGGAACAGAGGAATGAGCAACACAACCATACAGCACACTTGTGAACACCCCCATGGCAGGGGCTTCCCAAAGCTCCGAGTGTAAAACAGCTCGGTGGGGGGGAAATGAACGCACGCCCAACACGAAAACGACAGAAAGTCTCCTCTAGGAAGCCCAGTTTGCCTGGGAACCTGGGTACATGTTAATTGTATGTATGTACATATATAAATACATGTGTATAATGTATATGTATGTCAATCTGGAGTGCCCAGAGTATCCCAGATCGATGCTCCTTTGTACCATGGCACCAGATATCAGAGCGTTACAGGCATGTCCTTGTCCACAGCAGGTTATGAATCTCACAGACCAGGTAAAGCACGTGCCTCTGTGCTGTGCACCCACACAGCTGCAGCCTGAGCTATCCTGGGATGCGTAACTGCCCCCACACTGTGTCCCAGCAGGTGCCATGGGAAGGATGGGCTGTAGCCATGTCCCTGCCAGCACCCCACAGGCACAAACGCAGGGACCCCCGCGGGGGCTCTGCATTGCACCGCATGGGCAGCGTATCTCTTCCCAGGCTGCAGATCTCACCCAGTCCTCCAAACCCCTGTGCCATGCCTCTGCCACAGCATTGCAGCCCGTGGAAGGGATTAAATCTTGTTTTAAATGTAATGTGGCTTTGTAAATGCCAAGGCTGTAATGCAGTTCAGAAGCAGGCTGAAATTGTGGCCTGGTTCCAGCCAGGCGAGTAGGGCTGAGCCTTCTTTATTTACTTTTTCTCTTGTACATGTGAGTGCACTCATGTCACTTCATGCAGACGTCCTGGGCTCTTTCAGCACAAACGGGCAGCTGCGGCTCTTGCTGCAAAAAGTTCACAAGCCAGCAAAGCTGCTATTAACTTCAGGGGATGCAAAGCTGAGCCCATGCTTTATTTACTCCTCTAGGCTGCACTGGAGCCCAGGCAGCAGAGCGCATCTCTCATTACTTTCATGGGCCCCAGCAGAAAGGCCAGCTCGGGGAGAGAGGCACTGGTGATGCAGCTGTAAGCATGCTCACTCTTTCCAAAACTTTCACTGCATCCTGTAAAATTAGCAGAATTTTTTTTTTCTCCTCCCCAGTTTCTTCTCTCCCATGGGTGAAACCTTGACAGCAAGGTTCCCCACCCCTTCAAATTCAGTGGCAAAACTCCCTGGCTACAGTGGTGTCATAATGTAACCTCCCTCCCCACTCTGGTTTCATTAAACTCCCCAAAGCCACTAACAAACCTTTCGCACATTGCAACAGAGCCTTCAGCGATTTGGATTCAGTTTACATCAGCACTTAACTCAGACATTGCACAAACAGGGAGTAAGAAAAAGTCTGTCTGGTTGAAAGTTTATGTACTGTTGAGGGGGGGAAATAGCACTGGGACCCCCATCCCCATCAGCAGCATTGCGGGCAGGTCCTGCAGAGCCTGGCTTCCGCAGCATCCTCTATCACCCTGCCAGGAAGCACTTTGGTGATGCTCAGCCTAAACGTGTCCCTCCTTGCTTTCACACCATGGCTCCGAGCTTTACCTCTGCCTGCAATTCTGCTGGCTCCTTGGCTCTGGTGCCCACGTTCTCCCCCTTTAGTCACACTGCAGCTTGGCTGAACATATTGCATGTTCATCCGTCTTCCTCCACACCCAGATGTCTTCTGAGGCTCTGCTGGAGCTCGCTCCCCAGGGCAGCTCGGCCCCGCGGGCACTCGGAGCTGGTCCCTCTGCCCCAAGGCCACTGCAGCCCCATGGCACCTGGGGGACTGTCCCTTCGCCTCCCTTGTCCTTGGCACAGCGCACTGGGGCACCTGATGTGTAGCGTGAGCGTGCAGGGCCTAATGAGGGAAGAAAAGGAAAAAGCCCAGTTGATTTACTTGACTATCAAGCTACTGAACGGTTTCCTTTCCATCACCCTCCTGCAAGTGCTTGGTGACAGATGGGGACATATTGAGTGGTTCGATGGAGTGAGGTAATATTCCACTAAATCATTCCTCTTTCTCTCACTGTCAGAAAGCACCCAGCCTCCAGCCCTTCCTTCTGAACCTTCCTGTGTTGCCCTCTGTGGATTTTTTTTTTTTTTTAATGACAAAGCCATTTTAGCTCTACCTCTACTAAAATTTCTGAGTGGAGCAAACACTGGTATTTATATGGTATGATAAAATGGGTGTTGTAAAACAGTTAGCAAAAGGAAGGAGTGAATCATGGCAAGACAGAGAATGTTCTGGTGCTGTTTACTGGTGCTTCTGATTTCTTTTTGCCCCTGCGTGCTTGGGCCAAGCCCCGGACCCGGCGCAGGAACCACAGCCGGGAGGCAGCAGGCTCCCAGGCAGGTGTGCCGTGGGCAGGCGCGCAGGCTCACACTGCACGTCTCACAGATGGAGGATCCATTTTTTCCCTGGATGATTTGTTCTAATGGTTAATCATGCTCACACAAACACAGGATAATTTGTTGTTTTGTTTTTTTTAATGACACACCAGTAAATAACATTCCAAAACTTTAGGACAGGCTTTCTCTTTGCTGGGCAATCTCTTGATTTCTGCCTACTCTATTAGTGCTGTGATGACTGCCTAAAATTAACTGGGACTTCACAGCTTCCCTGTGCCCTTGCAAGACTAGCTTTGAACTTGAAAGCCTCCTACACAAAGTGCTTTGCGCTATCAACCTGGTCATGGTAGATGTGAAAAATGTGGCACTGAAGAAAGTGGCTTTCCGATAAATACATCCACAGTACAACTGTGCATGACGCACAAGATCAAAGACAGAGTGCAAGTACTGAGGTCATTAAACATGAATAGAAATACAGAAATGCAACAGCTTGCATTAAAGGCTTAGCTTGACTTTAAAGTTAAGTGATGAAAGCTTATGTAGTCAGCGATTGTTCACCCGTGATAATGCTCTGCTCTTGCCATCAGTAGCTCTGTGCTTTACAAAGGTGAGTAAGAATAATTAATCATTTTTCAGATAAAGTACTGAGGTGTGGGGCAGTTAATGACATGTACTGCGTGAAAATAGGCTCAGAGATGCTCAGCATCATCAGCTCTAGGGAAAGTCAGGGCACCGCAGACATCAGGCCTGTCGGAAAATCAGATCTTGGTCACCAGTTCTGCAGGTGATGGATGAGTAAGGATTTACCCCACGCAAGGTCCTTCATGAATGACATGGCATCAGAGGTCACCAGCATAAAAGGAGATTTGGGGTAAGGGTTCCATTGGCACAGCCTCAGCCCAGTGTGACTCTGCACCAGCTTTTAAGAGACCGTCTTTGCTGACGGTCTTTCTCTGATGGTTCCATTTCTTCGAGGTGTCGTATACTTTGCAATATTCTGAAGCTTAAGAACATAGCCTGGGAGATGCTTCCTGCTTCGCATCACAATGGAGTTAATTGTAGCCTGTGCAGTGTTCTGAGCAACTATATAGGAAGCTGTGCTAAAATAGAGGATTTTAGGGGAACTCTATCAGAGAACAGCCCCCCTGCCATGTTTCTAATAACTTTTTGATTTGCAGCATAACTATCTAATAAGGTTTCTGGGGTATTCTGATAATGCAGAGAATCATCTCATCTGCAGCCTAAGTTAATGAAGTGCCTTGAGACATGTAACATCACATTCTGCCAATATGTGTCTGTTACTCTGTCCGGAGCCGCTTCTCTCAGGGCAGTTTGTTGGTAATTCCGAGCAAGTGCCGGTGCTACAAAGGAGCAAGGTGACTGTGCTTAACCGTGTGGGGTAGGTGGCAGAGGTCCAGCCAAACTCTACACATCCTTTGCTGGGAAGGGAGGGAAAATGCCAGCTTTGCTCTCCTCTGAGCTCAGTACAATGTATCCCTGGGCAGCCCCGCAGCATATGGCAGAGCAGCCTTCTGGAGGTGTAGCTGTATCACATCCAGGTAGAGTCCCCAGACCAAGCCAAACTCCTGCCCTTTTCCTCAAGGCTACTGGCTTCACACCATTCTGGGAGGCAGTTTTGTCTCCCCTGGTGCAGACCTGGTACTGGAAAAGCAAATGGTGACAGCTTGTGGGCCATGTGCCCCCCTGCTCATCCTCCACCGCTAGCACAACCGCTGCATGAGCCCTTCACCCAATAAGGTAGTTTGGCTAGGGCCAAATATTTCAGCCCCTTTCCTAGCAAACTCTTTCCAAATCTAACAACAGAGCTAGAAGCACCCCACAATACTCCAGGCGCTGAGTGCTGTAAATCAGAGGTCGCCACAGCCACTACTTACTGAGATTTCAGACCTGTGTTATTTTTCAAGCTGGCCTGACATTTAAGTTTACGCTAAAAAACCTCTCTACTGACTTCAAGATTTTTGACTGGGAATGTTCGCAAGGAACGTGTTAAATACCTGGTGAGTGAGTGAAGATGCCAGCAGTGATCAAGCTTTTTCCAGAGCAGCTCTCGGCGCCACTGCAATTCTTCACCACAGATACGCAAAAGCAGGCAGGCTGCGACCTCTGAGCCCAGCTGCGGAGAACCTCTGGGGGTGGTGGGGGTGGTATTTCCTGTGACATTCAGCACTCCTGTTGCCCAGAACTTGGAAAACTATCATGTACATCTGCCTGGAGGGGTATAGAGATGACTCAATCTATATTCTGGTCAGGCACAGGTAGATGTAAGGGTTGGGAAAGCCTGGCTGCCGTGTAGTCCCCCAAACCCTCCAAGCACTTTGTGTTCTGGTCATTGGGGATGGGGAGAGGGGTGCAGGCCACAGGAGTTTCTGCAAGTGAGCCCAGGACTTACACAAGCTGCAGTAGTGTCTCACGTGGATGTTGGAGGTTGTTGTTAACACCCAGTTCCTGCTGACCCTCAGCCATTAGCACTTCTGAGTGAGACCTGCAGTGCTGTTTTTCTGATGGGTGGCTGGGGGAATGGAGGCTTACAGCCATACCTCACAGGTCCCAACAGCATCAACGATGGCTCTCTGTGCCCAGCACATTCGCCCTAACGTTATTTCTCTAGTTCTGTTATCCAGAGCAGGTCTTCTCTGATCTTGGTCAAAGCACCTAATTTTGTGACCCACTTTCCCCATATGCTGACTTAAGGATGCTGTGAGAACATGTTAATGGTGTGCTTTGGAAATGGTGGGTTTTTGCAACTTTCTTATCTTTTCTCAGATTTGCTGGGTTTTCATACTTCCTTGGTGCACTCTCAGCCAGCAGGATAGACTTACAGAGTGATGTTTGTTGGTGTGTTGGCACAGAGTATTGTTTCGTTTTCTGCTACGTGTCTGTCCTCAACATTTAGTTTCACGTTTTCTGGAATGAAGCCTTATTGTACAACACCCATCTAACCCCTGAATTAAAGCTACTGGAGTTCCTTCTCTTTTGTACCAGCATGGCCAGGATGTAATCTGCCTGATATTACAGGTACCTATAATATAAAATTAACTTCAGCGTTAATCCTCCCCTCAGAATATGTTAGAAGTCCTGAGACATCCCTGGAAGCTACATGTAAGCAAGAGGCATGGTATAAAACCCCTAGTCTTAAAACTTTTTTTTTTTTTTTTTTAAAAAAATCCTTTTGCTGTAGCAAGTCTGGGTTCGGTTGCCACTGCTGGGTGTTAGCAAAGCATCCTTCATCTTCAGCGGGTAAGAACCAGACTTGCCCATGTAGCAAGGGCATTGCTGAGATGGGAGATGCCTGTGCACAGAGATTGTTATTCAATACAGCAGTGAGGCTTGATAAGCTAAGTCTAAATAAAACCATCAGGTCACCCAAAGGTGACTTTTCATCCCCCGCGTATATGATTGCCTATACAACTTGTGCTTAATTTTTCTAGAAGTGAAAAATCTGGTCCTTGCAGCTTTTAAGGAGGTTTTAAAATAACTATTCTCCCATCTCTATGGTTTAAATAGAATCGTAACCATACTACTTATAGCCTGGAAGAGGGACAAGATGCCAAAATATCAGGCGTTTTTAATAGAGTAAAAGAAAGAAAACATTGGCTTGGGTACCAGCAGCATTGGGAAAAAGAAGGCAAGATTTGAGTTAGAGATCACAGTTCTAGGCCCCCATGTAGGAAGCTGCTTATGTTTTAAGGAAAGTTTTAAGGATTCTGCAGAAGTTGGGACCCTGCTGAAAAGACCCAACAGCAAAACAGATGTCAGGTATACTCGGAACACAACTCCCAGCAACAGCATCAATGCCTTGCCCCCAAGCCCTTGTAACACAACTCTACCCCATTACTCTCTAAGATTCACTAAGCTATGATCTGATATTCGAGGACGAAAATATAATTAGCACCGATAACCAGCTTCTGCTGTGATCTGAAGTTCTTGACAGCTTTCCTTCTGTACTCAGATGCATTTTCAAAGAGCTTTGGAAATGATCATTAAGTCTCACTTTGTTTTCAAGACACCCCCCCACGGTCACATCTCCTAGCCCAGCTCTGGCAGCATCAGTGTGGCTCCACTTTCCCCTGCCTACCTTCCCCACAGCTGTACCGAAAACTCAAATTGCAGACTTCTCCTTAGACACTTAGAAGACGAAGAAATGTTGCCTCTCTGGTGTTCAGATCTGAGCTGGGGGTGGAAAGCAGGATGTAAAACTAAGCCAGAAGCCCCACCTCATTTCATTCCCTGCCTGAACCTGAAGCTGCCACCTTAACCCTCGTCTGATCCGTCACACACGTCTCTTCTGTGCTGACTTCGCAGTCAGGACAACTATCTCTCAGTTGATGCCTAACAACTTTGGACTATTCTCTACAGAAACAGCCTTAGCACTGATGCAGATTTCTTTGTGGAAATTGAGCTTATCTCTTGCCATTTTGCGTGTGACTTGCTCCAGCACTGCGGTGATCAGTGTTTAAGTGCGATACATCAGAATGAGCATGTCAGGGACAGCTTCCCCCGAGAGGGCTACACAGTCGCATCTGGATCCTGCCATCAGGCTGCCAGGTAAAACACTTTGAGAGGCTTTTGTAGAACAATAAAGCAGGTTAAGATGCCATGCTTAATACATGTAAATTACCAATTAAGAACAGAGTTTATAAATGAGTACAGTATTAACCAAGCCATAAACCAAGCCACCATGTTAAAAAACTGCTTTGCCAACTAAAATTAGCAAGCCACAATTACGCACTCTTTTCTATTGTTAACAGAGGAGCGATTAGCTAAAACAGAAATTTGGTTTTGATAGACACAAAGATTTGTGCTATTTAGACCTGTTGCCCATCATGAACTTAAGTCTCCTTAAAAATAGCTTTAGTCACTTTTATTGGTATAAACACCTAAATTGAGATCTAACAGCAAATAAGGATTGTGCTTGTCCATAATAACCTCAGCTGTGAAATCTACTCAGACACAAGACATACAACCTTCCACATACACAAGTTATTTGTCAGCAAAGCAAAATGCTGCCATTCTGAAACAATTACATACAGTAAAGGTTTTCAATATTTTATTAAAGAAAACAGTCAAAATGTACAAGTATTACCCAGGTTTGTAGATAACTTCCTATAAAGGCAGTAAAATATGAATTTCAATCTAGGTTTTAAAAACTGCTATAGTTGATTATTTTTAAAGTTGATATTTTAAAATCACGTTTCACAAATAGTTCTGAAATATTACCAAATGAACAGTGCAACAAGAAAATTGAAATTAGTTCTACACTGTTTGCATGTCAAGCAAAAGTTATAAGTAACTGCTTCAAATATTCAAACCATTTGAGAATGAATGAACCCAACAGCTCCCACCAATAACTGACTTCTGACCACATTAGGAATGTCCTCTTCTTGTTCTTCACTTAAAATCAAATAATAATAAAACAACACCTCTTGAGGTCATAAAAAATAACTTTAGTATAAAATTGTCTTGGCCCTTATCAAATATTACATGAGTAAAATTGTTAAGCCTTTATCAAAACAGACAGGAATAGGGAAACAAACAAAAAAAAATGTCATGGCCTTAATCCATATCTGTTGGAATCATGTCTAGAAACGTTAGAAGCAAGACCAGAAACTCAGAGCCCTGTTTTGCTTTTATAAACCACACAATCACAAAGAAAAACAGCTTCTTACTGCCTAAGGTTTGGGGGTGTTCTGCTCAAGTACCTGGTCCCATAGACAGCAACCTTTTATGTTCTGAAGAGAGCATACGCAAAATATAGAAAAATAAATAAAATAGCTTCTTACAGCCTAAGGTTTGGGTGCTGGGTGGTGGTTTAGCATGTCCCCCACAGGTCACACTCTCTTGAGATCGTATGCAGAAACATGGAAAATTGTATCCACCTTTCTTTTTTAGAAAGAGAAAAGCCCCCCTACATCCCAAAGCTCTTGAGATCGCAAAGGATGGTGCCCTGGGTGCTCTGGATGCTTTGGCAGCATGGGAAGTGGGCTCGGAGACAGACCCTGAGCTCCTTGTTGAAGATGAAGCAGAGGATGGGGTTGACCCCTGCTTGGGCAAACGTCATCCAGACTGAGGTGGTCAGGTAGACCTGGGGGATGGAGCTGGCTTTAATGAAGACCCGCAGGTAGCAGGCCACAATGTAGGGGGACCAGAGGAGCAGGAAGAGCAAGGTGATCATGTAGAACATCTTGCAGAGCCTTTTCTCCATCTTAAACTCCTCCAGCACCAGCAGCCGCTTGATCTGGCTGTGGGTGGCCTGCCTTATGCCCACGAGGGTGGGCGGCGTGGGCCCCCTGCCAAAGCCAGCCGTCCAGTTTGCAGCTGCTTGGCCGGTGGCTCCCGGCCCGTGGAAGGTCCAGTTCTGGCTGATGGCCGGTACCAGCTGGGCCGGCTTCATCTTGCGGTGGCCGTGGATGAAAAAGAGCAGCTTGATGTAGACCAGGTGGGTGGCGGCGATGACAGCCGCCAGCATGAGCATGAAGCCCAGCGTGTCGTTGGCCTTGACGTAGCGGTGCTCGAAGATGCACTGCTCCTCCTCCCGGATGAACTTGTAGGTGCCCACGTCGAAGACCGGGGGGAAGGCCATGGCCATGGAGAGGGTCCACACCATGCACACCACGGCCAGGCAGGTCCAGCCTGTCATGCGCTTGGCGTAGAAGCGGTGGTGGGCGATGGCCATGTAGCGCGTGACCCCCACGCAGAAGAGCAGGAAGGCGGCGTGGAAGCAGAAGAGCACGGCCAGGAAGGCCAGCACCTTGCAGCTGAGGGGCCCGTGGGGCCAGGCGGCCCCGCTGCGCACGGACAGCATGACGAAGGGGAAGCAGGCCAGCGAGCGCAGCCCGTCGGCCAGGCAGAGGTCCAGCAGCAGGTAGTAGGGGGCGCGGTGCAGGTGCCGGTCCTTGAGGATGAGCCAGGCGAAGAGCACGTTGCCCGCCAGGCTCACGCAGAGGATCAAGCCCAGGGTGGCCAGCTTCAGCCCGGAGGCGCTCAGCAGGCCGCCGGCGCTGGGCAGGTGCGGGCTGCTGCTGCTCCCCAGCTCGCTGCTGTTCGCCATCGGGTCCTTCCTCCTCCTCCTCCTCCGCCTCCTCCTCGCCGGCGCCGCGCAGGCAGGGCCGGGGTCTCAGCGCCGCGGCAGCGCGCCGGGGCCGAGGGCCGGGCCGCCCGGCGCCCCCATGCCCGCCGCCGCGCTCCCCCCGCCGCCGCCGCCGCCACCCCGGCGCCGCGGGGCGCTGCCGCCGAGCTCCCCGCGGGCCATGCGGCTCCCCCGCCCCGCGGCCGCGCTAGGGCCGCGCCCGCCGCCGCCGCCGCCCCCCCATGGGGATGGGGGATGCGCTGGGGGGGGGGTGGGGGGTGGGGGGTCGAGGCGCGGAGCGGCGCGGAGCCACCCCCTTACCGCCGGCGAGCTGCTCCTCCGCGCCGGGCGAGGGGCCGGCCGAGCCTGCGCACAGCGGCGGCGGCTCTGCCCAGCTCCCGCCGAGGACAATGGGGTAAATCCCCCTCCCTCCTTCTTCCTCTCCCTTCCCTCCTCCTCCTCCGTCCCTCCGCCCTGCCCCCGCCCCCCGCGCAGCCCGGCCCCTGCGGAGCGCGGGGCTGAGTCACGCGCGCAGCGGCGCGGAGCGGTGCGGAGGTCCCGGTGCCGCAGGGGGGCTGGGAGCGGAGCCGGGACTCCCGCCCTGCACCCGCCGCGGGGTTGGGGGGGACACACGACACCGCGGGGAGCCCCCACGTCGCCCGACGGGGGCCGAAGCCGGGGTGGTGGCGGTGCGGTCACTGTGCGTGCCGCGGGTGCCCGGCACACACCCATCGGTACCTGCCGCGTGTGTAGCGGCCCCATAGAGCCGCACGGCAGCAGCAGCCCTATGTCACTGTCACCGCCGTGGGCTTCTGCGAGGTGTAGCCCCGCTAAGGAGCCATTTCGCTTTCCCCGCACGCAGGGGAGGCCAGTCCCGTAGCGCCTGTTGCAGCGCGGCATCCAGGCGCGGTCCCTTGCCGGGCAGGGGCTCGGCAGGGGCAGGGGCTCCGCGGGGACGGGGGTTCCACAGAGGCAGGGGCAGGGGCTCGGCAGGGGCAGGAGGCTTGCAGCAAGCTGCTGTGGCAAATGGCTCAGTGCAAACATCGAGGAAAAGCTGCCTCTGCAAGGCAGGAGCCTGAGACTTGGGGTCTGACTGGGAGTCCTGAGGTGACAAAACAGGAGGGGAGGTGGCAAATTGTCCCCAACCCATATGGATGCTGTTGGTGTTCCCGCGTTTCGCAGGGGCTTACCAGCTCTGGGGCGCTCAGGGAGGGCTGGGTAGGCATGTCTGTGAGCTGGGGAGAACATGTTTGGCCTGACTAGTAGAGAGCTGCTGATGCACCTGTACCGTTGGTCCAGGTTTATAACGGGCAGTTTAATTAATGTAGTCCAGTGAGACACAGATCCTTGTCCTCTCTCTCCCACTTGGCCATCCTTGCGTATTTAGGGCAAGGCCTCTCTGTGTGCCGCGCAAGGCACGCACTGCCACGCAGCCCTGGGCTCACTGGAGATGTTAATGCAATTACTGCACTATTACCGCGTTCCCTTCGTGGCCTCTTGTGAAGGACACGTCTGAAATCCTTTTTGAGCATTCTATTAAAAGCCATCAGTCAATTCAGTGTTATTCCAGAAGCGATAGCAATTAAATCGTCTGCATCAGCCCCAGAAGCAGATGTCAGTGGAGGAGCTTTGGAGTGCGTCTTTCTGGCTGGTTTCAGAAAGTCTTGCTGGGCGTGGCGGGGGCCAGGCACTGGCCTCGATCGTGCCACCAGACATCCTGAGCAGCTCTGCTGAACTCCTGGCATTTGGTGGAACGAAAACCAGACTTGGGCCCAAAGATGTGTTGGGGCAACCTGTATCATGCACAGGACTTCATTTGCCCGTGGATGTGCTTGGCATCTGTTATTTATTGCTAGTGTTAGGTAGGCAAAGAAATCCTGAGAGGGAAAAAAAAAAGGTGGCAGAAGATAACTGAGGCTGCTTTTTGCTTCTTACCAGTACATCTGAGCTGTTTTCAGTTGTTAGGTTTCTCATTTGCACCAAAGTTTTACTGTGACAGAGAGTTGCCCACGGGTTGTTCAGTGCTCTGTGCAATTTTCAAGGCATTTCTCACGTTTGTGCAGTGACTTGAGCGCCGGGTGCACGGTGTCCCCTCGGCAGCACTGGCGTCACAAGCAGTGTATTTCTGGAGGAGCTGGGGACACCAGGGACACTGCGTACCTCGCTTGCCCCTGGTGCAACACACACTACCAGAGTCTCTCACAGCACGGTGCCAAGCATCCAAAGCACTTTGCCAAGCAGGAGTATGGGGATCAGTTGTCCTTGGGGGCGCGCGGCTTTTTGGAGGAGCAGAGGAGACCTTATGGACCCTGTTAGCTCTGTGATCTCTGCCATCAAGTGAGCAAAAAGGAATAGCACACCTGCTTCCCTCTTCTGCGCCTGCGGGTAGGGTTTCTTCTCTCCCTGAACACTTGCCAGCGCAGCTGAGCTGGCTCAGGAGCTGCCGTAATTCACTGCTATCTTGCCAGGCCAGCAGCAAATTGCTAGCTCATCTTTCTCCCACCTGTAGCGAGGGGAGAGCCGGCAGGGAATGGTGTTTCATCCAACTTCCCAGGCCTGCTCCCCTGCTATATAGTGTTATTGGAGGTGTAAGCCAGGAATTTGGGGCCAGCTTCCTTGCAGGGCTGACTGAGAGGTGTGATGCTAAAGGAACAGCCAAAAGGAATGGAGAAAATAAGGGGCAGGTGAGGGGTTAAGAGTCTTCATAGGAGCAGGCCCCTTGCCTCCCAAAGGGGCTGGCCTGGGGTAGACACGCCAGGTGCCTCTGCCTGTTAGTTACGCTCCAGCCCATATTCTGACCCCCCCTGCCAGGGGCAGAGCCCTCCCTGCCCCGGCTGGATGTCCCCATGCAGGCACACCTCCACCTTGGGGTGCTTCATGTCCTCTTTGCATCAGACCCATCAGGTTCAACCAAGCTCCTTGCCCAGGCTCAGTCTCAGTTTGGACATTAGGACAGTGCCACATTTACAGTGTCTGACTAAAAAATGAGAAAAAGGGTATTTTGTAAACCCCTCTGCTGTCGCAGAGCTGCTGGAGGAGTCCATCCAGCACACAGGGACCAGGGTGCCTGTGGAGGTGCCCCCTGTTAAGGGTCCAAAGGAGCAGCAGGGACTGCCCCGACACCCCCACAGTGAACCTTTTGTCTTCGGTGCTGCTGGATTCTGCAGCGTGCTGCGGGGTGTCCGACCCCAGCTGAGCGGGAGCACCTTGGCGCAGGGCTTTACCCCGGGCATGGCGCAGCGATGCTGGGCTCCCCACCTCTGGTGCCCGGGGCTGAACCCAGGGGTGTATATTGATTTGGCTGCATGAGAGCCAGTTTCATGGCAGCAGTCATAGGGAACAGGTAATTTCCAGAGATTGTGATAAGCATGTAAGCTATTCCCCTTCCTCGCTTCAATCTCTTTCACAAAACGTGTTTAACGAAGAGCTGTTTGCTGCTTACAAAATGGTGCTGCACAGGCTAGATGGATTCCTCTGACCTTTCAATGTGCCTTACTTGAATTGGCTGCCTCTTCGTGTTCTCCACTCGCTGCCTCTAATGGGAAAGACAGCTGAAATACAGCTCTTACAGCAAATACTGTGGCGTGTTGCCTTCCTTCCACCAGTCACTGGTATTCTTCCTGAAGCCGTAGCTGTTTATTAGTGGTGATGGTATTTGTGTTCTTGTGTCTCAGAGCTCTGTGTAATGTTCCTGGAAAGAGAAGTGTCCTGTATCCTTGGTACTACTGTAGTAGAAATCTGCGTTACCTCTGTTGTGGCATAAGGAAGAAGTGGGAGATGGCTGGACATGCCTGAAGGACAAACCCAGAAGCCCTTCCACAGCCAAGATGCCACAGGGAAGCAGGACAGGTGAGAGCTGTCAGCCAAAACTATTTTGCCATCACAGGTAATTCAGGCAAGGGAAAGTTTTCAGGCTTAGTAATTGAGGAGACAGAAAGGTCAGACTGAAGCAGAAAGGGATAACAGAGGCTCTAGTCGGATGCTGGCGCAAGAAAGATTTGGATCCTCCTTTCAGGTTCCTGTAATTCCCAGACAGCTTTCCAGATGACATTCATTATTTGTGTTATCTTTGCACCTAACGGAGTGAGTCAGGGACCAGTATGTGACATAAGCAAAACAAAAAGCTGTCCCTTTACCAAGAGAACTTAAAATCCAACTGTGAGATGGGAGAAAGAGCCGATAGGAACCCTGGAGAAGGGGGAAGGACGAGCAAACAGCAAGGTTGCAGCCTAGGGAATGGCATCGGTACAACCATAGCTATCACTTACCCCTGCAAAGGGAGGAAGAAATGCAAGGAGATAATGAAGTACGTTTGTGGGAGTTTGCAAGGATCATGATAGTACTTTGTAACAACAACAGAAGAGAAGGCGATACACTAAGGTAGTGTTTGGGCACTGGCTAACAAGAAAACAGCGTGAGAAGTTTTAAGTCTGCAAAATTTACAGTGTTACGCAAAATAACAGCTTTGCACAGGAGTCATGCTTGCCCTCTGTAACCAAGGCGGAGCCAAGGTACATGCCTGTGACATGAAGACAGATTTAAATCAACGCTGGAAGACCCCCACCCTACCTCTTGCTTGCAGAGGGTCCGATGTCAGGTCGGGGATGGGGCACTGGGGACAGCCATCAGGCTGGGAGGAACATGGGCCAGGAGAGGCTGGATCTGTGCTCAGCAAAACACTAATGAAGCGTTTTGGATGTGGCTTTGTTCACAGAAGTGTTAGCACAGTTGTGCAAAACATGCAGGTGACACCGAAGTGGCCGAGAGTATTAATGTCACTGTTGAATCCCGATTTCCTGGATGGCAGCGGAGGATCTGCAGGCGAGCAGTCACACAGCCGCATCTATCTGGCAGAGAGGTATCTGACAGCCAGCTATCACATTTTTCAAGGGCTTATTCCTAGCTGTTTAATACTTCATATGCTCTCTTGGGGAGGGAGGAGAGAAGAACGGAGGAGTATATTTGGCACAGCAGGGAAGTGGACTCGGGTCTTTTCCATCCCTTAGTGCTGTGCTGTTGCAGAGGGAGAGAAAGCCTCCTTCCACAGTGGTACTAATCCTCCTCCACAGCGAGCTGAACGTTTTGAACTTGAACAACTCCTCTCATTTTTCCCCCATGTGATTGTGAGTCAGGCTGAGCTCCTCTATTCTTCTCCATAATTGAGTAGGAGATTATTTTGACTGGAAATAACCAGACACAGGTATCATGGCTGTGAATGCCTCCATGCATGCCACTTGCTAGAAGTTCTGTAGCCTTCTGCAAAGGGAGCTGGTCTTTAAAGACTTTGCTCAATGGAGAAGGAAGAAAAGCAGAGGGGAATAGTTCCTTCCTGCTCGCTTCTATCACTGGCTCTGCTAAACTTAACCCGCTGAATTGTTGGTGACACGCTGTTCTTCAGAAGCAGTTCTTTTGTGGAGGAGCTCCCCTGTGACGTGGGGAATTGCCGCAGTGAGACAGGAGATATCCCTGATATGGTGGCTTTCTACAGGTAGCTGTGATCCAGTCCCGTGGACATGCCAAGAAAGTTACAAAAAGCCATTCCTCTAAAATCTCCAGGGGAGCCTCCCCAGGCCCAGATTTTCCTGTTCCTTCTCTTCCTCTCTCTATAAGTCTCCCAGGGGATGTAGGCCAGCTGCCTGGCTTGCGTTCCCACCCCTCAGCCCTGTGAGTGACCGGAGGAGTGCAGGGCAAGGGAGAGTCGGATGCAGTGTGGGGCCATTCTCAGCTTCCTGTGGCAGGTGATGCTGTGAGATGCCGTGCCCTGCCGGTTTCGGCTCTTGGTGGGTACCAGGGAGGCGGGAGCAGCCCCTCTTCAGGGCTGAGCTGTCGCTGCGCACTCTTCTCCTAGCAAAGCTGGATGCTAAGGAGCATTTCACAAGATCAGGCTTTCTCCAGTTCCTACCTAAGCGGGATTGCTTCAGGCTATTGAACCAGCCTGCTGCAGACTAGCCAAGCTCAGAAGTTTTATCTGTGCTGTAGCATCCTCGAGCCACTGCTGTTCTTGTGCATCTAATGTCTCAACTGCTCACGGAGTAGCTCATGAGCTTTTGGAGATACGTGGGTGCTATAAACTCCTTAGGCCGGAGATAAGCAGCTTATTGCCTTTAGTAGCACTGCCAGCCCTTGGCTCCGCCACTGAGGTGCTTCTCAAGCCCCAGGTTCTTTGTTAGCAGGAAGGGTTATAACGTCTTGCAATAAATAAGTGTATTCCTAATTACATGCGTACGCGTGTGTACTGCAGCCATCTCCACGGGCTGTGGTAGAACAGGAGAAACAAACAGAAAACAACAGGCTTTCTGCACTGCGTGTCACGTCTCCCTGCATGACTGACTCCAGCCCTCGCAGACTGCCTTCCCTGCGCAGGGGCTGCGCCATCTCAGCAGCACAGGATGAATCCACCACCCTCGTCATGGTGAAACGGCCTTTGGCACCCAACAGCAAATTCACCGTGGACAGTGTGGGCAGCTGCAGAACAAAAGGTAGCTGTTCTGATTACAAAACAATTTTTTTCCACTGCTATCCTCTCTCTGCTTTTGGATAGACCTACTATGAACGTTTGCCTAGAAAATTCACTGGGTAAAAAAAAAAAAAAAGGTAATGCACGACTGAAAGTTCATTTTCAGAATCACCAGGAAAGCAGGTTTTTACATCCTTAGTATGAGTTCAGCCCTTGCTGTTCTCCACTTGCTGTCTGCAGTGTTTGCCATCAAAAGCAATCCTGCTGCAACTGGTCAACAGGCTGTAGTTGCTACTCTTTACTAAACCCTAAAGGGAGCTTTCAAATAAAATCTGCTTGGCTAGTCAAAGCATCTTGATCTTTATTATGTATTTTTATTATGTGTATATCTATTCCCCCCCTCCTTTTACGTATTACCCAGGTATAAATTAGCCCAACAGCTAACTCTTTCAAGGTATAACTAGGAACATAATTTGGTATGCAGCTCTCAAATTTTTGTTTAGTTGCTCTCCTTGGAGCAGTTTTGGAGTAAATCTGATCATCAGGGAGAGTTATTTGAGGTGCTGGAAGTACCTTCTGATACCATCTTTTAACTTGAGTAAATAGAATCTGAAAGCTGATTTCTTTGCTGTTCTACTGTCCTTATATATTGCCTTTCCTGTTGGTTATACCTCTGCATGGCTTAGGCTGAGGCCAGAACTGCTCTTATTTTGGCACTCTGTGCCAAGGGATGTCCCCTCCTTGCCTACAGCCCCTTCGCCCTCCACAGCTGGTTGGAAGGAAAGGATGAGCGATGTGAAATCGTTGGGCATGACTCACACTGTGAGATTTAAAGATGTAAGAGCATCCACGACTGCTAAATTCTTAGTTAAACGGGTGTTGTCTGCTTAGATGAAGCCCTTGCCAGGGTGTTGGAGTGGGATGGCAATCCAGCAGCGCAGTCCCCTGACCGGGAGCAGCGGTTCAGGGGGCAGCTCAAGGCAGACTGTTCAGCGCCGCGCCTGGGATTCAAATCCAGTCACCACCAGATTCATGCTCAAAGGCTGAAAGTCACTAAGTAACCCTTCTATATTTAAATTACTCCTTCAACAAAGGCGTTCTCTCGTCACTTAATTATGAACTATAGAAAGAGCACGTAAAAAGGTTTTGCAGTTTAGAAGTGTTCATGGGTCTCAACCAACTTTGTAGGCTAAGTAAAGCACAAGAAACATTTTTTACCATACTATCCTATCAACTGAGCTTTTAAGGCAGGCTGATGAAAAGGAATCTATTATTTTAATAGCACTTTCTCTCTGGTAAAAGGTCTTGCTAACTTACTGAAGCAGAGCTTGAAATAACAGATAAAAACTGTCAGAAAAGCGGTGATGTAGTTTGGAGCACAATGAAAATTGTGACCACATTCTGAGCCTGGCCAAACCCTGAGCTAAATGCCAAAATGCCCCAGGATTCCTCAGAGCATGGTGCAAGCTGTTAAGGATAACTAACAGCTTATTTGTTTGGGGTTGGGTTGGTTGGTTTTTTTAGTTGTTCCTTTTGTGCAAAGGGTTTTTCTTTGGGAGGGTTGGGTGGTTTCATTTTTTAATGATTATTTGGCCTTTTTCTCTTGTATTTTGTGTAATAAAGTTCACTTCAGTGACGCAGGGCTGATGAGGAAAAACCTTCCAGAGCTGTGTTAAATGTGAAGTCTTCATACCTGTGAGGAGCAGGGTATGGGCTCTTGGGACGATTCAACAGGATTTCACGGTTTTTGTGACCTTGAAAAAAATTATTGTGGTTAAATAAAAACCAAGCTTAGAAAAAAAGATGACCTTGGTTATATGCATAGTACAAAACCCTTGTAGAAAGCCTCTGTATATCACTTGCATGCCAATTGAATTACCTTCAAAATAAGGACGTGATGACTGGGAGGACAGTGGACAGCTGTATGAATTTCATCTGTGCAATGCATGAGCCCAGCCTGGGAAACAAACCTCATCTGCCAAGTTCTGTCGGGCCACTTCCAGCTTCGCTTCTCAAAGGAGGGACCCAGCTTTGCTACCAGTAAGTGAAGTGGGAATTTTGACGTTGATTTCAAAGGGAGCTAAACTGAGCGCCATGAAAAGGGGGCGCTAGCATGCAATGCTGCTTTTCTTTTTCTTTTTCTTTTTTTCTTTTTCTTTTTCTTTGTCTTTTTCTTTTTCTTTTTCTTTTTCTCTTTTTCCTTTTCCTTTTCCTTTTCCTTTTCCTTTTCCTTTTTCTTTCTCTTTTTCTTTTTCTTTTTCTTATTAATGTGACTAATTAAATGTTTGTAATTTTTAAGCACTAACTGGGTTTTGATGGTCGTTTAGAGACTTTGAGAAAGTCAATAATTTTGATGAAATAAGACTGTAGACTCCAGAACAAAGTCCACATGGAATCTGTGATGTTGCTAGGATACAGCTATTAGTATTTTCAGTGGCTGGGGTATTTTTCTGGTGTCGTTTTTTTTAATAGAATCAGCCTAACCTCTCTTTCAAACGGTAGAATACGTGACTGCCTGATCCCACTTACACAACGCTCCCTCAATTTATGGTAACGAAGCTGAACTTGACCCATTAGTTTCAGCCACTTTTTATTTGTGAAGAAGAAACACGAAGAGTAATTTTGACCTGAGCCATCGGGAGCACGTTTTTTTCTGAATCTTGATTTTTTTTTTTTTTTTAAGTGATGCGCAGGGTTTTCTCCCTGTGGGTGTTACATTGCTGAAGTCATTCTCCCTCTAGTGGTTTATTTCCAGAGGGGCCCTGGGCTTTCCTGGCTTGGACGGGTACCAGATTGATCGTGTGATGCAGAAAGTTGAATGACCCCTATGAGCTGAACCATAGAGCAGCACTGAGCTCATAATTTTTAAGAGATGAGCATAAACCCTGTAAAATATTATTTTATGTGGTTTTTTTATTTTAGAATTTACTCATTTTTTACAATATCAATAGTAGATGAGGCTTGCCATCCCAGGCTTACTCTGCGGTACAGGCTAACACGGTTTGCTCGGTGTGTAGGATGTGACTTTTGCACATTGTTTCCTTCAGCTGTATACTGGGATGCCTGTAAAAAGAAAGATCAGTATTTAAGCTCATGTTCCACGTCAAAGCCAGTGCCAGGTGTGGTGCCAGTAATGTTCTTTTTGATTTAATATAACATAGAATAGCATTGTGGATGGTGCTGTTTGGGGTCCCGGTGTTTGGGGAAGCGATATCTAAATGAAACATTCTGCAGATATTTTACTGGGAAATAAGGAGAAACAAGCTGTTTGGAGTTCATTTCCAACATATAACTTAGCTTTGAGGTCTGTCAGGTTTGTTGCATTTATGGCCCTGATCTCACCTTTGCTGGGCATCTCTTTCTTTAGCAGCCAAAATAGCTCCAGTGCCTTACAAGCGTGGGGAAGAGGAAGGGGGAGGGATGAAAGCAGAAGCCTAGGATCCAACGCCAAGAAAGAAACTCAAGTCTCCTAATACTCGATGCATGGATTGGATGCGGAGTTAAGCCAGTTCAGCTCCCCAGAGATGGCTAGGTAAAAAATAAAGATCTAACCTAAAGCGTATGGAAGTCAATACATGCCTGTACTTAATTGTGAAGGGATTTGGATGAGGCTCAGCCGTCCTTCAGAAGCGATGGTGACCAAAGAGAGCCGTGATTCTGTGGTCCATCAAGGATCCTGCACACTAACCTGAGGTAGGTGGAGGACTGGTACTGCCTTCTTCATGCTTACATTTCATGTTCACATCTGGCAGAAGCCCATCCTGTGATTTGCTTTTCCGTGTACCAGAGGAGCTATTTAGCCTTGGGTTTTCCCTTTATAAACTGCAATAGAGAGAAAGCTTGGAGAAATTCAGAGCTTAGCAAGCTCCCATTCTGTTTTCACAGGCCCCCAGACCCAGAGTTCTGAGACGCTGTTGCCTTTCTGTGAAGAATTTGACAGTATGTTCAGTTCTGTAACAACTTTAAGGGTAAGGTTTTACTTTTGTTTAGCTTTCACTTCATGCTCAGCTTCTATTGGGCCATCAGGAATCTTGATCCCTTGGGAGACTGCTTAAAACGCTTGCCTTTGGATGCTGCTCCGTAAAAGCTGCACAGCGGATCCCATGATAGTGAGGTTGGAGCCAATTTTATCTTTCATTTTTCTTTTCACTTTTTCACTGTGGAAAGCTGAAGTTTCCACACAGTGTCCTGGCCAAAGATGATTTGATTTTGGTTTATAACTTGAGTAAGAACTATTCCATTAGTTTTGTTTATGTAAAAAAATAGGCGTTTACTCCTCGCATGTGGAACAAAATTCTTGCACTTTTTGACAGCTCCGCAGCTGAAAAAGCAGGCATGCAGATTCGGTGTGCACATGGTCCTCTGAGATTTGTTCTAGCAGCGCCCACAGACAGTAAGTTAATAGGAGTCCTGTGTTTACAAGGAGGTCATGGACGCTGATGGGATGGCCGTGAACACATGAACTGGCTTTACTTTTATGTGATTTTATAGAATTTTTTATTTTTGTTTAGACTTTCACAATGTAGGAACTGTTTTAGTAGGGAAGGAAAGGATCTAGTTGAACTGCACTTCTTTTGGGGCTAGTGAATGGTTATGTCAATTGAACAAGCTAAAGGAGAGGTTCGTCTGCTTGTCGGCTTTGGTAGGTTCATGCATTGGAAGGAAGACTTGTGTGCCCGGGTGCCTGCAGGAGCTGGCTGTGTGAGCAGCCTCTCCCACGGAGCAGTGCTTGGGACTGCGGGAAACCTGCTGGCCCAGGCAGGGCTGGACGCAAGCCTGCAGGAAAAACAGGGACAGTGAGCCAGTTTGTTTTTAACAAAACAAAGTTATGCAATATCATTTAGTTCTGACATGTTCCCAATATGCAGCAAATGAAGAACTCACTAAATGCAGTATATCTCTGGCCATATCATTTGAATATAACTTGTTTCCATGACAACCTCCACTTAACAGCTTGGCTGATATGAAATCATTCCTGGATGAGGGAGCTTTTGCCAAAAGCATTGGGATTCAACACTTTAATATCATGTTTTAGGTTTTAAAAAACATTTATTTAAGCCTCTGGAAGCAAATATCAAATAAAATCCCTTCATCCTCACCTCTGCTTCGGCTCTCAGTTGATCAGTTTATCTTCCTGGGAACCTCTCAGAAGCAGCTCTTGTGTTACTTAATATGCTTCTGAAGTCCCAGGCAGTATTTCAAGAGCAAGTGGTCGTGACACCAGTGTTTGGTAGAGAAATTACATTTCATGGCTGTTGGCTCAGCCTGCGAGGCAGCAGGGCAGCAGCAGCTGGGCACAGCAGCCAAGGCTTGTACTCGAGCCATCCCTCAAGCCCATGAAGGTTTATCCTCCAACTAGCTCTGCCTTGGAGTAAAAAAGAGGAGCTCCAGCTGGAGAGGGGTCTAGCCCAACATTTCACACAGCTCGTTTTGTATCAGGAGCACGGAACAAACAAACCCAGGTTAGCTGTTAGATGTTTTCTAAGGTGCAGTACCTGTCATCTCAGAAATAGCTGTGGAACACTTCCAGGGTGGAAACACAGTATGACTGCTCATATGGTGCTTGTTCCCTTCCAGGTGCTACATTGCGTTAGAATATGGCTAAAATAAGCCTAATGCTTTCCTAATATTTCTCACGCACGCAGGCAGGCAGGCCTTGCAGTTGCCACAGTGATGGTACACAACTGTCAGCATGAGAAAGGATGGTCCTGATGATTTTAAGAGGCAGTCTGCCCCTTTGAAATGCCATTGCTTTATATCACGGGGATTTCCTGTACTAGCTGGGAGCAGGAGCTATGGAAAAAGCTACTGGAACGGGCAAATAACCTTTCAAGCACATGTAACATACCCATTGTTGTCAAGATTTGGGGATCAGCAAGGATTGATTATGAGAATAGGGATTTAAATCTCAAGGAAAACCACGGAAACAGTTATGAAATATTCATTGTTTCTTCTGGCTATAATCATGTACCTTCTTCAGCCCTAATTAGCCCCAGAGTGGAGCAACTTGGGCATTTTTTGTGGCAAGGAGGTTCAGGTGCCTGAAACCAGGTGCAGGCAGGCAATGCTAGGAGCACACAGGATGGGGCAGAACAGCATTTCCCACTCTCCTTGTTTGGATTTTTTTCTGCCCAGTTGTTACCTGGGAAAATTTCAGCTGTTACCCATCTGAAATCAGCTGAGCTACCTGCTGACTTCTGCTCTTGGCCACACAGTCCTGCTTTATAAGGCCTGAGCAGAAAATGGCCTGTTTACTTGGAGAGCTCTGTAAGGAAAAGGAGGATGTGACTAGGAGAAGGTGGAAAGAATGGAGCCAGAAGTCCCTTCTATGGTGGTGAGCTTTAAGTGACTCAACTCACCTGTGCACTGTCTCATAGCACAGGGCTGCATCATAATGCAGTTTGTTCCTGGTAAATCTGTGTGAGAAGGTACAAAAGCACAGCAGATGGCATCACTAGGGTTCCTTTAAAAAGGGATCTTCCAAGATATATGGCAAATATCAATAAAACACATTTTTAAGTAAAATCATTTAAATATCTCTCTGAAAATGCTAATAATTTCCTGGGCTTTTTAATCTCTGACTTTGTTCAAGGTGTGCTGGCAGTGCAAGGTGGCTAAGCAGAATCAGGATGCTGTTCTTGTGATTATTTTTCATTGCAAGAGCCCTCTCAGGAGACTCATTTTTGCCTCTGTGTCACGACTTCTTAGAAATCTCTGTAGGCCAAGGATGTGCTAATTTAATGCATCCTGTGATTGCCCTTCCTCTGCAACCAGATTAATTTACTGTTAGTTGAGATTCCCACAAGGTAACTTGTGCCACTGTGAAGCCTGGTATTTGCTGATGTAAACAAGAAATAAACCGAGGCTTTACATGTCTCATTTGGAATAATGATACAGGCTGTGCCGTCTGGTACTCACTCCTATCTCAGAGGTGTGGGGGTTGTACTTCTATATTGCTCCTTGCAGCTCAGATTATTTATAACAGAATAATTTGTTTTCAGCCTGAGCTATAATGTTTTGAATGATGAGCAGCTCTCTAATAAATGGAATCTGGAGGTTTTCACTGAAGTGTGTGCTTCCCGTCAGAGGCAGGTGCTGGATACAAAGTCAGTTAGCTTCTGTGCTACAGTCTAGCGGGTTTGGCCTTATTTCCAGTGTGCTGCTGCTGCATATCCAAAATTTAATACTTTGTTGGCAACCTCGGCAGAAGACACCAAAAATGTATTAGGTGTGGAGGCTGTCGCTGGCAGTTGTGGAGGCAAGATGTGGCCCTTCAGAGTCATGAGAAATTAGCACTCTCCTCCTCTCCGCCTGTCTTCTCCAGCTCTTCTGAGAAAAATCTGTGCCTAGATACAGCCATTTATTGTGGTTTTTTTCTCAGAATTAATATTTTTGGTGGGCTCACCATTAAAATAGAGAGAAAACACTCGGAGTGGGCATACCAATGAATTTTTAGATTCCAGGCTCTCCCAAACGGTAATTATCTTGGTTTCTATTTAAAGAAGAGTAAATTAAATTGCAAGAGATGGTGCAACTGGTTTTCCAGATCTTATTTAATTTGGCTTAGCAGTTAGTATTTTCCATCTGCACAACATAATCATTAACTTTTTTTGCTTCTTCATTGTCACTCTAAAGACTGCTTTTTATGGGTGATCTCTGCCCTTTCTTACTGTTAGATTTTTATTTCTTTAAAGGAGTGTGTCTATTGATTTTTCTTTTACAATAAAGTATATATAAAATTATTCATCCTACTAAATGTGCTTGCAAGGAAACCTATGTGATTCATGGTCTTTGATCCTGCTATCACTTATGTGGGTGTTTAACTTTACTACTGTGCATAGTACCAATGGGGGGAATCTTAATTTTAAAAATACTATTATAAAAATAACGTGAGGTTTTTAGCACGTGTCCATGCTGGATTATGAGGAACATCTCCCTATAAAACCAAGCATGTAAATTAAATAGTCTGGGGAGAAGATGGGAAGACAGATAAATTATTACACCCTCATCCCCCAAGACCGGAGGGGTTCCTTGTTGCGTTATTGTCTCCATCCACAGCCAGTGTGCACTACATTCATCCCTCCGTTTTGTGAGCATGCAAGGGTTGTATGTCCTCAAGCTTGAATTTTTAGAGGGATTTAGTTTTCTGGTCAGCATTGCTGAGCTAAACTGAGTACGAAGATTCTTTTCTTCAGCAGCCCTAGTGGTGCATCAGGCTGGGGCGTCATCTGTGCCTGTGTGAAAGGGGTGCTGGCAGCGTGTGGGGTGGGGGCTGGGTACCCGGTGAGGCAGGTCTGTGCTTCCCTGCTGTGGCTGGCAGGCTGGGCTGGGACATGGATGGGGGAGAGTGTATGTGTGCAGGACCTGGGTAGGGCCCCTTCCTGGAGCCACCTGTGCCCTCAGATGGGCCCTTGCCCATGTCCATCGCTGTTGCCATCAGATGGCTCTGTCCTCCCCTCACCCATCCATCTGGCCTTCCCACTGCTCTGTTGGCCCATTGGCCCAGCCGCTGCTTGTTGCTGTGTTCTGTGTTGACCTGCCTGAGGGCAGGAGGCTGCGGAGGGGTCTGGGCAGGCCGGGCTGGTGGGCCGAGGCCAAGTGTATGAGGCTCCTCAAGGAGCCATGTGGGTCCTGCACGGGGTCACAGCAACCCCAGGCAGCGCTGCAGGCGGGGAGGAGCGGCTGGGAAGGTGCCCGGAGGAAAAGGGCCTGGGGGAGCTGGTGGGCGGCCGGCTGACCGTGAGCCGGCAGTGTGCCCGGGTGGCCAAGGCGGCCAGCGGCACCTGGCTGGTGTCCGAAGCAGCGTGGCCAGCAGGAGAGGGCAGCGCCCGTCCCCCTGCGCTGGGCGCTGGTGCGGCCGCCCCTCGGAGCCGGGGCTCAGGTTTGGGCCCCTCAGCCCCAGCCAGACCCTGAGGGGCTGGAGCGTGTCCAGAGCCGGGCAGGGGCTGGGGCACAAGGCTGAGGGGGGGCGGGGGGAGCTGGGGGGGTTCAGCCTGGAGAGGAGGGGCTGGGGGGGCTGATCGCTCTCTGCAGGTGCCTGACGGGGCGGTGGGGGCGTATCGGTCTCTTCTCCCAGGTGACAAGCGACAGGACAGGAGGGAACGGCTTCAAGTTGCGCTGGGAGGTTTAGGTTGGCTATCAGGAAAAATTCCTTCGCGGAAAGGGTGGCCAAGGCCTGGCCCAGGCTGCCCGGGCAGGTGGGGGGGTCACCGTCCCTGGGGGTGTTTAATGGCCGCGCAGACGCGGTGCTCAGGGACATGGGTCAGCGGTGGGCTGGGCAGTGCTGGGTTGACGGACGGTTGGACTCGATGATCTCAAAGGTCTTTCCCAACCTAAACGCTTCCACGATCTGTCCCTTCCCCTGGCCGCGGCTGTCCCTCCCCTTGCCCGAGCCCCGCGTCCCTCCCCTCGCCCGGCGCCCCCTCCTCCCCCCTCCCGCGTCCCTTGTCCCCTCCCCGCGCAGGCCGGCCGGGGCAGGGAGATGGCGCTCAGCCCCCCCGGGCGGGGCGGGCAGGCGACCGAGCCCCCGCGGCTGCCGCTCCACTCGCCCTGGACCTTCTGGCTGGACAAGTGAGTGGGGCCGGGGCTGGCGGGGGGCTTAAAGCCTGTGTGTGTGTGGGAACCCCCAAAGCCCGGCGGGGGGCAGCATCCCCGACCCGGGGCGCCCTCGCTGGCCGTGGGGCGGGGGCCCGGCAGGGGCAGCCCCGGGCGCGCACGGCGCCGTCCCGGCCCGTCGGGGCGGGCGGCGGCGGTTCGGGGCTCGAACGGGTGTCGGCAGCGCTTTCCGTTTTGCGGTGCGACGGGCACACACGGATTCCGGCGACGTCGGCGGTGTTTTGAGCTCTAAATTTAGCCGTGACGCTGGCGAGCCCCAGGAATAGAAGGCTGAAGGTCAGGCGCTGCGGTGGTGGGCACGGTGGAGCTGGCCCTCGCCCCTCAGCCCACTGGGTGGCCGCGGCGTGGCCAGTTCAGAACGCTTTAGTAGCCAGGTTCGACTCCTGTAGGTGATCGGCTCTTCAAACCTGGAGTGATCTGTTTTGAAGGATGAGCTGAAACAGCTTGGTGCGCTGGGGGCTGTGGTCCCCAGGGTGCTGCAAGGGGAGCTCCCCCCTGGTACGTGCGGCAGGGCACAGGGGGAAAGTGCCAGTGCCAAAACTGAAACGGGGAGCTTAAAACCAGAATTTGCTATTGTTTTTCTAATGCGGTTTTTTTCTGGCATTTTGGTTTGAATCTCTGCATCTCCTTTCTCTCAGTTTTCTAATTGTTATTTCTCCCCTCGCCCGACTCCAGAAGAAAGTTCTCTCTTGCATTGGCCTGTCTGTCCCTATGTGCTGCCCCACACCGTGGGTAACGTTGTCTTCTCTCTCTCTCTCTCTCTCTCTCAGTAACAACTGAAAACGCACGAACATGCTTGGGTTCTACCAATCAAATCTTATAAATACCCCACAAATTATTTCTGATCAATCTTTTTGAACTCACGAGGTAGTTACGATCCCGTTTGGGATCCGAGTTGTGCTGTCTGTGTGTTTTCAAAAGGCAGCATTTGGGCTGCTCTTCAGGCAAGCCACCATCCGGATCTGTCTGTTTACACAAGCCATGTGGAGATAAGCATGTCCATCTTTTATAACCAACATCGGAAGTTAAATTCTATTTCAAGTCCCTGACTTGTGTCACGATTTTTTTTTAGTAAGTCTTGGTTCCACCCTATTTTGGACTCTTAAAATTCAGTTGTTCTGTTTATTTTTTTCTTCTTTCTGTTCACATATAAGTGCATTTAATAAGGTAGTATTATTGTTCCTTAACTTATAAACCCAAGAGTGTACGTATATGAAAAAAGAAAAGGAACCATATATACACAAAACTGTGTTTTGTTTGCCATCAGCAGTGATAGAATAACAGCAGGGAACAAGAATGCCACAAGCGAGATGTGTTGTGTACGCTGGGGTGAGTACGTTGGGTGTGCTGGCGGCGGGGGCTGCCTGGAGCTGCCCCCACACCCGCTGCCGCCCCTGCCAGCCGGCTCCCAGCTGGGCCCAGCGCTCCCCAGGCCCAGCGGCTCTGGGATCACTGGTTTCCCCAGGGAAAAGCTCCGGCACGGCAGCAGCTGCAGCCAGAAGCCGCAGGGTGTGAGGGGCTGAGCCGGCCCTGGGGAGATGGTCTGTGCCCGGGGGGGCAGGGACAGAGCGGCTGGGGGGGCACCTGGCCCACAGCAGGGGGCAGCCCGCCACATACATTTTAAAACCATTTAGGGCATTAAAAATCATGCATGAGATGGAGCCACAGACTTCATTTACTATGGTGTGTGGAGGTGGATGTCTCCTTACAGAGTCCCACAGAAGTGGCTGCGACATTTGTTGGGACAACCATGCAGATTTGACAGAGGGATTGTTGCTGAGGGTTCCGTAGGGTGGACTTCCCATAGGAGGTAACTGTGGGTGCTTTAACTCACTTTAGTAACGCCAGTGTGGGGCAGTGATGTTTCCTCATGATATGGCATTGTTTTTTGTCTGGTGGTATGTTTTACCCTGTACTTGCCATGAAAACCAAGAAGAGATGATTAAGGATAAATAGACTTTGGTATCTTTTTCTATTAAATTGCTGGGAGAGACACATCCATGAAATATGTTTTGGAGATGTTAAAATATATCTTCGTTAAGTCACATGGTTAAAATAAATACCCATCAGCTAAGGAGTACTTTCTGTAACAACTGGTGATACACTACCGAGTGATTCCCTTGGGGTTCATGACCTTGCTTTTATCTCCTGCTTCAGGAGTAAATGCCTTTGTTTAATCTACCTCAGCACTTGTTTCTGTGAATGCCTCCGCACAGGCTTAGCATCTGGAGGCTGGGATCCTGTGACCAGGTTCTGGTTCGTTGCCATTATCTTCCACGTGTCACAGGGCATCTGCCTTTCCCATAACTGCTAAGCCTTTCTTGGTATGTGTTTCTGAAATAGTGACAGTCTGATATCGCTCTCTTTTATCTTACCCTGTAGATGCATTAGGAAAGTGAGCGTGATGAAAGTGTTTGGGAGAATATTGTTCATCAGTCTGACAAATAAGATCCCACCTATGATCTTCAAATGCTTGCAGGTCAGCAGTTTCATAGAAGACAGAAAAGCTGTCAGGTGTTTTTCTCTTGAGAGAAATGGGATTTCCTTTTTAACTGTTAAAACATTTTAAGGTCATGTGCTAAAGGTTTTGAAACCCAGAGTTCAGATCTGCTGTTTCATTTGTCCATTCTGCACATTTCCAAGTGCATACCTACACACCTCACTCATAGCACTTTTGGCTGCAGTGATGTTAGAGGGTGTGGGGAATTTCAGCAAGTCTTGCAGATGCATTTGGTGCCACCTTGAAGCTGATTCATGCTGGTGGCTCTTCATAATCATGTTTATCTCGGTGAGGATCTGGTTTGGTGCAGGGTCCTGCTTATAGTGGCCTCTGGCTTTGCAATGCAAGATTACCTTTCTAGTTTTGCTACACTGTGTAGTCTTTCAATTTTTTTACAACAAAGGGTCAATATGCATCACTGACTGTAACAAATTAAAACCAAGGATTACAAATCTGGTCACTGTGTTCATGCTGTCTGGCACCTTCAACATGGGGATTGCACAAAAGGAGAAGTGAAATGACCATCTAAGGTTGGGATGTCCTAGATGACTAGCTGTGATAGGCACTTGAAATCCCCTTTGTGGGATTTGGGGTTGTGGATCTGGGTGCAATCTTTGTGTAAATACTAATCTGTGAAGCTGATGATGCTTTTTGATGTGCATGTGGACACGATGCAAATATCCTACTTTGTGAACTTTGCAAATCATGACATTAGCGAGGGTATTGTATGCCATCTTATGTTTAAGGCTGCACCAGGTAAGCCTTTCCTACCAAAATAACAAAGGGAACGTACTAGTACTAGTAGCTGCCTGATTTTTCAGCTTATGACAAGAAACGGGAGTTCTTGTCAGCGTAACAGTTTTTAGCCCAACGTGTGTGTGTGCGCACATGATAATGAAGATGATGTGCGTCACTGCAAAAAGCCGCTTTGTGAAGATCTGACTGCATTGGAGCTGCCAGCATTGCTGACAGACCGCTTGCAGTCAGTGGCAAGGAATGTACCAGTACCCTTCTATACAAATCAGCACTGTCAGAAATTGAGCACACGCCACACAAAGCCTAGTACCGAAGTCTTGTTTCTAGATAAACCTCGACAAAGGTGTGCTCGCTTCCATGGGAGTATGCAGCCGGGCAGATCGCACTGCAGCACCGTGGCCTGCCTGCCTTGCCTTCTTGCCTGACTTCTAACAGTGCTTTTTTGGTAATTTTCTTTCTATTGCAAGAGTAGTTTAAATCCTCTGTATCTTCGTGAGGGTAAGAATATGCTTATGAACATTGTCAAGTATAATGCGATGTTATTAGCCTGCTTCAGGAAAGTGAAAATATTCTTACATAAACAAATTATCCTTATGTGCTGATTTTTCTCTCTGCATGTTATACTGATGAGTTCTATGTTTATACAGTTTTGTTTGGAAAGTTTAGTAGATAAATTCTGATAACGGAACCATTTTTATAATAATTCTGAATCTTCATAAGTGAACACATCAGATATTTGAAGCTAAACTTAATATATTTCCTTTTTTCCCTATAGCAAAATCTTATTTATCTAGGATCATCTGTTTCATCTATTAAAGCTTATGAGTAGGTGGCTTACAGTGAAAAATGATGGTTAATATTATAAGAACGTTCAGCCCCATAAATGCATTTTGACAGGCTTTGATGGCTTGAAATCAGTCTTTGTATTCAGAATGGATTACCAGATTTAGTTGCCACAGCATGTTTTTGAGTTTATGCTTTGTAAGAGTAAATATTTTGCTTATTTATACCAAAACCAGTTGTGGCTAAGTACTTACAGGGGTATTCTCAAAAGTGCTTGGCAGCTTTTAAAGCTCCTGCTAAAGCGGTGATGAGATTCCCCCCCCTGGGAAACAAAGGCTAGTGTGAGCACACATGAAAAAACTTCTGTCCTTAATTCTTTGCAGGGGAACAGAAGAGCTACAGTTCTGCATCAGACATTAACATAAGCACAGCCACCTGGAGGTTTATTCATGGATGAAACAATGGAATTTATCTTTGCATCCTTTGTTCTTTATTTGCGCTGGAATAATGAAGGAGTAGTGAAGCAAGCTGGCATTAGGATTCAGCTTGTGTAGGTTATTCCTGTTTCCACCTTCCACTTGTAACTGCCACCCGTGAGATGCTGTATGGTGGGTCTGGCCTGACGAGCCAACTCGATTATTCCTGATACTGCACTATAACTTCTGCCATAAAGATTCCGAAGATGCGGAAAAGTGACATCACAGGGCACAGACCAGGCAGTCCAGAACTGCTGAGTATTTTATGTGCAGGCTGTCCATGGGGGACCCACGGGGGACCCGAAGAGCTGTGGGTGCCTGGCTTGTGCTGTCATGTGTGTCCCCTCCTGTCAGTGCGCTCGTGGGGATTTCCAGGGGCTGTTGCGTTACTTGGAAATGAATTGTTCACCATAGCAATAACTGACAGTCTAGTATGGCATATCAGTTTAATTTTATTGTTGATGGCAGTAAAATTATTCAAAGGGGGGGAATCCTGTGATGGCTTCATTTCAAGGGTCAGTATTTGCAGTGTTCTTGTTTTGTAAGTAGCATGTGTATTGAGGTTTTTAGCAAAGTACACAACCACCTCACTACTCCTAGCTTATAGTGTAAGTGTTTGCTGGAAGAGTTACAGAACTAGGAATTTCTACAGATCCCTTCACTTGGAAGTAATTTGCCATTTGTATGATCTTAATTTAAAATTACTCAGTGTACTCGGTTAAAAAAACAAACAAAAACACAAACCACCACAATTTCATGGGTTTCAAGGCACAAAGCCCCCTCAGGTGTCATCGGTGCTGATTTGCTGAGTTTATGGGTGGCTATGACAGAAACATTGTGGTTCAGATTTGTCAGTAGTCTGTGATTTTGCAGGAAATTCTGGGATTTTTCCTTCTGTCTGTCTGTCTGCGATTAAAATACTGTCTCTGCCTTATAGTCATCCATTAAACCAAATTTGTGCAGGTATAATTTCTGCAGCAAATGATCCTGAACTTTTAAATTGATGCGTGTAATCATTTTCTCATTTGCAGTCTTTTCAATAGTTGTTTGTTTGTTTTTTTTTTAAATAAAAAAAAGTTTTGGGGTTCATGCACATACCCATAAATCACTGACACTTTGCAGAGCTGGGTGAAATGCTGAAATAATTAATGTGGTGTAATCTTGTGGGCATGGGGCACTTGCCAGGCAGGGTGTTAGAAAGAAATGGTCACTCACCTTAACTTTTAAAACAGATAATTTGCTGTTCGGTTGGTGTTTTCTGCTAGCTGATCACATACTTTCTCTGGAAAATATTATTTACAACTATCAAAATGAATAATTTTATAACCTCAAAGTGAGATATTCTGTCTGTCTCAGCTGCTTTTTTAAATGGCATTGAATTTGCTAAATGGCTACTGTGATGGTCTAGATAACTTTTGAAGGCTATCATTAGAGAACAGATTTTAATCTTGTATTCAAGTAGACCATATTATTGAAACATCTCAGTGGCAGTATTGGTGCGAGTCCAGAGAGTGTGATACTGTACATTGTACAACAAAGTTAACCCGTATGTGTTGGTGACGGCTAGGTTAGCAAACCGGCAGAGGTAGCGCCTAAGAAAAGGGATTTCTTGGGCAGTGGTGTGAGACAATAAGAGGCAAAGTTGCCTCAGATTTTGCTTGTTTGTGCTGTTATACACAAAACACAGTGTTAGCAGAGAGGCGCTACTGCTGTCAGCAACAAGGGAAAACCAAGGGGTGGTTTCTTGCAAAATCTCTACTGACAAACACTTATATCACCTGGTAAGATTTAAAGTCTGCTTTTAACTGCCTACTTTTTTTTTGTCCATTCAAAATCCATCTGTCTGACTCTGTTAAATACTGTGATTATTTTTTTCCTTGATGCTGAGTGTAAAGTGCAAGGGAAAAGCAAAACAAAACAAAATTTAAAAAACCCCGAAACAACAAAACAAAAACCACCCCAAAAACTGTACTATGATGATTCCTTTTGAGCACGTTGGTGGAAGTTTTGCCTTTTGTTATTTTCAGGTTATCAGTTTTTCCATGGGAGTTTTCATAGTTCATGAGCCACAGACTAAAACCTCTGCCATAATGATTTCTTGGGTTTTTTTTGTTTGTTTGTTTTTATAACCTCTAGTTAAAGTGACTTTCTGATGAGATTTGGACATGTAACACTGTTTTCTCATCAGTTTCACTGTTGCAATGTACTCCTATTAACAGACAAATAGTAAAGCAGATGCTAGCATGTTCAATACTGAAAAAGTTGGGAGGGATTTCTCTGCTGTTTTTTATATGCATTTTTAAAGTAACTTATTTCGATAGGAGTCTTCCAAAAGCCTTGGGGCTGTTATTATAGTTTTGAAGTTGTGATGTTGTTTCAGTATTTTTGCATACTAAATTTCTTCCTTTACATTAATATCTAGGTTTTGCCTCAGAGCCTAAATGGTATCTGTAACAACTGAGAGTAACTTTACTTTTGTTTCCTGGACACGTTTCATGCTGATAAGAGGTATCAGGGCAAACAGCCGCACTGGTGGGAGGGTTACTGAGGGCCGGTTTGCTCTTACCCTTTCTTTAGCAGGTATCTGAGCAACAGCTGTGTTTTCTTGTGGTTCCTTAAATCCGTTCTGTCGCTTCTGTTTGCAGATTTAGTCATTTTACACGTTTTTGTTTCCTCTTCTGAGATGCAATGGGAGGTTGCTTTGTCTGTTGATCTTGATTTGTCTGTAGAAATCCTATTTCAGCTTCTAGGGGTGTGTGTGTGGAAATTAGGTTTCCAGTTCTAACAAAATGAATGTGCCTTAGCAATTCTGACCTCATTTCCCCCCAGATTGTGCCTGTGGGGGTGTGCTGGGAATTGTCCGACGGGTGTACGATGTGCTGGTAGTATGGTGACAGGAGCCAGTGGTGTCAAGGGTGTGGATGCACCGTCCTGCGTCTCATGCGCTGAGGAGTCATGATGAAGGTTATAAATAGGATCATAAATCATTTAGGTTGGAAAAGACGTTTAAGATGATGGGGTGCAGTCAGTGCTGTGTGTGCCTAAAGGGGACAGCTCCAGGTGGGAATTGGGAATAGTCAGTGTGAGGGTGAGCTAGGAAAGCCGACCTGTGCCAGGCATACATCAGTGCATCCCTACAGTCTGGAATGAAACCAAGCCAAGGACTTCGGGAAGCGCTGCTGGCAGGCATGGCTGGAAGAAATACACGCTGCTGGTGGTGGGTGAGCTGCCTGGTCTTGAAGGTTTCCTGCATGCGTTGGGTGATATCACTGCATGGTCAGGGTTGGAAGGGACCTCTGGAGACCACCCAGCCCAACCCCCTGCTACAGCAAGCTCTCCTGGAGCAGGCTGCGGAGTCACATCCAGGCGGGTTTGAATGTCTTCAGAGAAGGAGACCCCACAGCCTCTCTGGGCAGCCTGCTCCAGTGCTGGTCACCCTCAAGGTCAAGCTCTTCACCATATTCAGGTGGAACATCTCGTGTTGCAGCTTGTGCCTGTTGCCCCTTGTCCTGTTGCTGGGCACCGCTGAAAAGAGCCTGGCCTCGTCCGGCCGACACTTGCCCTTAAGATGTTTGTATGCACCGGTAGGATCCCCTGTCAGCCTTCTCCTCCCTCCCCCGGCCTGCCGCTGGGCCCGGCTCCCCCACCAGCCCGGCCCGCCGCTCGGGGACGCCGGGGGACCGCGGCTGGGGGGCGGGGCTGCTGCGGGGGGGCGGGGCTGCTCCGCCCCCGCCCCGCCGGGCTGTGCGCCGCCGCCACCTAGCGGCCGCGGCGGGGCACGGCGCCTGCCCGGGGCCTCGGCGCTGCTCCGCGGCCGCCGCCGGTGAGGTGGTTGTTACCGTGCAGGGCACCGAGCGCCGCAACCCGCCCCCGGCGGCTCTGGCCCGCACGAAATGCAGTTACAAGGACGGTCGGGGTAGGAGCCCGCCGTCCCGTACAGGCAGCCCTTCCACCGGCCGAAGGTGTGTGTGTGGGGGCACTGGTTTGAAACGTCTGGGTTTAAAAGCCCTAATCCAGCTGTTGAACCAAAATATTTTCAAAAATACTGGGTGAATCTTATTCAAAAGTATAGAAGCACCTAAAATCCTGTCTTTAAATGATTGGCGATAATTGGAATTAGGGTTTATTACGCAGCTTTGACACATGAATATTTCACATCCACGCTGGTGTGATTTGCTTTCCCCATCCATCTCTCTTCTCCTCCCTTGATAACAGAAATATTTTTATCAGCCTCGACTTTGTTTTCAAGGTCGCTCCCTGGGACGACGGCGGCTGAGTATGCATCACATTTGAAGAAGATTTACACGGCACGCACGGTACAGGTGAGGGGCCGCACTGGCCGGGGCTACTGTGTGCCATGCTCTCACTGCGCGCCATGCTCTCACTGCGCACCTTGCCTTTTGGCTTGGCTCACACGGACGAGCCACACTGGTGGCTTTGCTCACCTGTGGGACGGAACTGAGTGGTACTGGTTGTGTGTAGGGTGACTCAGTCATTGCCTGCATTTCATGTGGCTTTCCACACCAGGAAAAGAGGAAGCTCATTGATCAGGCAAGCCCCCTCTTCTTAAACTTTCCAGAGTTTCCAACTGTACCTCCATTGGATTGTTACATTTGATGCATTTTAAATATTTTTCCTGCCTTTTCTCATTTATTTATTTTTTTTTTAAATACAGGAAATTATTACACAAAGACTCAAAATTACAGCTTGTGTTTTTCTTCTTCTTTTACCCCTTGAGCATGAATTTAAAGAAAAAGAGATTCTAGCAAACTGACGAATTAAAGCACTTTTAAATCATGCAGTACAGCAATGAGAAATTCTGCGTATCTGTGTCATCTGTGCCTAGCAGTGGGCTTCTCTTGCAAGTAAAACTGCATTCACGGTTAGCGTGAAGTGTAATGAATTGGTATTTGTCTCACCTTAATGCTAGGCTGACTCTAGTTCACTAAATCTCTGAAATTCTAAGATGATGTCCAAACCTTCCCTTTGAAGGAGCCCAGCCGTAGTGATCTACCAGAGTTTTAAGTAAGGCTTTCTCATTAACGTCTGCACAACCTGTACATTGCATGAGATTGCATTGCTTTTGGAGTTTTCTGGGGATGAAGTAATCAGTGGAAATTCTTTGGCATAAAGCATGGAAGTGTCCTGCAGATCTTTGGGAGAGGTTCCCTCTCACCTCTCTGTGTCAGCAGAATGTCCCCGTGGGTCATGCAATGAAGTGACACTCCGAAGTTCAAGCTGATGGCAGAAGTGGGCTTGTTTCAAAATGGGTTGCCGTGGTTCCTGCTGAAAACAGGACAGCTTAAGGCCACGGGCTGTTGTACACAGTATCTGGTGTTCTCAGTTTTCCCACTCTGAATCTGGCCTTCAGATGATTAGGTTTTAATGGCTGAAATTGGTTTTCTTCTCATCAGGTTGGGGTTTAAAATACACAGGATCTCCCTCAGGTCTCCTGGGAAGCCTCGTGGTCTGGATGAGGCTGTCAGAAGCTGGCAGTGTGGCTCCTGATGCCTTTTGCTGTGCATATTTTGTGATATGTAGGTATCATCTTCCTCGAGGAAGCAGAACCAAAATCTTCATTGACTTCACTGCTGTCCTTCATGGGCAGCAGCCAGTCATTGAGGGATGCTGGCATGCACCACGTGAAAAAAAACAAAACAAAACCTTCCCAACTGGCTTCCTGGTTCAGGACACAAGAGCTCTCAAATATTTCCGCAGCCACCTGCCAGTGCAGCACTGCTCCTTCCACTTCTGTCAGCAGCTTTGGGGTTTGGGTACGCAGGTAACGTTTATACCTGGGTTTTATATTTTTAATAGTCTTCCATCTCTTCTTAATGGCTTGGAGGTAGAATTGCCAAGGGCCACAAAAATTTGTCACATAATGTTGCACTCTTTTATTTTTAAATTTATGCTGATGATTAAGTATCAGATAATGAGTTGTGCTAATGCTTAATATTGCATCACTGCATATTGATGCAACTTAAGTCTTTAAAAACCCTTTAATATTCCTGATTGTTGGGTAAAGAAGAAAGGGGCCGGGGATCTTTTCACTTGTCCCTCCCTGTTGCTCACCACTGCTTTTTTGGTGCCTTTTATCCACCCCAAACATGCGTGACAGCTTCTGCTTTTATTGGCTGAAATGCTGGGAAGTAATCCGACGGTTCCTGGTAACTTGGATCTTCTGATTTCTCCCCCATTCCGGTATTAACTTGTGCCTCTCTTGTTCTTTGCATCTGGGTGAAACTTTTCACAGTGATCTAGACACACTAGTTGGATTGCTAGTTAGGCATTTTGTTTAACAGAATTACTGTTTGTAGCGGGTTTTTTACTCAGAATAATCATAGAAGTTTAGACTAGTCTTAAGCAAGATGGCTAATTGATATAAGTGTATATATTTTAATTTGCTAAGAAAGTTTTCTGTATTGTTTTTTCTGACATACATAGTGTAACTCTGATTTTGATGATTTTTTTTTCTCTCTATTCCTAAGGACTTTAATTCTAAAATAATCCACAGTTCAAGTGCTTCCTTTCTTTCTACCTTCACCTTATGCAGAACTGGCAATGAAAAAACAACCCCAAGAACAAAACAGTAGAAGTGAAATTGCAACAAGCTCTTTCCAGAGCATTTTATTATAACGTGGAAGGTGCCAGTTCTCTAGGAGCAAGATACGTAATTGTTCTAGAAAAAATGACCAAGGAGGTAAATCTGCATGAAAATTACTCTCTTGCCTTAATGCAATTAGGTGTTGTGTGGTTTTTTTTTTTTTTTTTTCTTTTTAAGGATTTCTGGAGTGTCTACAACAACATTCCTCCTGTGACAAATTTGCCTCTGAGATGTAGTTACCATTTAATGCGGGGAGAAAGACGGCCGCTTTGGTATGTTATCATTAGACATTTTTCTGGGAATGGGCAGTGGAAGAAGAAAGGAGGTGTGCGTGGGACAGGAGTGTCTTGTTTCTGTTGCCTGTGAATGCCTCAACTTGAGAGACCTGTGAAAGAAATATCCCAAGGATCGTAGGAGTGACAAAATACAGACTGCACTTTAATTGTCCACCTCTGAATGTAAATGTAAGAAAGAAATTAAATTACAAAAAAAGTTAAGAAATCAAAATATGACTCTGAATTTTGAGTACACAGGATATGTGACTTCTATTTGAATTATTTTTAACTTGCATTTTTTTTTCTTTCTGCTGAAGCTAGTATACTAATGGTGCAAATGACTGGCGATCCTTATCCTCACCTGTGCAGCAGTATTCTTCGTACACATGTAGATGCACATACACCTTGGATTAAAAGGAATTTTAGACATTACGAAGTGACTCATTGCAGCAAATTCCTACTTGATTGTAGGATAGTAATGGAATAAAGCATTGATATAATTGATGTTTTCCTTTCAGAAACTGAGTTTTGCATACCTTCTTCCTGGCGCAGCCCTGCCACATCCCAATAAGAGATCCCAGGCACTTTCTGAGGAGTTTTGATGTTTTTGGCATCGTTTGCATAGATTGTGATTGGATTAGAGTTTTTGAACTTGATCGTAGTGTGTCTGACTGGGCGGCAACTTAGTACAGGAGATTTCTGTCCTGATCTAGTAAAGAAGTAAATAATTCTCTGAAGTGAAATGCATCTGAAGGTCTACATTACTTTTCCAAAAATACTGTGACTAGTCAGGATAGTTAAACGGGATTTGAAAGATGCTGGGGGGTGTGTGTATAAATCAACTGGGCTGTTGTGTGCAAGCCTTCATCTGCCTGCAAGGTTAAGCGAGAACACTTAGGGGATTTGTTTCTTTGTTTTTTCTGGTTTTCATTTGGTGAGTGACTATTCGAGGTGTGACATGCAAAGATCATTTCTGAAAATGATACATCAAAGTCTTAAATAAAAGACATTTTTTTTTATTTTAGGAAAGGGATTGCAAGAGATTGATCTCATCAGTAACCCCCTAATTTTTCAGTAATTACTGCCAAGGAGCTTTTCTCAGATTACAGTTATGGTATATTGGCTAATGCTGCATTAGTTTTTTAGGAAGAAAAACAAATTTTGACTTAAGAATTGAGGAGTGCAGGTTTTTGAAGATGCCATCCCAAAGCTTCCCCCTCCCTTCCCCAGTGTTTGTCTGGGTTGGTCCTGGGGAACACTTACAGGTTTCATACCGGGTTTAGATATTCCAGAGGTGTATTTTAGGTTATTCCTTTAACTTTGCTTTTAGAGAGTTCTAACAGGAAACTAGAAGGCCTAATTTAAAATCTTATAAAATAATTGTGACAGAATTAACTTGAGATGCTCACAGGGTTGTACATTTCACCTTTGTCTTTTCAAGGCAGCTTAATGATTATGTCTGCCTTGATCTTGGGCAGCTTTGGTCTTTTTTTTTAATAAGGGCAATTAATTTCTAGCTAGTAACAAAACTGAAATGAAGTGTGCTCATGTTCTTTTGTTAAATTGGATAAACTTGAATGTAATAAGCCGCTTCTGTGAAAATACGCCAGAGTTTTTCCAAAATAAAAGGTTACCATAGTAAAACATAAAATTATTTTGTGGCTTGTTCCCATACAGTGTGCAGCCACTTCAAAGATGGGCTGTAGTCAGGGAAAATGTCTTTTCCAACACACAAAACTTAGGAAAGGGATTAGGTGTTGGGAGATACACTTCGTATGAACAATGGGAGAATTCTCTTTCATGTCAGAAGACCTAACTTGAGTCATGCTACCTGGAGTTAGTAATTGCATTTCAGATGGGATTTTTTCTGGGGAAATTAAACTGGAGTTATCTAGATGTGGTTTTGAATGTTTATGTTCACTGACCTATTTCCCATAACCAGGGAAGAGGAAAGCAATGCCAAAGGAGGCATATGGAAAATGAAGGTCCCTAAAGAAAGTACGGTATGTTATATTGACACTTTACTTAGACCTTGTTTAGTAATGGGGTTTCTTTAAGTTCCATCTGATAAGGCTGTTGTAAAGCTTTTTAGTTCTGACATCATGCAATACAACAATCAAACGCTGTATTAATGTCTCTAACCTTTTATTTTAAGACAATAAGCAAAAGTTTCTTTTACAATAATGCCATGTCCCTTGCTTTTGATAATATTTGTCAGTGTATTATCATGCAAACAAAAGCTGCAGCGTTATATTCCACTTCCATTTGGACACACGGTATCTTACAATGCCCTTTGTTCTCAAGACTGCTTACAAGCACACAAAGAAAAACAGAAAAAATCTTTTCCTGATAACATTATGTGCTAAATTATGGCTAGAACCTCAGTAATGCTCTTCAAAGGTCCAGGCACAGAGTCCAGCCCAACTTGCAGAGTATCACTGAAATGCTCCTAACCCCTCTGTCAGACTCGGTAGGAGATTTCTCCTTGGCACGGCTTGTTCGCACCTGTGTGCGGCTGTGGGCAGTGCTGTGACTTCCTGCAGCCAAACTGGACCCAGGCGTCATTCCCACCGATGGTTAATCCCATCACATGGCTTGCTCCCACTGGAAAGGGGAAGATCTTCCTCATTCTCTCCTGATTCCTCTTGCACTGGCTCTGCTGTTCATTGGATGGGTTAACGAGCCAGCTTAATGCACTCTGTCACAAAAAGTCTCTTTTCCAGTTTATTCTTAATTTGAGTGTATGGCCAGGAGAGTGTTTTGATGGGCATAGGGGGTAAAGGTAAAAAGACAAGTAGGATCATGCCCTGTGGCAACAGTGAGTTGTCAGATCACCTCGCTTGCATCTTGTGAAACTGTAGTGCTGCTCAGTTCCCCACCTCCCCCCCTCCTATTTTTTTTTTTTTAATTAAAAAATGTGAAAGATAAAACCTGTTCAGGCATGCTGTTGTTCTAGCCCTGCTGAAATAATGGGGTTTCTCTTTGCGTCCCTAATCAAATGCATGTGAGTAACTTCTGTGAACTGTCACGGCAAGGAGATTTGACCTCTTCACACGTGGTGTTTATGTGCATAAGTGTGTTCTGGATCAGGCCTTTAAACAGGAAAAGTGAAGTGTCAGAAAGATGTGACAGCTTTGCAGAAGGCATTAAATGCTGAAAGATGGTACTTGAAATTTCAGCCAAAAGTTAATTGATTTTTGCCTGTGGGCTTTTTTCCCCCGTATGTGAATTGCAGCTTTCCTCCCCTGCAGTCCCCAGTGATCACAAAAGACTGAAATTTTCTTTCTCCTCTTATAATCAAGGTGTGAAGATTGTCTGAAGTGACAGGTGGTTTGGGGAGCTGCATTACTGGGCAGTGAATTTAGGGACCTCAGAGGCCATGTTTTTCAGAGGCTGAATGACAGCCCCTTCTTGAAATAAAGATATTTTTTGATCTCTCAGACTATGTACTGCATGTCGCAGGTCACTTCTGAAAGGTTTAATTGAAGGTGAACTTCAGTCAGCTTTTAGTGCCTCTGCAAATAGCCTGAATAATACATTTCTGCCTGTTTCTCTTTTTTTTGGCTTTGTTCTTTGTCACATGTGCACACAGCATCTCCTTGGCTAAGATGAACCATCTTGTACAGACCTAACTCAAGACGATATGCTATAGCAGCTCTTGGTGAGGAAAATGTAGTTTTTTTCTAAAGATATCAGTCTTTCCAGTGGTAAGAAGAACAGACTGAGAAAATATTGACACTTAAATGTTGTATGTGTACAGTGACACTTCTGTATCCCAATTTTTAATATGAAAACTAATACCTTTTTTAGATGCTCGTAAGCAGTTGCAGGATCAGGCCTACTACTGGATGAAGTGCTTCCTACCCTTGAGCCTGTTAAGGCCAGTCACGGCAGCGACTGTGCCCGCTGCTGAGGTTGTGCGTGGTCAGTGCCATCGTTCCTCGCTGGGCTGTTCTACGGGCAGGCAAAAGGCACCGTGTCAGAGGCTGGCACGCTGACGTCCTCAGCCTGCCTCTCGGGAGACACCGCATCAGATGCTCCCGTAGCACAGCTTCATGTGATGCATTGGATTAGGTGATAATGAGTCACAGAGATCCTTTGTGTTCTAAAAGGTGGCTTAGGAGTACTTGGAAACACCATTAAAGTGGTTTATTAGTTTGTCATCTTTGTGGCTGCTTGCTTTTTGTTTTAACCTGGTGCATTGCAGAGAGCTTTGGCTGGAACTTGGGGGGAAGTTCCTGGCCCAGGCTGCCCGGGGAGGTGGGGGGGTCACCGTCCCTGGGGGTGTTTAATGGCCGCGCAGACGCGGTGCTCAGGGACATGGGTCAGCGGTGGGCTGGGCAGTGCTGGGTTGACGGTTGGACTCGATGATCTCAAGGGTCTTTTGCAACCTAAACGTATCTGTGATTCTATGATTTGATTTGCTGGGTTTTTTTAATAGTACTAAAACTCAAGCTAACTTCATATAGCAGAAAAGACGTTCCTTGAAAGTAGCATACGAAGAAGTTATTATGGTGGGGTAAACAGCTACATATCTTGATGTATTCTTTTCAAAAATAAATAAAAATATTCTGTCCCTGTAAACCCACACTTTAGAGCATTAGGTTGGTCCAGATGCATTTGGAATTTTGTGTGGGCTGTGGCTTACATGATAACAAGTGTCAAAAGCAAGTAATGATGTCATTAGTCTAACAGCTAAAGCAAAGTGGCAGATAGCTTTCCCCCCGTTTTAATTCTCTAGTGAGCAAACTGAACTTGTTGAAAGATGGACTTATTTCATAGTCAAGACTAATCAGAGATGATGTTTAAATATAAAATCAATTTAATTTACTGGTAGGGTTTTCAGGTACTTTTCTTAGAGTGGCTGGTTATTCTTTTCTGTAGAAACAAGTGATCACAAGTGGATCTTACAGTCTTATCATGGGAAATTCTTGGGAGAAATCTACTTTCAGGCTTTGCATTAACTAATGCGTTCAGGTCGAGTTCTGCACACAGATATAGCAAAGGTAAACTTATGGTTGAATATTTAAAATATTTATTAAACAATTCTGTATAACAGCATGTATTTTCAGGGTCTAAATTCTTGCTCCAACTGGATTAAGGAAATTACTTATGTAACAAAACACGTACTTACAGTAAACACCTTTTTGTCTAGATAACTTCGGAAAGAGAATGCACTCAAAACTGAGCCAGAAAACCTAACTTATTAAAAAATAATAATGCAAATGTAATTTTTTTTTTTCTCCCCCTTCTTAGGCTGCAGTTTGGAAAGAGCTACTGTTAGCAACTATTGGAGAGCAGTTTACAGATTGTTGTGCAGCAGGTAACTTAAAAATGATTGAGGCTAGCATGACAATTTGAGTTTGAATACAGAACATGGAAACACTGCTAAAAAAGGGGTATAGGGCTGGAAATCACATTGATACGTGTTGTCATTAAGAGGAGGACAAGGTATTCTGACTGTCTTGACATAAGACTCAAGCTCAACAGCTTGGTTCCCTGGGAAGCCAGCAGGTTTTCTAGTTGTTAAATATCTATCTGTTAGCCACTATTTAAATGATTAATATTCATTCTCCAATGACAGGATTCTGGAACCCCAAGTGACATGTCTGTACCGATTGTTTGCAGTGTCACCGCTGGAAGCAGCTGCATGAGATAGATGCCCCTGTTAGCTGTCATGGTCCCCCCTGGTTCGGAGTTGCCAGGGGAAGCACTGCTGAGGCAGAGGGAGGCTGCGTGGTTTGCCTGGGGTGACATTAAAAGACCCATGGCAGGGCCATAACACAAACCTGGCTCTCCTGAAGCCCAGGTTAGCAATAGCTTCGTTCTTGCCTAAAAATTCTGCTTAGGTCAAGGTAATCTTTAGTGTAATTGAATACATAAATATTCTTAAAATAACTTGCTGGTTTACTGGAAAACAGGCATTAATCATCCAGAAGCTCACGTGTGATTTTGGTCAGAGGTAATAATTTAACTAAGTTGCTTTCAGAATAAATATCTTCTCTAGGCTTGCAAGGTTGCATGTTTAATTTGGAAATGGACTCCTGGAAGGGACTGTGAACACTAGCTGGCTTAAGATAGGTCATCAAATGCTGCTGCTTAGTCATGGATAGCAAGTACGAGTCTGACCGTTTAATTCATTGAGGTTCCATTACAGAACTGTTTCTTGCTTCTGGGTGGAAGTGAATAATGAACGTAGTGATCCACTGGCCTTGAGGGAAGGCGTTCTGGGAGCTGGTTACTAAGCAAACTTTTCAGTTCAAATGACACTTCTCCATCATTTCTTTTGACCATATTTACTTCTCTCCTATGCACGAGTATCTGGTTAACTGGCTGTTGCAGTGACAGTGAATATCCCGTTAGGAGTATTCCTTTGCTGCTCTATCATTCTGTAGAAAAGAATTGCATTTCTCGGGTTTGCTGAGCTGTTCAGCAAAAACCTTTCAAAGAGTTTCTCTTACACCTGGCTAATAAGGTGGAGCAGGCACATTGCAGTAGGCTGCTGCTGGTAGCATCGCCTTGGTGCCTTTATTTTTTCTGCAGAAATTTTCTTGAATGAGTTTCTCAAACAGTGGATTTCTCTCATAGCCCTCCTGACTTTCAGAACTGGAAGATACAGAATACAAGCCCCAAATCCTTAAGCTGTGAGAGACATTTCTAATCGCTGTTTTTCAAAATCCTTAACACGCGTAACTGAGCTGGTGTCGAGAAGGGAGCATTCCTGCCCTTTATATACTGATAGGGTGGTCTTGGGGTCAGTTTAAGCAAGTATGTGATATTCTGCTGCCTACAGGGGTAATTTTTCCCCTTGGCTGTGCGCTGCTGACACCGGCTGTGCATGCTCACTACTGGCCCTTCCCTTAGGATGCACTGGAGGCAGCCACCGCTCCCAGATGCAGCATGGCCTTAGCCTGAGCTCCCACAAAGCTGCATCCTCAGAATTTCACACCAAAAAGGGCGGCTACAGCGAAGCACGGCATTACCGACACAGGCAGCATCAGCCTGACTGGGGTTTTATTAATTTTTTTTTAATGCTTTTTTTTTTTTTCCTGTTGTTGCCTTGACAAAAGTTAAAAGAAAAAGAAAGCATAGTCTGGAAAAGCTGGTGCCTGATCTCCGCCAGGTACTGTTCTTGGGGTTTTAGTTGTTTCACCCTCACCCCCAATTTTTGCTTATAGGCATTACTGTAGGTAAATTATCTTTAGCAGTTTATATTGCTAACCTGAATTTCTGAAGGGAGTCTTGTGATTCCCTTCTGCTCAAGTGTAAGTGTGCTAATAGCAAAGAAGAATAATCCTATGGCACTTTACTAAAACCATAATGAGGTAATATTTCCAATAGTTTCTACAAATACAGTGTTTGTTTCAGTTTGGTAACTATTTTGTCTGGTTTGAGCATTGGTATTCTCCTCACTGGAGATTGCTCTTTTTCTTCAGATCAGCTTTTGGGCGCTGTTTTATAATACATAAGTATCAAATTAGACATGTCTCACTTTTAAAGTATTCCTTAATGATGCTTCCTCTTCTGTGCAGGTGATGAAGTAATAGGGGTTAGTGTCAGCATTCGTGACCGTGAAGATGTTGTGCAAGTCTGGAATGTGAATGCCTCTTTAGCAAGTGAAGCAAAAGTTTTAGAAAAGATACGTAAACTCCTGCCACACACATCTTTTAGAGCGGTCTTTTATAAATGTAAGTATTGTGTACTGTTAATTGGAGCAACAAGATGCTGGTGTGGTCTTGCCATGGAAACATCCTGCCTAGTTCATCATTAACCATTTAGAAGCGTGACATCTCTCATGGCATTGAAGTTACGTCCTTTCAATGTAAAAGCCAGCTATCATTCAAATTATAAGATATTTTTAGTTTATTTGTAGAATATATTTTATTCTTGTTTCAGGTTTCATGTTTAATATGCCTGAAATGAGTAAAAGGAGAGACAAATCTCTTGATAACTCTCAAGACTACAAGCTGTTCAGTTTAAGTATTCATAGAGGAATCATTTGCAATCAGGATTTTAAAGGGTCTCTTATTTTAGGCTCTAGATAAATGTATTATTAGAATACTGTATTCCCAAAGATCACTTGTTGGCATGTTGTGTCTTCCTTGACTGCTTTATACGTTGTTGTCTTCTCTCTTTTTAATGTTTTCACCTCCTTGACTGAGCTTACATGTTCTTTTATTTTTTTTTTCCATCTGTCTTCCTTAGCGCACAGAGAGCATCATGCTTTTGAAGGCTGATGTGAAAAACATGAAGTGCACAGTCTGTGCCAAGCACGTGTGTCGGTGTTTGGTGTTTTGAGGTGGTCTGGATGAGAAGGATGGTGGAAGCTCTGCAGAAGCACCACACGCAGCTGGCCCTTTGAGTTTCTAGCATTTCAAACTGGGCTATTGCTACTGAAAATGAGGAAAAACAGTTGCTCTGACCGCTAAATGTGCAATTCATCGCTTCTAGTTTGGCTGGGTTTTTTAATTCTTCATAATTTCTTTAAAAAGGTATTTTGGCTATTGTTTTTTCAATCAGATTATATTTGCTCCCATTTCATTAAGACAGCAGGCTTTCATTTCTTCTGTACTGTATTTAGTTAAATGCAAAGATGCACAAATATAAACAGTGTTAATCTTTAAATGTTTGTCTGTATTAATTATTTGAGGTGTTAGTTTGCTTTAATATACAACCAAAGATTGGTGTAGTTCCTTTTACCAGAAGAAGCTGCCAGGTAGAGATGAACGTACACTCCACTGAGCATTACTTCATTGTTAAGAGGTTTTTGTTTGGCAACTGTTCAAGTTGAACTGATTTCCACATCTTTAATATATTAAGAGGCAGCCATTAAAATCAAATTTTAAAATAAGAATTGCACATTTGAGTTTGTTTTTTTTTACAACTTTATCTGTATTTATGAATTAAAACCACACAGTTAATGAGCATTATTAATTAAACAAATTTTATGAAATTCAAATGTCTTGCTTCTGTAATTGCTTTCTGAGATTAAATGTTACCAGTCCTGCTTTTTCAAACCTCTGTATTTCTCAGTAAAACTTATTCTTTTAGAAGCTGTTTTGTTCATAGATTAAAAATATTTTAAAATTTCTTTTTCTGTTATTAAATCAGAAAAGAGGCCTGAAGTTTATTAGTAGCATGTATTCTTGTATCTATTCTGTTAATACTTGAGATATTTTGAAGTTGCAGTTAGATGGAGGTTTCAAAATAAAAAGCATAGAGACTATTACCAATTTAATTTTATGATGTGACACCTGCAGTGACATATGATGTGGCATTATATGCAGTGACAGTATATGAAATACCCCAGCTAGCCTTGCTTAGATTAATTTTTACCACTGTAACTTTCCAAGATACATCTAATGCTGCAAGGATTTCTTCGTATAGTATTACTCCTTTTTGTTATGTCTAGATTGCCTGAGATCTGTTTTGGGTTTTGGTTGGTGTTTTTGGTTTGTTTTTGTTTTTTTGTTTTTTTTTTTAAATAATTCTATATTTAACTACAAATGGTGTTGAAATGGAGTAGTTTCTTTTGTAGGTACATCATCACCCATCAACTGCTATGTGGAGATATCCAGCTCCCTGGAGAAATATGGGAAGGTGGGAAGGTGCTTTCCCTGCCAGGTGAACTGAACACGTTGCTGTGGCCCTGGCTTTGCTCTGCAGCGAGGGGTTCTCTGTTCCCAGGGGATGCGGGGAGGGATACCTCGGGACCCCAGCCCCCCGCAGTGCGAGCTGGTGTTTCCCAGTGCGGTGGGCATGGGCAGCCTCAAGGCTGGCGTGATAGAGTCCAAAAGGGACTTCGGAGAAGCAAGGTGTAGAAAACTATGAGGAAAAATGTTCTTCATGGCTTGATGGGCAAGATTTGTCACCTGAAATATTTTCCTGTCTTTGGAGGACATGTGAATGGAATACTAATGGGGAATTAATCGCCTGCCTCACCCCCTGCTTGCTTTTACTCTTGGAAACAAGCCAGAGCCTCTCACCTCTCCTCCAGGCTCATCCTGGGTGCAGACATTGGCTTCAGTAGAGTCGGATCTGCTGGCAGAAGTGACCGATCTGGTCGTGTCCCTGGAAGTTGCCAATTTAAGATACTACTTTATTCATCCGATGGAAGGAAATTATTTTTATGTGCTTCCCTTGCATGCCACTAATATTAAAGACCTCTCTGCTTGAACATCGGGTAGAGATTGATGGAGACTACCTCAGCCATGGGATAAGCACATTGACTACCAAAGCCCACATTATGAACTGTTGTCAATTTTTCGTTGTTCTAAATCCTTGGTCTATAAAATTAGGGATTTTTTTCCTGTATGGCTTAATTCTGATAATAACTGTTATTATTACTTAGCATCTGGGTTGATGGATATCTCCTGACCAAAATTCAGCATATCATATGCCACAATCCAAAAGCAGGCTTGAATCAAAAGGGGTAATGTAGGTTTACATGAACACAACAAATTGCATATTGGAATTTTGCAGCCATTAATTTAAAGACTTTGTAGAATTTTTTAATTGTCCTTTCATCCCTGTTGATCTCCACAACACAGATATATTTATACCAAATGATGTTGAACAGTCAATTTTTTAAATCTTTTAAACATTTACTATTTTCACCTGGAGATCTGTTTTATTAAACTTGATTAAATGAACCCCCCCTACTTCAAAATCACCTAAATTGTTTAAATGGATATCAAAGAAAAGCCTACAACTTCCTATCAAAATTAATGTCTGCTGGCATTTCAACATAAAATTAAAACATTTACTTTCCATGGTGATGGACAGCAAAGAACCTCCAGCTTGCCGCATGGGTTAGCGGTGACTTGGCAGTCCTGGGTTAATGGTTGGACGTGATGATCTTAAAGGTCTTTTCCAACCTAAACGATTCTGTGATTAGCTGGATCAAAGAAACCTGCTTCTCTCATGGGGTGGCAATGAGCCCTGACTGGTACCTGCCCACACTGGGACTGCTCTTGGGCTTTATCTGGTGTCTGCTGGTGTAGCAGGTCACACTAAAGCCTTTCATGTAGCTGGAGCACTGGTCTCCTTTACCCAGGCTGTTTTTATGAATTCTGTAGGAATTTTATATCCTCGATACACCTGTCCTGCCACCCAGGTCTGCTGGGCATGGAGTTCCTGTTGCATGGGGATTGCCCTCTGTCCTGGGAAGCAAGGTAAGACAAAAGGTTTGGAAAGGTTGGTTTTGGAAATGTCCATAGCACATGTGAAAGGTGCTCGCAGCATCTTCCTGGGGCAAGCTTTGGTGCTATGTGGTGTTAAGCGGAGGATGGCAGTGAGCTGGCTGGAGGAGAGCTGCTGGCCTCTTACACGGGCGCAAGCACAGACTGTGCGTAGGGATGTGGCAGGCGTACCGTTCCTGGGGGAAGAGGAGATGCTGGCCAGGCTGCAGCTGAAGCCACCCTGGCGAATGGAGCCAGGAGGGACCACTAAGGAAATGGTAAGGGGAACGAATAGCTTTTTATTTCTGAGTATTACAGTTGTGCTGGTTTGCACCTTCTCAGGGCTGAAGAGGGGTGCTGGCAACGGGTGGGGGCTGTGCTGTGATTGTTCCCCCCAACTTTGGGGGCATCTCTAATAGCCCTCCATGGCTCCCCAGGCTGCGACACAGCTGTTGCTGGAAGGATTAGTTGGGGATTTCACTTAACAGGGATGAAGGGCTGTCTTTTGGGGCTGGCTAATTAACAGGATTCTACTCTGGTAATTAAATAGCAGTTTATTGAACACAACTTCGTTGATGAAATCTTTGGAAAACATAACAATTAGCAGGCAAAGAATGGCAGCTTTGCCTCAAAAGCCTATCTCCAGCCAGCTGCTGGTACGGTTTTAACCTCTCGTTCTCCAGCAAAGATGGTATTGACTCTTAATTTGCTTGGGTTTGCTGCTGTCGTTGGACAGCTTGTTCTCGCTGCTGTTGCAGCAGCTGGGTCCTCTTGAGCCTTATCTCAGCTGCAGGGGCTGGGGATGTCCCACTTGTTGCTTTTCCAGAATGGTCTGTGATGCTGCCACCTTAAAAGCCAGCACTGGAGGACAGGAGTGTTTGCCACCCTGAGAATAAATCCTTTGCCCTCTTGCTGGGGCTGTACCCCAGCGGTGCTTCCTCTGCGGGGAGGAGGGTTTCCACCATGGTTACTCCACGCACAGCAGCATCTCCCTCCCCACTGAGCTACATGTGTTGGAGAGACCACATGAGAAGCACGTGGGGTTTGTTCACCAGGCACTTGTGCCATTTGCATGCACTGAAATGAGCTGCAGCCCCATATTAAGATTTCTGTCTGCTGGGCACTCTCACTTGGTACTCTTGTTGGAGTTTTTTTAACTGCCTTTGCAAATAGTCCTGGAAATGAGAGACATACCGGAATGAATTATTCTGGTCTATGACTTATTTGCACCATAGAGGTGCTTGTAGAGTTTTGTTTTGGAAAGTCACGTTGAAAAAAGAGCAGGGGGAGAAGAGGAGCAAGTAGAGGAGAAGGTGCTTTTACATCGTATGACATGCCTTAGCAATGCTGTTTGATTGCTGCAGAGGAGTGCATCACAGCATCTTTAATTTGAAGCCATTTCAGGCTATGGCATTTGCTTGGTCTTCTGTGTGCTTTTGTTTTAGTGTTTCAGGTTCAGGACAGGTTGACACACTCTCCTCAGTAATAATTAACTAACTTAATACTTCAGAGTGAGGAACACAAAAGCTCTGCAGGTCAGAAGGGGCTCAGTCAGTGCTCTGCCTTTGCCAGTTGATGGCAGTACAAAAGAAATCACTTTATATATTCTTCCTATGGCAGGATTGACCAGAGGGGGTGAAGTTAAAGAGTGGTCTTAAAACACAAACATGTCTGTGACAGAGGGAAACTAGTGATCCTGAGCAGCTTGTATCAACCCTCTCATCTGCACCCACACATGGAAGGGAAGTGCTTTCAACTGGAAACCATTCATGTCTTCATCAGGCTGCTTCTCCTTCTCTTGTAATGATTCTCTTAGGACAATGACGATGAGGAAATTAGATTAGACAAACAGTGGGAGATCCCACAGCTTGCTATAAAAGCCACCTCCGATCTTCACTACACTTTGACAGCTTTCAATTTCCTAATTTGACAAGTTAATGAAGACTGGATGATTTCTGAAGCTGCACGTACAGCGCCGCTGGGGAAGGGGGGGGCTGTGCTCTGTGCTGGGACTACCCACCCCAGCACCTTCCTCCCACCCAGGCTGCAAAGTCTGCATCCCTGTGAGGGAGGCAGCCTGTGCTGGAGCCCGAGGCCAGGAGCCGGCGTTGGCAGCTGCAGTGTTAGTGCAGGGCTCGGCAGGATGCTCCCACGCCAGGAGACAAGTGGACTTGCCTCGGGTGCATGTGTCATCTCCAAGAAGCCGCGCTGCAGCCTTTGACCTTCCAGTGTTTGGCTTGGCTGGCCGGTCCGTTGTTTCCTTCCACTCTCCCTGAGGCTGTGTGCAGACACTGGAATGGGCTGGCTGAGCCAGCCAAGCTAAATACAGTGGGAGACATCCTCATGCCTCACAGGCGCAGCTTGCCCGGAGCAGGCAGGTGGGCATCCGTGCACCCAGGTGGCCCCGTGTCCAGCCTGGTCCTCTTCTCCGAGACATGAGGTGAGAGAAAGGACTTTAAATGTGGTAGAGAAACTACCAGCTGCTGGGAAGAGTGTCAGTGGGAAGCGCAGCAGTTCTGGAGCCACCCTGGGGTGTCTTTGCACAGTGGTGGGGCCAGGAGCAGCGTTTCAGGTCTTGGTGCTCTCCCTCCAAACCGCCTGCTGTAAGCCCGGTGCCCACGATGTGCTCTGTGTCATGGAGAAACTGGGAGAGCAGGGATTCAGTTGGTGCGCTAAGGCTCCATAAATAAGCAAATCGGAGCAGACTGGAAGCGAAGAGCAAAGTAGGTATCGTTCATCATGTAAGGGGGCCTGGAGTATGTTCCAACTCATAATGCATAAGGGAGAGCAGTGTTATGAATAAGCATGGGATGAATCCGCTTCTTTTTGGATCATGATTCTGTGTAATAAACATGCAAGACAATTTGTATAAAATAGTAAGGATTCTTTCCTAGAGAAGTAATTTAAAGCTATATTTGCACATGAGAGAACAGTTTGCAGGAACATTTTGTGGTTACATTTCTGTACAAGTGTGCAAAGAGAAAACACCGCGGTCAGCAAGTGATGGATGGTGCATGTAAACCTGTGCAGTGCTGTGCTCCCCCTGGGCTGGTAATTGTGTTGCAGGGCTTCCCATCCTACCGGGGAGTTATCCAGCCTGGCACCCCGTACCCCTGCCCCCACCGCTGCAGCCGTCAGGGGCATGGGGTAGATCACATCCTAAATGTGATCTAAGGCAGAAGGGATCTTTCATGGTTGTATTTTGGTTATGAAGCAGTGGGATTGGAGTAGGAAAACCCTGACTCAAATGTGTTAGCACTGACAGCTCTTAGCAAACTTTAAAAATAATATTTGCCTGTAAAAGGAGAGGGTGACCTGCCAGGTAAAATGCAAAATGATCCCACAACATATGGCACAGGCACAGTCTGCACAGAAAGTTTGCTGGCTTTTTTTTTTGTTTGTTTGTTTTTATTTGTGTTTTTTTGTTTTGTTTTTTGTTTCTTTGTTTTGTTTTTTAATTTCGGATATTGGGGTGGGGGCTCTCTTGTTTTGTTTGCTTTCAGTATTTCCCAACTAGCTTGTCGGTCACCCCCTACATCCCACAGCAGTGGCAGCACCGCTCTTCCAGCTTCGTGTCTCTGATCCCCCAATCTCTCACTGCAGCTGTGTGGTGGGGGTCACCAGGTGACTGTCCCAGAGCTTCTCCCGGTGGGGCACCCTGCCGGAGGAGCCTGGGGCAGCTCCCTCTCTGTGCTTTCAGAAGCAATCAGGGTAATGCCTCTGCCTCTGGAGTCAAGCTAATGACAGAAGTGATGCAAGCATCCTTGTTGTCATCACCTCCATCCTTCCTGCTCCTTTTTCACCCTTCCAAGCTGCTGACAGCCTTTGTCCCCCTGAGCACCCTCTGCCCCATTTTCCCTCCTTCACACGTTTCTGGAGTCAGCCTGAGGTCTTCGGGAAGCACGACCACTGCTCCTCTCCTGCCTGTGGCAGCATCTTCCTCACATAAAACAAGTGAGCAACAAACGCGCTGATGATGACCGCACCACCCTGCTGTGCTTTGAGTAAACCTCTACTTTTTGTGGAGATTCACATACTACCAGACCCACAGTCTCAAGACAATCAAACCCCTACCAGGGGGATGGATGTAGCCCTGAGGGCTGAGCCCTTCCCCTGCTGTGTGGAAAATACCTGGTGGGGAGCTCCGAGGGCAGGGCAGGTGCTGCATCTCTTCCTCTGTGGTTATTTTCCCTGATTGTTTTTATCAGACGTAGACTCGAGGTTTTTCCAAGGAGGGACCTGTTGACCTGGCTCTGGCATGGGGAGCAGCAGACCCTCCACGGTGCTGACAGCCCATCTCCCACCCCGGCACTGACCTTTGCAAATGGCGTTCTGAGCCGGTTGGAAACAACATCTGATTTTCCTGGGTTTTGCCTGCTAAAGGAGAATCCCCTTCAAGTCAGAGCTGTGTGTGTTGGTGCTCCAAGGAGCCGAAAGCTTCCCTCCTCCACTTGCATCCAGACTTTAATCTCTGGGATTAGGCCTCCCTCTGATCCTCCTGAAGCCTTGAAGAAAAGGTCTTTTGAAAGCATGGCTTCCCTGGCACACTTATTCAGCTTGCCAGCACGCCACAAGACAGGGGGGGTGTCTAATTTTGGGGTGTGCTCATTCTGCTTCTCCTCCTCTGCACAGGAACCGTCCCTGGCTGCCTGGGGCAAGGTGCTCCTGCTGCGCACCCAAGGGTGCTGGATGGAGCAGGGGTTGCTCTTGGCATTTGGTACCCCTGGGATTTTATTGCTGGAAACTTCTCTGAGCTGCGAGGAGGTGGGAGGGTGAGTTCAACATTTGCAATAGTTTTGCTGTCCGAAGTCTGCAATGGCTTCCAGATTTAGGTACGTTTTTTATCTTCTTTTTTTCTCCCCATTGAAATAAAGGGGCCATTAGAGATGGTCTGTAATATGGAAGACACATGTTTGTATAGCGTTACCCTTTATATAGCGGTAGTCTGGACTGGAAAGCTGATCATCTTCTAAAAAACTAAATTTTCTTGGCTGCTTGTGCTCTGTCCCAGAGCTTCCTTTGAAGGCCCTTCAGTTTTGGACCTAGAGTTTTTGGTAATGAAAAACCTTATTTAACCTTTGGAATTTTTTTGGAGGGTTTAGACATTTAAAACCTTAACGGCTTCATGAGAAAATACCTGCAAAGGGTTGAAAGAAAATGGATCTGCCGTGACAGGCTGGCGCTGGAGCTGCCATGAGATGGCACTGCAACATAAAGCATGGAGCGCAGCTGGAGCGCCTGGCTGCGCGGCGCGCATCCTGCCGGGTGCGCAGGGCAGCACCTTCCCGGTGGGGAACAAATGCCAGGGAAGAGAAAGGACTTGTGTAAGGATAATTCTGCTATTAGTCAGGGGGAGCTGTCATGGAGCCGTGTCTGGACTGGACTTTTCCTGCTTACACAAAGTGCATAATGCTGTAGGAATTCATGTATAAACAGTGCAAATAAGAGAGGGGAGGCTTTCTAAATTACGAACAGCAGTAAGGAAATAGATTTTTCTTTAACTGTTGCTGGCAAATTCAGAAAATCTTTCATTTTTGGAGGGTTTCTGAGCATAACACCATGTTACAAATAGTCACGGTATAACTTTCTTCTAGACTGTTTCTCCCTTTGAGCACACACGAAGCTTAAAGCAAACCAAGCTGTAGGAACGGGGGAGAAGCTGTCGTGGCCGGGCAGGTTTGACGCTGAAGCAGGGGCTGGCTGTGCCACCCAGCCATTGCTCCTTGGGGATGGCACAGGACCTCTTCCTGGAGCTCTCTGCTCCTGGTAGGACATGGGAAAAAGCGCTTTGTGTCTGCAGTGGGGCAAAGCAGCACATCCATTGTAAAGTGCCATGTCACACTGTTGCTGGGTGACATCTCTGACACCATAAATGAAATGCTCCTGAAAAAACTTTTAGCCAGCTGTTTTGCTCAGAGCCAGACAGAAAGCACGGGGTGGATCATGCTACAAGTTCTAATTATTTGTAATTGGGAATACTAAACCACGGGCCTCTACATACTGCGGGTGGCTTCTCCCCTGTCTTGAGCTGAACCAAATAGCTGCCTTTCCCTTGCATCCCCACCTAGAAATACATCTTTTTGGCGCTCAGACAGGGCCATGTCTGGGTCTAACTCTTGGAAAGCAAACAGCAGCACATCAAATCCATTTCTGCAGTCAGAAAGTAAGACTAGGCTGCGTCTCCACAGCTTCCCTATGGCACTGGTGAGGTCAGGAGCAGTTCTGGAAGAAACCAACAAAACCCATACACGTGAGTGGGCTGGGGGTGGTGCTGCCCTTTTCCTGCCCCACAGCACAAGGGTTTGGTAACGGGCCAGCAGCAGGATGTTTTTTCCCTGCTGATGTGTTAAACCACCATCGTTAGCTGTTGGTGTCAATAACCTGCTGTGCTGCCCAGGCACTTGCTCAGCACGAGTACCCCTGGCAGCACCCGGGTACCCCTGGCAGCGGTGGTGCTGGGCCGTGGGCAGTGCTGGAGGGAAGCTGGCTGTGTTGCATCAGCATTTTTTCATGTGGTAACAACTTCAGCATCTCACCAGGTGCTGCCTGCTTCACTGTGCTGGGACAGACCCCTCCATCTCACATGGCGTGGTGATGCACACCCCAAAACACCTGCCAAGGGGTACTCAATGCAGACCATCCTGGGCATCTGCATTTTCCTGAGATCCCAAGAGGAAAAGAGCTTTGGTAAGGAGTAGCTCGGTACTGGGGCCAGCTTGTCAGCAGAGAAATGATTTCTTGGTGGTAACAGGTTGCAAAAATCCACCTGAGCTCAGAGACTTTGTTGCTGCCACTGCTGATTGAGGTCTGCTTCTCCGAGGTACCCTCACCTGCGTTATCCCTGCCCATTACATAGAATACAGCAAATAAAAGCAACCTCTTGTACTTGACCCACACTTCTGCAAGGTCCCTTTTTCCTTCCTACCCCGCTACCCGCATTTCAGTCCAGACTAGGAGAAGAGACAGGACATTTCTCCTTCCCACACTGCTCCCAGCCTGGCAGCCAGCGCTGCGCTGAGCCTTCCAGGCACTACTCTGACAAGCAGCCAGCTACTGCATAGGCAGGAGTGTTGGATTTTTTTTTTTTTTTTGTCCAAAGGCACAAAACTTAGTTTTTAAGGCTCTTTTTTAAATGGTACTTTGGGGAATAATTACCCTTTATGCTACTTCAGAGAAGTCCCCAGCACATTTAGTGCTAGCCTCAGAGGACCATGCCTGTTAGGAAAATACGCTGGCTTAAGCATCCTGTAAGTAATACGAACTTTGACTGATGGTACTTAGTGCAAATGGTCCAGCGGTCACATGGCTGAGTCTCTTAATGCCATTCAGGATATTTTTGCACCAATTGCAGCCTATTCATCAAAATAAAATGCCAATAAGTAAAGCATTACAATGCTTTCAGAGGGGAGTGCGCAAAAGAAAGTAGGTGAATTCTGCCCCCAAATGGATATTCAATCTTATAACAAGTATTGTGTATTGAAAAAAGGGAGCGCCCTGGCTCCTTGCCATGCTGCGATGGTAGGGCTAATGCTTTATCTCCATTATCTTTCAACTGCTCTCCTGCCTCCCTTGCATGCGAACACTGAAATGAAGTAACTGACAGCCAGCTAATCAGAATCTATTTCATTAGGTTATCCTCTAAAAATGGTAGCCTGTGTCCGATGCCCCGATAAGAGCAGGGTAAAACGTGGCAAGGACAGGTGCTGGGACTGCAAGGGACAACCTGGGGCATCTGAATTTCCTGGGGAGGTTTCTTGCCTTGGTTATTTTTATTTAGGGATTGTAAGGAGCAGGGTGGGAGAAGCCGAAGATGTACCAGGAGTACCTCCTTTTTGCATGGCTGTGAGAAGCATCACCCAGCCTGGTCCTCCCTGGGCCGTGCTGGAGCGGTGCTGTGCTCAGCCCCTCTGGTGAACGGATTAACTGAATATTTCTCCGCTCCGTTGCATACAAGCAGCCAGCTAAGGTCCTGGCCTGGGCTCATGGTGTTTGCCTGTGCAGTGCATCCTGAGATGTCTGGTGCGGCTACCTGATGCTGCAGGGAGCTGAGGGTGAGGGGACCCACAATTCAGACCTGTTACAGTAAATAATTTTTAGAGAGTGAGGTTTTTGCTGTCTACATCCTGAGCTCATGAGTTCATGTTTTCCAGCTTTTTCTCCATGACTCCAAGGATGCAGCAGGTACACGCACACCCCCTCTGTTTTCACTCTCCCTCCCCAAGTCTTTTTAAGGAGAAGCCAAGAACCTTGGCTGTCTGACCCCAGGACACGGTGCTTGAAAGAAGCTAGTTACCTGTGGTGAAGTGTACAGGAGCTGGCAGCACCGTGGTGGCAAGTTGCGGTGTTGGGATTCACCTGCAGGGAGCAATTGCTGCATGTAAAAGACCTTTGGCTTCACAGCTGAGCTGCCTGCAGGTACATGCTCCGGGAATTGGCATGGGGATTTCTGGCTGCTGTGGTCATCCCACAGAGGAACTTACCCCGCTGTACAAAGGACAGGTGTTGAAGGACCACCAAGAGGATAGGTCTGGCATGGTGGGGAGCCAAGACATCCACAGGTGCTAACAGCAGGGAGGGGTCATGCCGGGATGTGTGGGGAACACCAAAATCAAAGGCCACAAGGCTTTTGGTTGGGAGGGTGGGAGTGCAGAGCAGCTCTCCCCTGCTGTAGACCGTTTCCATCCCAGCCAGTCCTGTCCCTGCCTCCGCCACCACAGCAGGGCCCTGGCTCACCGCAGCCATATCGGTGTATATGGGTTTTTGTTTAAACCATTAGAAATGTAAATTATCCTTCTCAATTACAAAGGCCTGTGCACACTGGCATCTTTAAAGGAAACTCTGAAAGAGCTCCTGGCATGGCATTTCTTCAAACATTTGGAAGCTTTGCTAAGTCTCCTGAAACAAAGGCAGGCGCTACCCCCAGTGCTCCCGCTGCCCGCCCTCCCGTGAAGCTGAGCCTCTGCAAGCGCACACCGAGAGGCCATCACTGCTCCAACCACAACTGGGTGACACAAGGGACAGAGAAGCCACCTGCCTGGGACAACAGCAAGGGCTGCTGCGGCCCCTCTGCAGCCCCTCTCCTGTCTGCCCCGCTCGCACAGCATTGCCACAGAGCAGCACCTTATGAAACGTCTTCCTTGCTTCAGCACCTGAGTTTCCCTCCTGATTTTCATGCTTTTGCCCTGCTGAAGTGACCTAAACTTTTTTTTCCTTATTCTCCAACACAGCCTTCCTCAGGGAGCCATTTGGGCAGCACATCGCTCAGACAGGTTGGACCAGATGGAAGTGAAATGAATGGTTAAATGTGCTGGCTGCCTGTACACAACGTGATAGTACTTCCCAAACAATGAAACATATTATTTCAGATTTCGTATCTGCTATCAATTGAGATTGAAGGTATTGATCCAGGCTGACTGCTGGGGACAATCAGAAAGTGGAAGGGTAATTGACTGTCATGTCCCTCATTGATCAGGCACCACAGTTCACAGCAGCCAACATTATTTCCAAGTGCTTTGCAGCATCTCCTCTAATAAAGACATACAGACTTTAAGTAACAAAGTGACTTACACGCGCTGCTGTTTAGAGGGTGGGCAAGGCCATTCTTAGCCAGCCTGTCATTGCCTTAACCAGACTGAAAGGTTGTCAACGGGACAGTGCCGGGGCAGGAAAGCACGGATTTGTGTTTGCATGTGTCTCACTGTGAACCAACACAGCGCTGTGGGACCGTCTCACTCCTTGCTGCTTGGCTGCAGCAGATATTAAAGGAGGACCTCTGAGATAACGAAGGCACTGCACATGGGCCACGTGCCAGGAGAGTGTGACCTCCTCTCTCTAGGTTGTTTAAAATGTTAAAGCAACAAATATTTTATACTATGTGTTACACCAAGGCTCACTAGCAGCTGATCCAGAAAAACTGTCCTGGGAGAGGAGCAAATTGGGAAACATCCCAAGTTGCTGCAATCAAATCCACAAAAAGCTCATATAAAATTTTTACATATAGTCAGAAGGATGGAAAAATTACCTTATTCCCTGCTGTGCACTTCAGATTAATATAGCCAAATATTATTCAATCCTAATACTTACGGTGACCATGAAACATCTTCCTGCACTTACTAGGAACAGGCAGATAAAATGGCTTTTCTCCTAGAGGACACGTATCTGCTGTTGGTTTTTAATAATCTGCTGTATGTGCTGCTGGTTTTTAATAATCTGTACTACCTGACATTGCTGCTCCTCACCTGCAAGCTCTTTTGGGTAGGGACTGCTCCCTGTGAACAGAGGTCCAGCGAAATGAATAGGATTTAGTTGTTCAATGAGATTCCTGTGCCTAAATACCTCAGTGAACCTGGCAGTGGAGTGGGTTCAGGGGTAAAGGTCCTAATTTTGGCCCCACAAAACTCCAAGCTTTAGGACACATCATCTTCCTCAGCTGTGATGCAGAGGGAGGTCTCAGGTGCTGCTTGTCCTGGATGTGCTGTGCAGCTTCTTTGGGGACGCTCTCTCCAAAAAACCCAAGCCCCAGAGAAGCCTGAGCTCTGAAGCAGGACTCGGTGGGAGTGTTTCTAACTAGCAGTGACTGGTAGCGCACCGATGCCAGGCATTGCTGTGCTCTTGTGCTTGCTTTGCTCCAGCAGCGTGGCCAGACGTGCACAGCATGGGGGCTGCCAAGGTTTGTATCACAAAGCAATGTTTTGCTGGTCTGTAACGTTCAGCTCACGTGGCTGCTGTCTCCCAGCACAGCCCAGCACAGCTCCCGGCACTACAGGTGTCCAAGCCCATGCCAGAACTGGTTGCATTTCAGTCGTGGCTAAAGCAAAGCAGGCTGCAGAGTGGAGGGTTACCATGCGTGCAGGTTTCCCCAGACATTTTCCACCTGAACATTGTGTACAGGCAGATTTGGAGGCTTTTGTGTGTTTGTCTCAGATTTCCCAATTTCTGGCAGCTGTCAAGAGCTGCCAGATGTCCAGAGACGCTGACCTCGCCCACTAAGCATGCACGAGCTCTTCCATGGCAGGCTCAAAGCAAGTCCAGTGCCTCCAGCACCACAGGGCTGGCTGTGCACGTGCTGTCTGGTCCTTTTAAGAGCGTGTAGGAAGCCCAACAGATGCCAGGGTTTCTGCCTACACACCGTGCCAGCAGTGGTACAGCCAGCTTTGGCTGGTGTGATGCATCCCGAAGTCGTCGTCCTGGTGTGCAGCACTGTTTGTTCAAGCCATTTTAAGTAGTGTTTCAGGAGCAGTATAGTGGTGGGAAAATGTATGCAGGAAGAAACCAATGGATTTTGTGCACACGCATAAAGGATTGCCTCCGAGAGATCCGTGTCAGTGCGTAGCCTCTGCTCCTTGAGTACTTGCTCTAGGGCCCAGCATTGGCTTCTTGCTAAGAAGTGGGACTTGATGAGCTGCCCTTGACTGTACCCAGATTTCTGATTTCCACCCCAGCTTTCACATGGTCAAACTCCATCTCAGTGAGTTTTGGGTGCTTCTCACCCACCGCAGTTGCTGAGCCAAGCTGTGTTCCTCACCTTGGGTTTCGGTCTGTTAAACAGCTCAGCCCCACCTGCTCTTGATTTGCTTCATCTTGACTTTTTGGTGCTGCTGGTAACTGAAACACCCATCGCTCGCTTGTGCCTCGGGGCGCAGGCAGGGCTGCCGGGGGGAAGGCGGCTGAGGCACCCAACTTTCGCAGCGATGGGCGGCAGCCCTGCGGGCATCGCTCGTGAGTCAGCCGCCGCCGCACTGGGCAGCGAGGGCGCCTGAAGAGGTTTCTCATCCCACCCAAGTTTCCTTTCCTGGGAAGCGAGGTGGCTGCGCCGGGGTGCGTGGGCTGCGCGAGCTCCTGGGGAGTCAAACCCAAACTGAGCTGACGGAATAGCTGTAGTCTCAAGTACCCAGAGCAAAAACCTCCTGTGCTGGAGGCTCAAAATGCTGATTAAACAGAGCTGGCTTGTCCCAGGTCACAGCCGAGGTGCTAGCTCAGTCCATGGTTGAATGTGCAAGAGAAACAGAAAAAGTGCTATACTAGATCGGGTCAACGGATCAGTCACTTCAGAGAGAGGCAAATCCTACAAACAGCAACCATGTGCTGCTAACCCCCCCTCCAATATTTCTGCTAATCCCCAAAGTCCCATACTGGTGGGTTTATGGCCCCTCTGACCCCTCTTAAAATAACTTTTATGACAGCTCCATACTTGTTTTGGGTGAAGAGCAACTGCATGCTTCCCATTACATCTGCTGGAGAGAGGATGAAGACAAGGAGGAAGGTTGGCTGAACCAGCAGTTAGCACTTAAGAACAAAAAAAGTAAAAAATTAAAATGTCACAGCACGAATTTACACAAAATAAGAAGAATCCTCCTTAGCGAGTGGATATATTGCAGGAATGTATTGCAGAACAAGCAGGGCAAACACATGCCGCAGCTTAGAGAGACAAGAGTTAAACAACATCAAATCATTCCCCGTGATGGATCATTAAGAACGTGGAGTCTAAATGTGCGGTAAGATTACAGCATCGCGCAGATGTTCCTGTACCGGCAGCTTATTTTGCATATTTCAAAGTATATAGGCTATTCCTAGCAGCAAACACACGCAAAGACTAGCCTGTCCTCCAGCCAATGCGCATTTGGGTTGTTCTGCAAGGTGAGTTTTGCGGGGTGGAAAGGACTGATGCAAACTGCTGCCTGGGCTTACAGCTGCCGGCGGCCAGCGGCAGGACGCACCTGCTTGCCACCTCTCCACCTTTGCCCAAGCGCAGTTTACAGGAGGGAGTAATGAACAGGGAGTGAGATGGGTTAAATAAACAAGAGAGGGGGACTAAGTAAGTAAATGCCTAGGATTTGTATTTTTTTACATGTATATATTGTACCAAAATTTAAGGCAACATTCCTCCTGCTAATTAGTGTTTCCACGGCACTGCAAAAACTACAGCTGTAGGAAGAATTCAGGAAAAGTAATCAGCGGCACAATTAAGCAATCTGCCATAATGACAGAACACAACATTAGGGTAGAATAATCAGAAACATATATATTTTTCCTTCTTGATTTTCATTTCCCACCCAATGATTTGCTTTTGCAGCCTGTATATAAAGTGACGCCTGATAGAAATGCCTGTATTTATCTGCTACAGCTTGCAGATCTTGCTCCAGTGAGGACGCCCACGTTAATTCTTGCCACTCACTTGAAACTAATATTATTTTTACTATATTTTTGAAAACCCAATGCTTGACCTGCTTTAATCCTAATTTTGCCACCCTGTCTGTCACATGTAAACTCCTTTAATGTCAAGGGTCCAGCTACTTTAACTGGAAGGTGTCAGCCCAGACCAGAAAGCCCGGAGCAGGGGTCCCCGTGATTCCCCAGCCATCCCACCCTAGGAAGCAGGGCAGGGAGATGGTTCACTCCATGTTTCTGCAGCCTCCAACTCCTGTTCAGGAGAGGAAAACGCCTACATCTGTGAGCAGACAACGAGGGAACGGGCCTGACCTGCTTCATCTGCACAAGCTGCTTTCCCAGAGCTCCCCAAGTCTGTAAGAGGCAGGTAAGCCCTGCTGCCATGGGGTGCCTTGGGAGGGGAAAGGGAAGGGCAGCCCCTGGGAAGCAGGTCCCACACGCTTCAGCTTTCTGCCAGTTATGCATCAAGGCTGGTTGGACTGAAGGTGAGTGAGAGCGGGAAGCACTTGTGTTGCTGTGGGGAGGTAGGTCTTCTCCTTGGGCTCTGCTCAGGGGGGCTTGCTGGGCACTGGGAGGGGAATGCCATGGCAAACTGGGAGAGGAGCAGTTTTGGTGGAGCCAGGAGTGATCTGTGTGCCCTGGGAGGCTGCAGGCTTTAGCCGTGAGGCTTGGTGAGCTGTGTGGTGGTACTCTCCAGGTGATGGGGGGTGGTGCTGCTGGAGGAGACCATCAGCCTTTCCCTGGGAGGTGGGAGCCCTGTGGTGGTGTTGCAGGGCCCTGGGGATCCACTCCATGGGCTTGCGGCTCGGAGAGGGAGCCCGTCCTTCCAGGACGGTGAAGGACATGGGATTGCTGCTGAAGGTGTCTGGATGGAGTGTGCAACACGTGCTTTGCTCAGCATGGTCGTGGTGATGCCCTGTTGTCCCCTCACAGTCACGTGTCCTCCTGCTCGTTCACAGATGGAGCTTTTGCTTATTAACACCCTTCATGGGAAAAGTTCACTGGTTCTTGGGAAAAGGGGCTCAAGTTTGTAACCTGCGGTGCAAGGGTGGGACTTGGGTGTTTGAATTTACACGTGGCTGCTAAAAATTTAGCTTCCATCAGAAATAAGCTAGGAAATGTAAATATGTTCCATTGATGAATCTTTATAAATACAATCTTCTGGTTTGCATTCCACATGACCTAATGAAATTGACAACTATGAAGTTACGTATTTTGAGAATTAAAATTTCATGATAATGGGATAAAAGCAGCTGGGAGCATAGTACCTTTATAACCTGAAAAACTTTTTTTTCCCCCTCCCCCCCCTTAAAGAGTAAGCTTAGGATCAAAAATTTCAAAATCCTCTAAGACTGAGGAGACCAACACCCCCTGATGTGCAGGAACATGTGGGTTCCAGCTGCTTTAGGCACTAATGAAAAATATTAGTGCCACTTAAATAACTTTCTGATATTTGGTCTTTGCATGGCCAGTACGGATCAGGCATCTTGGTGGCCACATTCCGCACTCAAGCTGGTGAAAGCCACAATACCCCTTCCAGAGCCCTCCCGGATTCAGAGCTGCTATAATTCTGCATGTTCCTTTTTCACCTGGGAGACCATCATGCAAACATGCATGCACACACACACGCAGAACTGTTCTTCCTTTTCCCACGTGCCCGTGTAAGTGGAAACTGTCAAGAGCACCAGGTCCAGGGAGCAGAGACGTGTCTGCAAAACTCGCTCATGAAATCCCAAACCATGGAGGAATGCTGAGTTAATTTTTCATCTGAGTATCAGCTGAAAGTAATGTACACCCCAAATTAATGCAGACAATGCCTAGTCTAGTCTGCAGGCCTCTGTATTTTTGAATTCTTTTCTACTAAAACCCAATAAAAACATGGGGGTGGAAGGTGCTGCTGGGAATTTGCTTTTTGTTCTGCTTAAGTGCTGTATTTCTCAGCAGTCTTCAAGTTTCTCAGCATGAAGATATTGTTACATCAGAACTACCGTGGGCTTAACACAGTTCTGAATTTGCAGGCAAATGGATGTATTGTGTTGGGGCTTATCCACAGAGGACTGTGAAACTACAAATTACAACCCAGCTGCATTCTCTTGTCTGGACTTCCCCCCCCCGCCTCCATGTGCCTGAGAGTCCTCCCCTGTGCACAAGTGGAAAGTGCAAGGAGAAACTTGAGTAAGAAAGGGACACAGTCCCAAAAGGGACCCTGACAGCGCAGAAGATCCTGCCTGTGTCTGTGGATGCTGCGTTAGGATGGGATGGGGTGGCTGGTGCCTTTTCTGAGCTGGATGGAGCTACAGTGTTTTCCGTTAGCAGAGAATGTGATGCCTCTGGATTTAGTGGTTTTGTGATTGCCTGGGGACTTTGTTCCTGTTAACTATCCCTGGAAAACTGAGGCAGCTGGGGTAATAGCCAACACATCCACTGAAGGTTTCTCCACCAGGAGGAAGAAGGGGGCTACCCTTTCTCTTGGATTACTAAATAAGGCAGTAAACCAGGGGATCCACCCATTTAACTTGGCTGTTCATCCTCATTCCTCCTTCTCGAGGGGAACGATAAACTGCCAACAGGTCCCTGTGGGATAGGCAGGAGGCACTTGCACCCTAAAGTAGGTTGAGACAAGGCTTTGCCACTTCTTGCTGGCCCCAGACAGGTCCTGCCTACCTTGTCATGGCTGGCTCGGAGACGGCACTGGAACCAACCGAGCCTGCCTGGGCAGAGATGCTGCACCTCTGATAGCGGGGACAAGCTCTCAGCCACCATTCTTCAAAGCAAAGGGCTGTATTACCTGATGTTAGTGACACTCTGGACACCTGCTAGCCAGTAATAGGGTGAAAACTCGGTGACCCCATGATAACATTGTTACGTTTGCTTCCTTTCAAATGGCTGTGGATACGCAGGATGCTGACAAATGGGACCTGAACTCATGCATTTAGCTGACCAGGAAATAAATATATCAGAGTGACAGTACCTCTTTGGACTCTTTTGAGACTTGGGAGTTGCTGGCCATTCTGTTTGCTGGCTCGGTTTAAGCAGCAGAAATGTCCATGTGTTCTGTCAAAGCACTTTACTTGTGACAGGAAAACCATTCAGAGCAAATAAATGCATTAGTTCAATGCAGAGTATCTTATATTTGATACACACCACTTCCTAATCACTTTACTGAACATCTGGATTGCCTTGAAATGAAACCAGTGCTGGCGTCATCTTCAATTTGGACATGGGATCCATTTCTGATGCCTTTTTCCAGGAGAGCACCTCTTGGATCTCAGTATCATTTAGGATGGGTCCTACAGGTCTAATCTAGAGTAAATAAAATTAAGGGTTGCTTCAGTGCTGAAGGAGGACAGAAAGACGTGCACAGGAGCCAGCTGAGCCCTTTGGTACTTGTGGCCCAAATTGTAGAATCACGTTAAAAAGTGCAGATGTTACTAAGGAGCGGGGATTTTTTACGTGTCTGAAACAGGGTCTGTGTCCCTTTCTTTTAGGGAAATACCAGTACAGGTGTGTGCTTGCAGAATAAATTAGAGTAATTAACTGTGACTGTTAACGTGGTGTACGAGAGGCTGAAATTAAACCCATTGTGTCAGTAAAAGACATGGAAGAACACACAGCGTGCAAAGACACTGGCTGCCCTGTGTGAGTGAGTGAGGAGCGGGAGCGAAGGGGATGACATAATGAACAAGAGATGCGTTCACGTCGCTGCGAGTTGGGCTCGGCTGAACAACAGCAAGAACTATTTGCAACATCTTTTTGTCAACATCTGTTTGTCTTTGAGTTTGTGAAAGTGGAACAAATCTCATTAATTTTTTTTCTCTTCTGTTGAAATTTTGCATGATTTTTTTCTGTTATTTTGGCAGCCAAAATGATGCTGGAATGTTTCACCTTCTTTTTCCAAGTTTTTGAGCTCAGTTGTTCAGTTGAGGGTTGTCACATAAATCATGAGGTTTTACTTCTGCTGCTAGCCAAATCATAATCCTTATATCATAAGCCTTTTGTTGTTTATTTTATTTTCCCCTTAAAGCTCCAGCTTCTGGAATCATGAGAATGCATGCAAAACTCTACTTCTGCTTTCTGTCATGTGTTTGTTTTTCCTTGAGTTTCTAGCACTGAGAACTGTGGAGAAACTTTTGGGTGTCATCTGCAAGATGAAAAAAATGGAATTCATTAATTTTTTTTTTAATACCAGTTAGATAATTTTTGGAAACTATGACTCATGATTTTGAATGCTTGGATTTGGCAATGCTGTAGTTCTCCATGCCGCTCCCCTGTGACCAGGAGTGTTGGAAGAAGCCACGCGGGGCTTGTCTCCACAGACAAGTTACAGCACAGAGAGCCGGGGTGTGAAAGCACGGTGCCCTAGTTACGTTGCACAGATTCCCCATGTGGATCCGAAGTGTGCAGTACCTGCCCTTTGGAAGCGTTCTCAGGGCATGCCTCTGAGTAACATATGGCATGCAGTTCAGAGGCCCTAGAGCCAAGAGCAGCACGCTCCAGCTCCTGCACCAAAGGTAGCACTGCCATTTCATGCTTCAAACTGCTCTTATTAGCATGGGCGCAGCTCCGAGGTGATGCCGCTGTGCGGATATTGAGCACCTCCTGGCTGTGCTGTGCCATGCGGTTGTAGTGGGTGATGCCTTCTGGGCGCTCAGAGCGATGCTGAGCCTCCTGGGGTGCAAGGGCTGGCTTCTCTTTGTAGCACCCCTGTACCTTGGTGGGGGGCTGGTCCATTTGCTAAGCTTGTTGGAGGGGAAGAGGGAACCGGTGGCTCTGGAGCTGGCCTCTCTGCTCAGCAGAGAGGCAGGCGTGCTCGGCAGTACCTGAGGGCCATGCAGAGAAAGCCATGACATCTGTGTGACCTCTGGGGGACTTCCCAAGGCTTGAGTGACTTGTTTCACATTGAAACTTGTTTGTGGGTTTCCCTGTCACCAGATTGCTATGAGCACATCTTGGGCTCCTTGGAGCCCCAGGGTAGGCATCGGTGGGATGGGAAACCCTTGTGTGCCCAGTGGGGAATGCATCAGATGAGCTTGGGATACTCTTGAGGGAGCACGTCCCTTCTGGCTTTCCCCATCAACTGTAGATAGAAAAGGGAAACCGAGCCATTGGGATAGACCTGGTAAGGGGGACAAGGGGAAAAAGCCATGTGGGAAAAACTGAGCCCATGACCAAGGAAGAGCTGTGCTAGCCGCGGGGTACTTGCTGCACCCCAAGCCAAGGTGGAGCGGAGGAGCTGAGCCCCCCGGGAAGGGCGCTCAGCCACGGGGAAGCCAGGATGCTGCAGGGCCCACCGGGACGGAGGACGGCTGGGAGCGGGCTGAGGTCTCTGCCCCTCAGGAAGCTGTAAGGGATTTGTGTGTTTTCCAAGGCAGCAGAGACAGGATGCTGAGGGGTGGGAGAGAGACAGATTTCCTTCTGCTGTGAATAGGCTGGGGGTGGGGGATGGCGGCTCCAATTTAACCCTTGCCTGTTCCTTTCATCTCCCAAATGAGATGGTGGCTTAGGAAACCATTCCAAGAAACTGCAGGAATTAAAGGCACAAAAAGTACAGGGCTGTTGGCACTGGGGTAGTGCTGTGAGTTTTATTATCCCGGTTCTCTCACCCCCAGGAGCGTCTCCCTGGCTCTGGCATTGCTTTTTACTTTGAAGTTTGTTTGTTCTGCGGCATTGCTATGACCAAAATGAACACTGGCGATGCCAAGGGAGAGGCTTATGGGACATTCCCTTGCGTCAGAAGCAGCTCGTGGGAGACGGCTGCATGTTTGGGTGCTGTAACAAATTTCCCTCGGAAGCCTGGAAAACACGGGATTTCATTTGTCTCTTACATCAAGGGTGGGGGGAGAAAATATAGTCATCTTAGGAGTAACTCCTGAAACGGGTCCCGTTCTTGTTCAGCAGTGAAGGCTCTTCTGCATCCAGTGCAGAGTCATTACCAGGACGACCTGGAGGAAGCGGAGGAAAACCCAGCTGCCGTCAGCTCCCACCACCCAATCCCAGCCCTTGGAAGTGCTGTGGAAACAGGACCTGTGCGAAGACCTTTAGGGCGTGAGTACGTAAAGACATTTGGGAGAGGTGCCTGGTACAAGGAAAGTCAGGGAAAACGACTTTGTTTACTGCACTGGAGTCTCCCAGAGCAGTGGAGAGTCCACACGGCTGAAAGTTGGCAGCCGGGCTGCAGGTGTGGTGAAAGAGCTGTGTTTTCTAAACACATTAAATACTTATTGCTCTGGCCTTTTGTAGATAAAGATCAGCTTTGACTTTAAAAGAAATTATAGCAAAAGTGCTTCTATCTGGGAGGATGAATACCTGCTTCCAGGTTGGGCTTTGTAGAATTGAACTTCATAAACAAATTATTTGATGTGATTAACCCAGTCAGAGGGCTGAGGGAAATGTGCCTCTGACTCTCACAGTATCGGGGTGGAAGCTGTAATGTATTAGCCAGAGAATTACCCTGTGTAGGAATAAACAGCCAGAAGGTTCTTGGGTGTGAGGTTTCCCATTTAAATAATTTCTTCTCTCTGAAAAACCCACAGCAGAAATAATGGCCCTTCTGAAAGTCTGAAATTTTGCTGAGATTCAAAACACTGTCTTTACTGCAGACGTTTGATGTGCAAAGATGGCAGAGAGCAGTTGTGAACCACCAGGAGCCAAAGAATTTGTAGCAAAACATCTGGTCTCTAGGCCAACCAGATAAAGAAAGCTTTCGGTAGCTCTGATAATGTGTCTGTCCTACGGTTGTGTTAATTTCACTAGGAAAACCAGTCCCTCTACGGATCTCATTCACTTTTATGGAGTTTGAAGGTTGGATTAAAGATATCCGTCTGCTTGTCCTGATGGTAAATGTGACTTAAAAAACCCCAAAGCTTAAAAATAAAACAAAACCCCTGCATCTGTTGATTATGATGAAGGCAAAAAATACCCAAACTGCAAACATTGGAAGTCTGACATGGAGTGGATGGCAAGGCAAGCTGACCTTCTTGGAGACTGCTCTGAGAAATGAAAGCAGTTCCTTGTGCCATGTGCGCTCTGTGTGAGCCGAGTTCACTTGGTCTCAATATTTTGCTGCTTTTGACAAAACTAATGCAAAGGGAAGATGATTCTTTATTAGGAGAAATTGTTTTTCTTTTTTCTTTTTCTTTTTTCCCCTCTTCCAACTGGGCTATCAGGTCCCTGCCTGGTATTGGAGTTCACTCACAGACTGGGCAAGGCTGGACAAGCCATTTCACCGAGGATGGAAATACTGCCACAGCTGTTGTGTGCAAGGATTGAATGAAATACTGGTTTTTTGCCCTTTGGAAATTGTTTGTTTGGGGTAAAATTGTATGTTTAGGGGGAGATTTGCGTGTTCCCACCCCACCCCCCGATGGGATTAGCTATGCTTTGGTGCTCCCAACAGCTGACTAGGGGGCCATGATGGGAGTAGATGAAATATTATGCTGCTGCCTAAAAGCAGAAGGGTAGGTGATAGCCTTGTTGCAGGCAGATTTCTGCCTGCAGTGCTCTCAGTTTTGTCTGTGTGGTCTGCAGCAGGCAAACCTGGGCTTGCTCTGTGTGCCCTGAAGAAGCTGGGTAGCACGGTGCCGGGGTCTCAGCGGCCAGCTACCATCACCATGTGGCCCCGGTGAGCTGACAGCATGGGCAGAGGCAGTGCTGTGTGGGAACGCTCTGGAGGTGGGTGCGGGGGAGACGTGGCTGGGGACACCCCCTCAACACGGCTCTTGGGCTGTGCAGAGCGCGATGGGTGTGTGGGACCACCTGTCCAGGTGACATCTCTCCCTCTGATGAGTGATGTTTGTCCCATCCGCTCCAGCCTCTGCTCCCAGGCTCGAGCCAAAGTTCCTACCCCATCCAATTGCTCCAATTAGTGCTGTGGTTTGTTTTTCTTCTATTAAGAAGGTTGCTTGAGACCTGCCTGTTTTTGAGCCCAGCTCCCTTTAATCTGTCCCCACCATCATTGAGGTTAACTGAGTTTCCTGCCCAGCAGCTCCTTTGGCAAATTAGAGAGAACCAGTGAGACACTGCCAATAAGCTTTCCACCGTATAGATTTTGTCCAGCAGAGCCCGAATAAATTAGGTCATGCTGCCATATGTAATCCATTCACTTGAGGTTTGACCTAGCTCCTGTGAAAACTAGTGGGTAGGGATGTGTCTGGAAGCTGGACTGGAGCTATGGCTGAGACAGGTGAGTTTTGAAAGAGCTGGGGTGGAGCTGTGCCCTTCATTTTTGTGGACCAGTTTCATTCGTACAGGAAGGAGATTGATGTCCTCCCGCAGGAGCTTCTGGCTGCACTGGAGTGTCCCTCGAACCACATTGCCAAGATACCTTGGGGCTGGTCTAGGTCATTATTTTGAGATTAGAAGTTGAAATCAAATAAGTTAATCGTTTTTAGAAGTTCAGAAGAAAACACATTGATTTCATCTGAAACTCACAATGGCTGTGCATGAGCCTGTCATCTTCTGCATGACATTGGCCTGAGCTCTGACGACTTCCCACCAAAGGCCTCAAGAGCTTCCCGTGGCCCTGGTGATGCAAAGCGACCTGGTTAGGAGGGGGCAGGATTATTCTGCCTAGCCCTTTGGGGCAGCTGGACGTTGGCCCCACAAGCAGCGGTGACGGACCAGTGCAGGTACCACCATACCACGATTCATACAGAAGATGAGTGCGCTAACAGGGGAGACTCCTCTGCTGAAAAGAGGCTTTAAATGATGTCAAGAACCACCACAATGATATGGTTTTTACATAAATAATAATTAATTACATGTAAATCAGACTTTTCCCCACCCCTTCCATTAGTATAGTCTTTGCTAAGCTCTCTGTCTTGTTTGTGTCCGCTCGCTCTGACTAGTTGAATGGCAGCAGACATCATTTGCAATGCTAACGTCAGATACGGGTCAACATGGACAAGGAAAACACAACCCGGGGTTTTATCAATGCAATAACAACCAATTCTGTCTAGAGATGGCAGCATACTGGGGCTTAACCTCTTCACTGCCACATACCAAGAACCACTAGGAATTTACTTTTCTGGTCTCCTCTTCTGCTACTTCTAACTTATTTTCAGCCCTTCACTTCTCCTGGCCACTCTCTTGGTTTTCTTTTTGTTTTCTTCCCCCTCTCTCCTCTTTCTGGTGTTTACTAGAGCATCTGGTAGTGTTTATCTCCCAAGACACAAAAGACTGCTGTTTTCATAGATATGTAACTAGAGTAAAAGCTTTAATCTTTGCTGATGTTGGACTTTTGGAATAAGAAAGAGTCATAATAGTGGAAAAAATTAAGATGAAATAATATTGCAGCATAGTACACTTTTTGAGACAGCATCAACAGAAAATCCTTCACAGGGAAAGTTGCAGTTATTGCATCTCCTTCACAGGAGATGCTTAACACATGGGGAGAGCTAGACAAGGAGTGAGGAGACCATCGTGCTGAGGTGGGACTGGTTGTCCTGCTAGAAGCTGAAAACGTGGCATGCCCTCGTGAGGATTTCTGCATGTGCTCTGCAGCAGCAGGGGTTTGAGCAGTCCCAGAAATGCCAACAAGATGTGAGAAACATGTTTCCATCTCTGCTTGCTACCAGTACTGCCTTCCAGGAAGGGCAGGGAAGGAGCTGGTCTGACGTCCGGCAGTCAGGCTACATAGGACCAGGGCTTTGAAGCCCCTACAGAGTAAAGGCTGTCCTGGAAGCCAGAGATGGTGTTTTGAACATGGTCTCTTGCTCCAGAGAAGCACATCAGTTTTCTATGGAAGCTTCAAAGCTGCTGAGACTGGGTTAATTAGAAGTTGTCAAGATACAGCAAGAAGTGCTGCTGTCATCAGGGAGATGTAGAAAGTGTTACAGAAATCTGGTAGCAAGAGGCAGGTAGGTGTCTGTGATCTGTAGAAGTGAACGCAGGGCTGTGGTGCTTACAGCACAGATCTTACTTGTTGCTTTCCCTGGGGACTAGGCACTGTCCCCAACCTGTGACAGAGCCTGCTACGCTGGAAGCAGGCACGCAAAGTACAGATGGCTGCTGCTTTCATAGCAGGAATATATTTAGTTGGTAATATTGTAAATGCGTTGTGGTAAATTTTTATAGCAATAGCGTTTTATGTAATTCAGAGATTTTAAACTAAATGCCATATTTCAGGTGCTACATACTCTGCTTTCCACCCCTGCCCTCCTGCTGGGTGCCAACCTGAATGCAACCCCCCTAAACTTCTCGGGAGAAAATGCATTTTGCATTTTTGCAAAGTGTACCCTCACTTTGGGAAGGCAGTGAGCCGATGGAAGGGAGCTTAGCCTGCAACTTTAAGGCTGTAATGAACCAGGCTAATTACCTAATGTCACCTTAGAGTAGGTCCATGGCCGCCTGTCACGCAGCAGCACATCAAGCCAGACATGCACAGTCGGTCTCTCCTAACCTTTGTACCTCCTCCTGCTAACCAGGGAACTAGTTCTAGAAAAGACCAGGCCTGCAAAGTCCTGCAAACCAAGTGGTAAAATATTAATCAGCCAAGGAGGAGCTGAGAGATGTCAGCGAGGCTCTGCCGCAGCGCAGCCATCGGGGAGAGCGCTGCTGGCATCCACACAAAGGCAATGGCAAACAGGGCTTCTGCACGGAGAATTTCACCCAACCTTTTTTTTTTTTTTTTTTTTTTTTTTGCGTGCAAAAATGCAGATTCAGCAGCACCAAAACGGTTTGTGCACACATGCCAAGCTTGTCATTTATAAAAACTCAAAAAAGCTCTGACAAATGCTGAAGCTGTTAGTTTTGACACTTCTGACATGAAACACTTTGATTTTTCATTTTGAAACTACTTTGTGTTCAAAATGTCCTTTAATTTTATTTTCAAGCAAGGGGGTGTGTGTCTTTTTTCTTATTCCCCCTAAAAAATCAAAATTGAAATGAAATCTTTGGATTGACTCAAAATGAAATTGTTCTTGGATTTTTGGTTTCACCAGGTTTTTTTCTTAGATGTTTGTGTTTGGCTTTGAGTCACTTTTTTCCCCCAAAATTTGCCAGTTGGTTTATCAAGAGCCACAGCAAGTATCAGCCCCTTCAAAGGGGCACAGCTGGCACAATAAAATATTTTTTCATGGCTGTCAGTTGTGGAAAAAAAAAAGAGCCTTGCTTTTGCTTTCTGGGAGACTGAGTTCATTTTCTATCTGACTGGGACAAATAATAAACAGTTTTTTGGTTGGGTGTTTTTTGTTTTGGTTTTGTTTGGTGGTTTTCTTTTTGCTATGAAGGATTTTGTTACGTTACCTGTTTAAACATTCCGTTATATTTTAGTTATGTGAATAATGATTATTCCTGTGCTTCTGAGCTCTCCCTCTTGGCTTGGGCGCCGGAGGTTCAGGAGACACCTGGTATTGTTGACAGAGCGCTGAACTTGAACGACTCTCACTGTGACAGGGCAAGCCCAAATATTTTGGGAAGAGTCCTTGTTGTGTTATGACAGGGGTTGGTAGCACTGACGCTGGGGATGAGTTTTGCTTTGATACTGGGCTGATTACTGCTTTATTATTGGAAGAACCGCGTGAACTTTGGCAGGCGGGCTGCTGTGAGGAAGGAGGACTGGACTTCAGCATTTCTTATTTGTAGGATGTGCTGAAGGTCTTCCAAAAGATGCTGGGCCTCAGAAGAAGCCAGGTATAGGAGGCTCTGAAAGATGTTTTCCTGTGGGTGAGACAGTGGAAAAAACAAAGCTTTTCTGCAAGAGAATACAAATGTTTGGTGTAGTCCCTATCTCTAGACACATACCTGGGGAAGAGCTTGTATTAAAACACCCTTCTCATTGTATTTTCCACTCCTAAAGGCATTATTTGCTTCTTGCAGTGTACATCTTCCCTCTTTTGTCGGCTTCCTCTCCAGCCCATCTCCTCTCCTGAAGTCAGGCTGCATCTCGGTAGCGCTTTGTGCATCTCTGGTACTGCACGAGTGTCCAGCTTGTGGTGTTTAACTGGTCATAGACTTCAACGAGATTGGATGTCTTGCAGTGTTTGCCAATTCACGTGCGGCATGTAATTATATTCAGGAAGCAATAGGAATTAAATTACATTAATTCCCATGAATATTCATTTAAGAATCTCTACCAAATTCAGGCAGATTAATAGTCCAATGCAAATACAATGGCTATTCATTGCCCCCACAGGAAAATGAAATATGTATTGGCTGGCAGCTCAGGACAAATGGAAATGTACTACAGGAAAGTTACCTCTGGGTGGCCTCTGACACGGCAGCGGCTGGAGGGGCAGCTGGAGGAGTGAAGAGGATTAGCATGGGCATGAGGAGCCTCTCCCATCCACCGAGGAACCCGGAGGAGTCTGGGGTGAATCCGAAGCTCATGCCTCTGCACTACCAGTGCAAATCTAAAGCAACTCCGACTGCAGCAGAGCTCACCGGCACTCACCACTGAGCCAAACCCGGGTTATTTTGCGCCTGGCTCCCGTGCCCTGTGCATGAAGCCAGCCTCCAGCCTGCTCTCCCCAGATCACACTGCCGTGGGGCAGAACAGCAATTTGTCTTCCTTGGGAGCAGCAGTACGTAGGCTGTGCTCCCTGCCACCACGAGCCCAGCAGCAGCCCTGGGGGTGGCCACAGGGCAGCCCTGTCCTGCCAGGCACCGCGTGTCTCCCAGCACACCAAGGCTCTGTTCTGCTCCAGCTCATCCTCTTAGCGCAGGCCAGGATGCGGCTTCCACCATGACCAGGGAAATCAAGAAAGTCTCATAACAAAAGCAGATGAGAGGTGCAAACGCATTTGCAAAGCAGGCACCAGAGTTTGAGATGCTGAAAAAACAAACCAACCAACTTTTTTTCATGGAGATGATATAAAATAATATTTAAATTTTTAAATTATCTAGGTCTGGTTACAAGTCCTCATTGGAGTGGACTTACACATTTCCCTTTGTGAGGCATCTCCTTGAGTCCTTAGGTGTGTCACGTTACTTTTACCTTTTTGTGGGATTTCCCCGACTGGAGAATGGATCCTCTTCCACTAAAGTTGGTGCAAGGTGTGGCCAATAGCATTGTGCTCAGCCTCTGAGCTGGATGGTTTTACCTTTTAAAATTCCCCCTCATCACCAACTCAACTCTTCCTAACCTTAAAGTTCTCTGAGCAAAAGAAACTCCTGGCAGTATTCCCCTTGCGTGCATCCCATGGGATGGGCAAAGCTGCATCTTCTACCTTTTTGAAGTGCACGTATTGCTGGACCGATCGGGCTCACCCCGACTCTACGCAGAAAGTGAGGGAATGGGGGGAGCAGGAACCGTCAGCTTCCCTGGAAGGGGTTTTGCTGTGAGCTGCGGTATGAGGGTGCTCGCAGGTTCCCTTCTCCTCCCGAGTGCTGAGAGAACACTGGGCTTACTTGGAACAGAGTCAGAAATCATAAAGCCAGGCTGCGAAACCAACATACATTTCTCTTTACTACATCCACCAGCTTTTTTGGGCAGTACATAGTGTATGTCTCAACTTTTCATGCCTGATGTCAAAGGCAGAATAATAGGTGAGCACCTGCATGGGCTTTGCACTTACACGGGAGGGCAAAGTGGCCCGGGAAACAGCCATGCAGCCTGGCGATGTGCTCTGCAAAGCCTCGTAAACCAGTGACTAAAGCGGAAAGGACTCCAAGGCCGGGCTCCTGGGACAGCGGAGGTGTGGCATTACAGTAGCTTGGAAAACATTCTGACTTTAAAACAAGTAACACCTATAATTACAGAGGCGTCATCACCTTCATAATTTTTTTTTTTTTTTTTTTTTTTGCTAACAAGCTGTAGTTTTACCCCGTGTACACCCTTGCCAAAATCTTCCAAGCATTTGCTCTTGGGATGGTTCTGCTGGTGGTGGGAATATCAAGCATCTTTCTCCAGGCACTTGTAAAACAATACAGCAGTAAACAATTCAAGTACAATTAGCAGCTACATTGGTGGAGGGGGAGGGAGAAGTCCCACCGCTGGTATTGTCTATGGAATTAATCATGTTTTTACAGAGTTGATGTACTGGTATAGATTTGCAAAGTTAGAAACAGGAGATGAAGAAGTTTCCAATAAACGTTTATTCCAGGATGAAATGTAAACCAAATATTTTTTAGAATGAGGGGTGGGAAGCGTTTAAAAATGCTCTTTTAATAGGTTTATCTCCTTTTTCTTGCTACTGAAAAAAAACCCAGATGAAGCAAAAAAAAATCTAAACAACAGAAGCTTAAGATGAAGGCACTTGCTGTAAAGCCGGCGGTGCCCCGCTCCGTCACGCACCCCGATGGTTGCTGCAGTTCCTGGGCTGGGGGACGGGCTGCCGTGGACCCCCGCGCCCCTCCGCAGCCGCGGTGCCACTGGCGCGCTCCCCCGACGGGCTGCGGGGCCGCCTTCTAAAGCGCGCCGCAACCCCCCACCATGTCGGCAAATATTTATTTGCGACGATTCCCCCCCCCCCCCCCCCTTAATTATTTAAAATATAATGAATTAGGCATAAGTACCTTGCCATTACTGTAATTTCAGGTGTTAATTGCCGGCGGAGCGGCTCCCCGCGCCGATGGGGCGCTGCTGCCGAGAGGTGGCGCCGCGGGCCCAGCCCTGCTCAACGGGGCCCCCGGGGCGGCCGGGCCGGCGCCGGGCGGGGGCTGCGCGGGGCTGCGCGGAGGCGGGGTCCCCCCCCGCGGGAGGCTCCGCGGCCCCGTATCGTTGCCGGCGGGGTTTGGGAACCGGCTTTCCCCCGCCCTGCCAGCTTTGTGCCAGCCCGGTGGGAAGCTGGATGCAACCGGCAGCCCCCCCGCCCCCCCGCAACAACAGACAACCCCCCCCAACCTGAAAAAAACCCACCAAAAACAAACAAAGGCAGGGGAGAAAACTGGGCCCGTGCAGGTCCCTGCGGGTGGATGGGAACGAAAAGTTTTTTCCCGAACTAAGCGGGTCGCGCAGTGACCCCGCGGCCCGCCCCGCTGCTGCGCAGTGCCGGGTGGGGAGGCTGCAGCCCCGACGGAGCGGCCCCGGCCCCGCTGGCCGGACGGGCCCCCGGCGGCGGGCCGGGATGCCGGAGGAGGGCAGGATGCTGCCCGGCAAGGGCCCGCCCGCGGCCGCGCAACCACAGCGCCCCGCGGCCGCCGGTTGCCGGATAACCGGGCCGAGGCCGTCGGTGCTTTGAAACTCGGCGGTGCCTGAGCGGCGGAGCCGTGGGGCAGCGGGGGCGGGCCCGGCCCTCGGCCCCGCTCGGTCTCTCCCCGCAGGCGCTGCCACCGGCCCCTCCGCGGGAGCCCCAACGGCGCGGCCGGGAGCGCAGCCGCTGCGCAGGGCCGCTCCGCGCACCCACCAGGATGAGGACCCACGGCCCGGGCTGCGGTGGGGACCGGGGATGCCCCCGCGGGGCGGCTCCGCGCTCAGCCCGGCCCTCAGGTCCGTCACTGCCGCTCGGCGGCCGGTGCGCGCCGCTGCGCACCCGCGCAGTGTTTCTAGAGCAGTGTTTGCGCCAACAGCGGCGTGCGCTGCGAGGGGGAGCGCAGGCAGCGCCCGCCTGGCCTTTCCGCGCAGGTAAGGCGGGCTCCGCGAGCATCCGCGGAAGACCCTCCGAGGTCTGCCGCGGGCCACCAGCTGCCGCGGGGCCGACCCCCCGGCGGGGCCGCGATTGCGGAAAAGTTGCTGGGGGGGTGCGGCGCTACCCCCCGCCGACGGGGCGGCCCCGGCCCGCCTGCCCCCGCGCGGAACTGCCCCTGGCGGCGCGCAGGGCCGCGCAGCGCTGCGCACCGCGCTCCGCCGCCACTTTCGCTTCCCCGCGGGGCTGCCCCGCCTTCCCAGGCCCGCCCCCCCCCCCCCCCCCCCCAGCCATCCTCCGCGGAGCTCCGCGCCGGCGGAGATCCCCCCCTGCTCCCTCTCCCCCCCCCCGAGCACCGCCCCCCCCCGCTTTTATTATTTTTTTTTTTATTATTATTATTTTTCCCTTGCACCGAGCCTTGTTTACCCAGCAGGTGGATGTGACGTCAGAGACTGACAACAGCAAAAAATAACAACATCTCCCTCCGCGGGGGTGTCGCGGGCCGCCCCCAGCCCGCCCGCGCGGGCGGCGGCGCGGGGCTGCGCGGGGCGGGGAGGGGGCGCGGGGCGGCACGGGGCGGGGGCGCGGCGGGGCGGCGTGCGGGGCCCCGCGGGCGCGGCGCCGAGCGGAGGGCTCTATTGTTATTTACCGAGCGGCGGAGCACGCCGCCGCGCCGCCCGGGCTCGGCGTGCCGGAGGGACGGGAGGGAGGGACGGGACGGAGAGGCAGCCCGCGCCGCTCCGCGCCGCCGCCCGCCCGCGCCGGGGCCGCGCCGTGCTGGGCAGCGGCAGGCCGAGTCCTGCGGGTGAGTCCGGCGCCCCCCGACACTTTCCCCGCTCCTCCGGGGCTGTTGCACTTTTTCCCCCGCCGGCCCCACGTGCCCGGCCCCCCCCACTCCCCCGCCCCGGCCGCCGCCGGCGCGGTAGCGGGGGGGTGGCGGCGGTGCGCGGGTGCGGACCCCCCTCCCCGGGGCTGCGGAGCCGCCCGCACCCCCTCCCCGCCCACTTTGGAAACTTCCCCCTCCCCCCACCCCCCGTGCCCCGCTCTCCGCGCACCCTCCGCGGAGAGTGGGATGCGGCGCCTCCTGCCCCCCCCCCCCCCCTTTCCACCCCCCGCCCTCCCGCTTTCCTCGTGTTTTCCGCCGCGTCTCCCCGCGCCGCCGCGCAAGAGGCGCGCACGCCCCAACTTAAGCACTCGGGGCAAGAAGTTGCGGCGGGGCCGCGCCCCCACCCCCACCCCCCGCGCTCCCGCCCCGCCGGGCCCGGCTGCCCCGTTCCCCCTTCCCCGGACACCTGTTGCGGCTTTCCGCCCGCGCAGTCCCTTCCACAAGCGCGCAGCGCCGCGCATCCTCCCCCACCCCGGGGCCCGCTGCGCCCAACACCCCTCCAGCCGCCCCCCCCCTTTTTTTTTTTTTTTAATACGAAGTATTTGAATAAACATCCGTGCTTCCCCAGCCCGGCGCAACTTCTCGCTGCGCGGGTGCGGACCGCGCATCCCTCACGTGTCCCCGTGTGCGCCCCCCCGCCCCCCCCCCACCGTGCGGAGCCTCGGGACGGAGCCGCGGCTCGCTGCGCGCCGCGGAGCCGGGGGCGGCCGCCGGCGCCCGGTAAGTAGGGCCGCGCCGCGCTGCGCCCCTCGCACCTGCCGCGCCGCGCAGCGCCGCGCAGCCCGCACGCCTCCCCCGGCTGCGCGCTGCGGACCGCGTGTCCGCGCCCCGCTCCTCCCCCGCCCCCCGGTGTATTTTTTTCTTTTTTTTTTTTTTTTTTTTTTTCTTGTGTGTGTGTGTTTTTTTCCCCTGGAATAAGAAAGAAAGCCGGGCGGCGGGGCGCGGGCAGGGCTGCGCGGGGCGCAGCGGCAGCCCCCTCCCCACCGCCGCGAAACTATTAATTATCCGGCAGCCCCGGCGCGGAGAGCATCGCCGGGTTGGCTGCGGAGCGCCTCGATTTTAGCGAGTCTGCCTTCTGCCGCTTCGCTGTAATGATTTTAATTGCGTGGTTTTGCTTTGAGTGAACTAAGCCGAGTGAGATTACTTTTCTTTTTTTTCTTTTCTTTCTTTTTTTTCCCCTTCTCCTTCCCCCCCGGGCCCCCCTGGCTGGCAGCAGCAGCGCTCAGACCTCCCGTACCCACCCGAGGTATCTGCCGCCTGCGAGCGCTTGCAGAGCCGCTTCTCCAGCGAAGCTGGAGCCCAACTTCTGTGCTCAGAAGTTTAAGGTTTCATTTTTAGTAACTGTTCTTTGAGTGAGTAATGTATGTGTACCGCTTGTAGCGTGTCGGCTACACAATGTAGCCTAGCTGATTTCTAGGGTGCCGGATGGTTATACATATTAAAACAATTCTTTAAACTGTGTTTCCTTGCCATACAGTTTTTCTAAACTTGGGGTTTACCTGCTTTGAGCAAGTGTTGATGTCACTAATGACAGCTTCTTAATTAGACAAAAGTTTCAAGAATGTTGTCGAAGAAACTTGCTGCTTGTGCTGTTAGTCCACGGTTTGCTTTAATATTTTTGCGGAGGAAAGATAGGCGTTTCGCTTGATTTAGTGGTATTTTTACAGTTTGTGTTACTGCAGAGAAGCTCCTACTTTTGCTAAGTTTGAGACAGCCTGAAATAATTCAAGTTCTCAGGGAAGTGAGTGCAGGCGAGGAGGTACCGTGCATCTTTGCAGCCAGGTTTGGGGGAAGACAGGGAAATCGGGGCTACTGGTTTCAATTTCTGTCCTCCGAGTCTTTTCCCCCCGTACATTTTATTTGAATTATCTCACAAGCGTATTGAATAGAGCAGGGCTCTGGGGGAGGAAGCTCTTCACTAGTTACCATTCAAAAGGTGTCGGCTAAAATCTCATTGCAAAAAGGTATTGTAGCTTTAACATCTTGCATTGGCAGCATTCTTCCCCCTTAGTCTTTGGATTAGTCATTGTATGAGAGACAGAAAAAAAAAAATCACTTTTTTTTTTTTTTTTTTTCTGGAAAAAGTAAAGTAAACAGCCTCCAACAAGTGAACCTTGACAACCCAGATTAAGGAAGGCAGGAGAGATCAAACAAAGCTGCTGCTGGGCTGTTGTCAGGAGCTGCCTCACTGAAAGCTCTGGACTATTCGATCAGGCAGCAAGGCTATATGTTCACTTATGCAGAAATGGACCATTACAAATGCTGATCTTTGTTGTGAAACCAAAGGATAACTTTGAGAAAAATAACTGCTATTTCAAACAAGGCTTTCTGTTGCTTACGATTTTGATTGCAAAGTTAGTTTTTTGTGCATGGGCTGGGTTTTGGGTTTGGGTTGGGTTGCCCTTTTTTTTTTTTTTTTTGAGTGATAGTGGTTTGGAGTTCATTGTATACACTTTCAGAGAGACTTAGGATTTGATTTTATCTATGCTGTCTAGAGCTGCAGAGAAGAAGGCGTTTCAGTAGTGTAATGTTGAAAACCGTAAAAGTTCTGTGGAATTCAGCTTTTATTTCTGGATCTCTGAATTGTAAGGAAACATGGATTATGTTTTTTTTCTCTGTGTGTAAGTGCTGTGCTGATGTATAGTAGAGGAGCTTGGTTGTGATTAGGCATTGTATGTTGTATGACTGTGTTCCTGGAGTTTAGAAAACTTGTAGTATCTTTCCTTCAAATGCATTACCAAGCAGTCAGGATGGCACCTTATTTTTGATATGCCAGGATTTTTGCAAAACTGTGTGTAACTTATCTTCATGGCTATATTAGAGAGACTCTGTTATTGTGTAGTTTTTTAGTGGGAATGGTAGTAAAGAGTACCAACAGATACTTGACTTTACTTCAATAAACGTTTAGGTTGTAAGTATTAATCAAACGTAGCCAGTGGGAGTTAGGTTATTTTTGTTGCCTGACACTTTCATGTTTGTATTCAAACACTTCACTGCAAACTTTACAAGTATGCTCTATCTTTCATTTCTTTAAAGTATTCCAAAACAATGAAAATGCCTATTAAAAAAAAATATCTGAGGAAAAGGCTGTTACCCTAATGTATATTAATCAGGAGGCAGACCAAGTGCACATCTACTGAAGAGTCAAGAAACCTTTTTGCATAAGTATTTCTTTAATTAGCAGTGCAGATCACACAATAAGCACTTTATACTTTTTATAAGGTAAGGTTTCATAACTGTCCTGCATAACTTATTATAAAGCCTGTAGATTTTTATGGTATACACTTTAATTAGACAATAAAAAGTATGTGTGTTAAACATGCACATGTATGCTATTAAGCCATTTTGGGTAATGTGTAATGTTTTTTAATATCTATAAACATTTTCTGCTTCAGTCTGTTCCACCGGTAATTGTAACACAGCTAGTTTTTGTGCTGGTCAGGGAAGGAGCATGAAAGTTGAGCAGAGAACTATGCATTGAGCATTATTGTGCAGCATATGCTGCAATATGCTTTTCTGTTGGAGTGGAGTGGATCACCTTTTTTTAAGAGCTAAAATTTGCATTATCATCCTTGGTATGATATACTGTAAACATTTGTAGCTCCAGAATTATTCCTGTTTCACGGCATTGTAAAAATTAGGAAGAAGGCTGGTAGTAAAAAGGCAAATTTATGGAATGCAGTTTAGCATTTAGTATTTGTACTGCTTGTGGTCATTTATATTGTGAGATTGAACTGGGATAACGTAAATTCCTTTTGTGAAATACCTGTTCAGCATGTATTTGTATATCAAATGAAATAACATGTGCACACACATATGTAGGATATGTATGTAAAATACAGTTATTTCTGCAAGGCTGTCCAGTTATTTATAGGGCATAATGATATTTCTGTCATCTTAAATTTTCTCTGAGAAGCTTTAATAAATTTAAATAGATTATATGCTGTCAGAAAATAGTATAAATTTTGTTTACGATTCACTTGCTTTAAGGTACTTATACTAAAGAAGCTCATTTAACCCCAAGACTGAGTAGCATTAAGTGGTGAGAGGAGTCTGCTGAAGAGCTGCTACTGCCCTTTGCTCTTGTGATAATCTTAAATTACTACAATTTAATTGCAACTTCAAGGCACTGAGCTGAAATATTTTTATGCAGCTGAGGCAGGGCTGAAGAAGATGTAGGGAGGTTTTTGCAGGTAGCGGGATTTCTCTTTGGAGGCGCAGTGTTTGCTCAGGCCTTCCGTGCCTCCCGGAGCGCATCCAGCACAGCATCGTGTGTGCATGGACGCGGTGCTGGCGCTGCTGGGGGAGCTTTGCCGAGGGATCCCCACCTCGCGGGGAGCAGCCAGCTCGGGCACCAGCGTTTTGTTTGTTGTTAGTATTGAAGCTGATGTTTGAATTAAAGAGCGCACTGTAATTATTCCTCAAATGAGCCTTGCTGGCAAGTTGCTTCCCAGAGCTTTTCCCTGCGAGTCCTTGCTGGGGAGGCAGGGTGGGATGGGGCTGGTAGCTGGAGGCGAAGCCCAGGGGGTGGTCAGCAGCGTGGGGGCACGGGGGGCACCCTGCTCTGAAAATACAGCCTGGTGGCTCACGGCTGTGGCACGGTCCCCATGTCCCCAGAGGTGAGTTCGGGGTGCAGCCAGTCACCCTGCCTGCACAGGGCCTGGCACAGGGCACGCGGGCATCGCCCAGGGCTTCTGCTGGCATTGCTGCCTTTGGCTTCAGCTTTTGGTCCGTGTCGCTAACTCACAGCACTGAAACTTTTTCTCCCCACCACCCCCTTCCCCCCCGCGCGCCCCCTCCCCCCAGTACACTAGCATGTTTTCACACCCGGCAAGCGGTTCAGCGGAGATATGATACGCAATAGGAGCCAGAAAGCATTTGCTAAGTGGAATTTATAAACGTCGTGCGCTAGAGATCAGCAGCGTCTTTGTGACCGTTCTTAGAGGTCCTGACAACCAAACTTTATCCGAATGCTTAGAAAGGTATGGCTGGGCTCCGAGTCCTTGTCTTCATGCCACTGAGGACACGCGTAAGTGCTTGGCTGCGCTAAAGCAGAGCGATGTTTAAATAGTGAGTCTTGATTGTTTTTCTGTGGGCCAAATCCTTGTAAAATGTCTGGTGGCAGTAAGAAAGGAAGAAGGTCTTGTGTTTGCTCGAACCGCTTGCTTTTGCACTGACAAAAACGCTGCTCACAGCCTGCTGCTCTCGCAAACTACTGTGCTGTTTGATTCCTGCAGCTCGCCGTGTGTTGGGAATCGCAGCTGCTGTAGGTAACAAGGTGATGCCGGTGTATACAGAGGGGGAAAAAGGCAGGATGGAGTAAGTCATGCAGTCATTAATTGTGGGAACTCTGTAGTCTTTTAATATGTATATAAAAAAATACTATATTTTGGGCTGTAGAGGAATCAGCTGTTCTATTTTTAGGAGATCAGATATTTGTTGGTTGGGATGTCTGGAGCGTTTTAACACGTGCTCTTTTTTTCTTACTTCAGCATTGGAGCTACAAAGTCAGAGAAGCTGCTGGCTCTGTTCGCGTGCAGTCTTCTTTGCAAATATGCTCTAGGGTTTTGTCTTTCTATTCTCCTGGCACCGATCTCTTCCCTGCTTGCAAGTGAACAGGCTTATGTCTAATGGCTGTTTGTGTGTGGCAAGTATCCAGAATAATCTTGATAACTTTTTGTTCAGCACCATCCTGAAAATGAAGATAGTATTCTATGGAAAATGAGCAAAGAGAAGAGCATGAGCAAAATCAGTTTCTCTCCAAGAAGCATCTGGTACCTGAGGAGGACTAAATAATTTTTCTACTCTCGTTGACCCTCCCCGTGCTGTTTTTAAAACATCTCCATTTTAGTGCCTTGAAATTGCAATTAAGTTGTAGTAATTTAAGATTATTGCGAGAGTGCAAAGGGCAGTAGAAGCTCTTTAGAAGTCTCATCTCAACACTTAATGCTACTCAGTCAGGGGGTTAAATGAGTTTCCTCAATGTAAGTACTTAAAGTAACTAAATCGTAAACAAAATTTATACTATATTCTGACAACTAATAATCTATTTAAATTACATTAAAGTATGTGTGTGAAAATTTAATTAAAGACAGAAATACTGTCAAGCCCTGTAAATATCTTGACAGATCTACTGAAATGGAACCCGTATCATAAAATATTTACATATATCTGATAGGCTGCAGTGTTTCTGGGAGTGCTATTCTGAAACTAATTGTGGGCTTTTTTCCTCCCAGTTTTCTGTTCAGTTGCAGTGGTCTTGGAAAGCAACAGAAATAAATACCCTGAACATTTTATTTGAATGATTCTCCAGTGTACTGTTTACTGCTAATCGCTCTTTCTGTACAATACTTGTCACTGCTGTGGTTTTATTAGAAGCGCTTATTTCCTCAATAAGTTAGTTTAGCGCTGCTGTTACTTAGAGGTGCACTGGAAACGCGGGCTGCTGGTGCAGCGGGGTAATGTTGTGTAGTAGCTGCGGTGTGGCAGCGCTAGATGTGCAGTCTGTAAGTCAACTTTCTTCTGGATATCTGGCCCAGAGCACAGTACTGCAGGGTCTCTTGCACTGGTGTGACTGTTGATTTAATTGATTTTTCAGGTAGAAAGCGCTTATGACCTTTTTGCCAAATTTTGAAATATACATGGCAGCGTTTCCCAAAGTACTGGTGTGTGTGCTTGCTACGCAGGACCTGCTGCTGCAACCCCAGCGCATCTCCTTTGTGGTGTGTGGTCCGGGCTGCTTTCAAGATGAGGAATGTTTTGCCCTGGAAAAAACTGGGCTTGGCTGAAACTTCAGCCAAACTTTGGTCCTTCTCAAAACCCACCCTCTGGGATTCTGCATGGGGCCAAAGCAGGCGGTTTTGCTGGGAAGGGACAGGATGAGCTGTGCTTTCTCGTTGCCTGGTCGTGGGTCTGGCGAACTCTTAGCTTTCCTTGGCTTGGGTGTTCATCCTGGGAGCTGCAGGGCTGCAGAAGGAGGGTAAGGATTTGGTCATGGAGGGAAGGATGCGACGGGAGCATGGTGTTGGGGAGCCCGGGCTGGGTGCTCAGGTGCTGAGCACCAACAGCTCGACAGAAGGTGGCACAGTTCGGCAGGTTAGATGGAGCCTTTATCGGCATCGTTAGTTTTCCCCTCTTCGCCAGACATTTCCTTTCATGTTGGATCCGAGTTTTAGCTGTACTTCCCGATCAGTGTTGTCATCTTGTTGCTAACAATTAGGGTCAAGTGTCTTTCCTTGGGCTCTCTGCAGTCTTCGCGTTGGTGTCCCTCCCCCAGCTCCTAGCCCAAGCTGTTTGTTCATTAATTAGTAGATTGGGCATATTAACACATCAGTAAACCGGAGTAGTCAGACTTCCCAAGGCATCTCGGGAAACCCTCTCCAGTTTTATGTGACTGGACATGCACTACTGCTGATTTAGATAGCGGAGCCGATGATGCCGAAGTGTTGTTAAGAGAGAGATAAATAGAGAGAGCCCAGCAGTAAGCAGAATGTCATGTGTCTATTAAAAAGCTTGTGATAAAGGAAGATAAAATGGTGAAGGGGGGGATTGCTGGTGTATTCAGAGCAGCCGCTAAACACCTGATCACAAAAATCGATGCCGAATTCCCGTTTCTGCAACACACTTGCCTGCAGAATTCATGCCTGAGCCTGGGTTTGATTGCAGCGAGCAGTGGAGCCCTGAAGGGACTTTTGTTCTTGCCAAAAAGACGGCTGGAGGTTTGCAGGGATTCAGGAGCTGTCTGAGCTGGGATTCAAACATCCCTCCCTGGTTCCCTTTGAAGTGGCTGCCCCTTTTCTGCAGCGATGTGGTGTTCCCGTGATGCTGATGAAGTTGTTCCAGACTTGTGCCGGGGCTTGTTGCTCTGTGCTGCCCTGTACCTTGATGTCCCTGGCACGGTGGCCACCTGTGTTTCTCTTGGTTCCCATTCGAAGATCTGTCCTTGGCTTCACGGCAGAATAACCATGATGCAGATTTTAGTGTATTTGAGTCTTTTTCTCGGCCAGGGGCAGAGGCTGCTCTGCAGAAGTGAAAAATGTAACTGATGATAAAGAAATGAGTGGTTGCAGCAGATGAGAGGGCAGTGGTATTAATTTTACCAGTTCTGTAATGAAACATGCAGTAAAACATTAAATCGTGACAGCCTTGTTTACTGAAAGGATGTTTATCATTCCATTAAGAAGGATTAATTAATTAACTGATATTTCTTTAGGAACCAATATCAGTTTTAGAAAGCATCTTCCGAGTGTTGCACAGTGAAGGTGACGTTTGTGTTTCTGCTGCTGGAGAGCTGGGAGGTGAGCGTCAGCCTCTTCCCAAGAAACTTCTGGGAATGCCAAGGGAGCAGAAATAGGGTTGGTTTGTTTTTCTTTTTGCAACTAGAATGTGCTACTCTGATAGTCTTTTGATTGCAAGGTTGTCTTTTATGACTTTTGTCAGCTGGGCCCATTGCAGGCCTTTGAGGAGTGGTCTGTTCGGGATTAAGAAGTTAAAACCTTCTTAAAGTGTTCATCTCGGTGCTTGCATTTCTATTTTTTTTTAATAATAGCTTTTATGTTGTAATAGTAAGCTTGCTGACAGTGAGTCATGAACTCTATCTTCCATGAACCTCATGACAAATTTTTGTTAGCCGGTCAGGCAGCTCGCTTAGCTTGTCCAGCCCAGTTCCCACGTTTTGTACTTGCGCTGGAAAGAAAAATTGCATTGACATCGGTGGTGTAAATCCTCCTTTCCTCCCGTGGCAAAAATCCCCTTAAAAGCAGTGGCAGTGCAGGGGCCGTGGGGGCATCGTGAAGCAGCACCTGGCGCTGGGCTGTGTGGAGGGTGTTGAAGCCAGATTCATTCCCATTGGGAACGGCCCAGTCCGGGGGAGGACGCGGCTGGCAAGGCTTTTGAGGTTGGCTGGCGCTCACTAAGGTCAAAAGTGTATTTTGGAGAGGGTGCACATGCAGATAGGGGAGCAGGTGGGCAGAGGAGAACAATGACAGTATTTTTCACCGTTTCATTTTTGAAGGAGCAGATTGAAGCCCCTGGACGGTGAGAGGTGCAGGGGCTGGGGAAGCATCTGTGTTAGTGCTTCTGCATCCTGTGCTCCCGAGTTCCCTGCCTTTCTTCCAGGGCTTAATTCATTTTTTGCCTCGATGGAGATCACGGTATTTGGCATAATCTCATCAAATTGCTGCCGTTTCTCATATAATGGCCCCAACTTCTAATATCGCAGTTAGTGATACTGAAACTGTACCCAAACAGAAATTTTCTATGAGTGATATGAATTCTGCCCGGCAAATAGCATAATACAGTGGCACCAATTGTGTTAGTATTGATACTTTCTGCTTTCATAACTGCTCTACTTCTCAAATAGGGCTCCTTCAGACAGTATCATGCAAACTCTGTTGATCAGTGTACTGTAAATTATTCCTCCCCCTCGGGTGAATTTCATAAATAGGTGTATTTCTGTGTGTAGTATATAAGACAGCCAGATTTTGCTTGGGTTATGTGGCCTGAGCCCCAAATACCTCTGTTGAAATCATGGGAGCTTCCTTGGGTAGACTGAGTTTTAAAAAAATAAATAAAAAAAATCAGTTTGGCTCAGAATAAAACCTTTGAATATTCATGTGCATAACATACAATAAGAATCTATCTGGATGTTCGTACAGAACATCATAGCCTGTATCTAGCAGATAGAGAGGAGAGATTTTTCTCAGTAAGTTTTGCAATAGTAATAATGTGCTAACAACTTTGGCAATTTATTTTAATCAGAGAGTTGTGTCAAGGGCCTCATCCTGCTCTGACTGAATTAAATGAGTGCTGGGAGAAGGAAGCTCTGAAATAGCTTGTACTAAATTGTTTTTGTTAGTTTTAAATGATATGCCTGTGCATTGATGTTCAGATAATGTGTATTAGGTTTGTAAAGCTCCTGAGTTATATGTTCAGAAAAGTGAAAATGTATTTTTCAGTGATAAATTACTTGATTCTTTAAGGGCTTTGAAAGAAGAATGTCAAAAGTATGCAGCACAATTGTTGTTTGTAGAAGTATTTTAAAGTTATTCTCTGGCTAACCCATCTTGAGTTTTCTGAAGGCCAGTAGTGTAAGGAATGGTGGTTTTATCCAGGAAACCTTTCTAATCCATCATTTCAGTTACAGGATTTAACTGAGAATGGGAGAAACCCATCTTGGTATATTTCAGCTGATGTCCTACAGTGTATGTTTGTTCTGGGGGGTGGTTTGGTGGGGTTTTTTTCCCATTTGTTTCTTTGGTTTGGTTTTTTGTTATTCACTTCTATGAAAACAGTATATACAGCACTCAAAAAATACTGTTTCATAAAAGTTGAAATGGAACATTACCTGTGAATTAAACTAAAATATTTTAAGCCTATCCAGCATATTCCTAGCATTAAACAGTTGGAGGAGACTAGATATTTCCAGTTTATTTTTCAGATTGCCTCGAATATGGTCTTTCTGGAAAAGGGTCCCGAGACAGTTGAAGGGGAAATACGACTTTTTTTTCAGCCAATACTTCATATTTGCTGAGGAATTCTGATCATGCAGAAACGTGTTGCATGGAAATGGGAATTTATTAAATAAGATTTTTAGGGATTATAATAGATGCCATTAGTTAGAGGCATGCTCATAGAGAGGTAAACTAGTAAATCTGAACAACCTGAAAAATAGTAGCTATAGGCGTCTGGCTCTGTTATCAAACTTGCTGCATAAGCCAGAGTTTATGCACTGTGATAATGCTAATGACCAGCAGAGCCAATGATGCATGACTGGAGGAAATCAGTGGTATAATCGGAGAAAGTTATCAGGTTTTTGTCATTAAATATTAGTGATAAATAATACACTTCATTCTGAGTAGATAGGACGTATTTAATTCTGATGTGGAGAGCTTCAATTTAATAAGGGGCATTGCTGAGTAAAATGATAATCTTCCGTAATTTAAAGGGAAAAATAAAAATGCATTTGTTTCAGCATAATCTCCTGGTGGCTGCCGTCCACTGCTGTTTGTCTTCCCTGGTGTCTGATAGTGAGGAATATCTTTGCAGCTATTTGAGATGGCTGTTTATAGCAGGGTGTTTTATCTAAGTTATTCGTTTGTGCAAGACAGAGGTCGTTATGTGAGACCAGAATCAAAGGGGATCTTTTGAGTATAAACCAGGTATCTTCTTTTGTTTTCTGCTTAAAAATGTGAATATTGTAGCAGCTCTAAACTGTGTGCTTCATGCTGTGGTTTCCCTAGAAAACAGTCCACCTGTCCAGGCGGTAACAGGAGGGAAGGGATGAGGACAAAAGATAGAGATAAATTAGATCTTGTTTTGCAAGTTATCTTTTAAGTCAGTGGGAGAACAAGGAAGAGAAGTATAGCTTAAACTGAAGTAAGAGGGATATTAATAGTCCCTATAAAGGACAGTTTGCACCAGGAAAAAAAATAAATAAAAATCTGGTTGGCTTTTTTTAGCGAAACAGGCTAACACCCAGTGTAAATCTGTGTCATTAACTGAAGCAGTGCGTGATTTTTAGAGCATTGCTTTTCCTCTTGTGAGCCTTTGCCTGTGGAGGCTCATCCCCTGGGCTAGAAGGAGATGCAGTGCAGTCTCTACCTTAGGGAGACTTTGCTTGCCAGCTGCAGGACCTCTGCCTGTGTCAGCCCGTGACCCCTTTTAAGCAGATATTGGCATTTTTGCCCAACGAGTGGCTTTGTAACGTGGCCAGGATCTTCCCACCGCCCCTCGGAGTCGTGCTCGAACGCAGAATCTCAGCTCAAGTTTCCAGAATTAGATGGCACAGTGAGTAAACATAGCGTACTTGCCAGTTCTCACATCCTCTTTTGCAGCGAGTATTGCAGCAAATCCTGCAGGTTTGACTCATCTCTAAAGTTCTTCACTGATCTGAAGCAGATCTCGTCTGCTTTTTGAGAAAGAGCTGGAAGTCTGGCTGCAGCTCCTGAGCACGGTCCTTCTGTATGTGAATGCAGCATGCTTGAGTTGGCCTCTACATAAACTTGGGCAGCTCTGAGTAACTTTAGCTGGAGTTATGTGCCTGTCTCTAAGGGTAAAATTTGGCCTGCAGTCATTCTTTATTGAAAGTTTTATGGAAATACTTTGTTCTTGCTATGCACAAATATTTACATTCTGGTAGGAAGATTTCCCCCCCCCCCCCCCTGCATCCCCCCCATCCCCTGCCTTGCGCTATGCCATAAGCAGAAGGAGGGGGTGGAAGATATTATGCATAATGCCCTGTGAGTTAAAAAATAATATTCAGGTTTCCAATTGGTATTTCTCTTAGGTCAAAAAGAGAAAAAAACCTGCCTGTATTGGAAGCACTGTCTACTTGCAGCAAGCCATCCAGGGTAGGATGGGGGTTCTGCTTAATGCCATGGATAAATTGGAAGGAGAAGGGCGTACGGAGCAGAAAACTTTTCTGGGTAAATAAAAGTAGTGTCAGGTACAGCCCCCGTTTTAAGAACAGCATGTCTTAATGTTTCTGTTCATCGGCGTTGAATCACCTCCGCATGTCAACCTCTGCCTGGTGGTTGCTCTCAGCAGATTGAGGAGGAGGACACATTGCTCTGCAAGTGCATTACAATGGTCCACACGTGTGTCGTGACTCAAGCACGCTCACAACTTCATGACTTGTATCAAATGAGAATTGTTTCCTTAGAAAGCCTTTATCTCCTTTGTATTTTTTTTTTCCTCAGATGAAGGCTGACACTGCTTTCACAGACGATTTGACAGTGTGCTTGGTGCTGTACGGAGTGAGGACTTGGTTCATGTGGCAGCTACGTAGATTTAGATCTGTCGCTGGGTGCGTCCCATCGCCTCCCTCCCTCGTGCTTCAGCTAACTCTGCCTGACCGGGGAGTGAGACCACGTGGGAAGCTAGACCAGCAGAAAACTAACTTCAGCTGGAAAAAAATGTTTTCTGCCAGTTGAGCATCCTCACTGGGCTCTGTGGAGGTCAGAGGAGGGTCCCAGGGGGTCAGCGCTGCCCCCTTGATGAACCTCTGGCCCCTTGATTGACTTTGCTGCAGTGTGAAACCCCTGCCAGCGGCTTTGTGTCTGGGCCAGCTCTTCTCTGTCCAGGCGGAGGAGTTCTCCTTGCCCGGCTGCCCTGGGGCATGCTCCCAGCAGCGCCTGCTGATGGGACCCCCCTGCCAAAGCTAACACAAGTATGGGTTTTCATTTAACTGTTAATTTAATGCTGCTCCCTTAGTGCCAGGTACTGAAGTCGTTAACAGGCATATACTGAAAAGCCTGGCACGTGGTCATCTTTGGGTTTTCTTCTTCCCTGTAGCAGTAGATGATGCGCTGATCCAGAGGCTGGTTATTTTTGATGAGGGTGCTGAGAGATATCCAGATTACTAGCTACTGTTGTTTCTTGCTCTGTTTATAATCACTTATCTGTACGATAAGCAAATACAGCTGCACATAAAACTTGGATAAAACTGCATCCAGGCTGCTAGCTAACTTTTGAGTTAAAGAACAGAAGTTGATAAGGAAATAGATGGCCAGAACTCAGCGTTGTCACGTTGGATTTGCACCAAAAAGGGTCTGACCTGTAGCCTCTGTTCACTTGGTGTCATGCAAGATGTCGATGTCATGCAAAGGTGGCTGGGAGGGAGCGTGGCTGCCAGTGTCCGCCTGTGCAGGGACAGCCATGTGCAGCACCATGGGCTCCGACTGCGGTGGGGCCGCCTGTGAGCCCAGGTGTTGGTGTAGGGGCTTAGCGTAGCGTGGGGCTCGCTGAGGCTTATATTGGGGGTTTGAGTAAAGCTTTAAATACGGTTTATGCTTTTATTGCTTCTGAAATGGATGCAGGTGCATGTTAGGAGGAAGTGAAACTGGAGGAGCCCTGAGGGAGCCTTGCTTGGACCATGCCAAGCAGGTAAAGCCTACAAGTGTTATCACCTTACTGATAATCTGGCATGGTGTTGGCATTCACATGTATCGCGGGGATTATGGGGGTGAAGTCATGCCACAGTTTGGCAGGGACCTAATCCTTGCACGAGGTGGTACAGGGAGGCTGTGTGCTTTGGGTCGGTCTCCCTCCCTGCATGGGAGCATTTGCTTGCCCATGAGAGCTTGGCTTGCTTGGCTGTCCCTGTGCTGCGATGGGAAGCAATCGGTAGAGTGTTCCAGAAGAGGTTAGCACTACAGAGTGGCCTTGCAGGGTGTCCCGGACTCTCCCCAAGCCTTGCAGGGTGTCCTGGACTCTCACCAAGCCTTGCTGTATAACCAGCATCTGCTGATGAGGTGGGATGAGGCTGCTCCATGCCCCATGTGTTTTACTTCAGAGCCGGTGGATAATTTTGGGGGCGGGTGGAGAAGCAGTAAGGGTGGCAGTGGGAGGAAAGGCTGGGTGCCCGGTGCCTGCTGGACAGGGCTGCACCTGCGCGGCTCCTGTCACTGGCGTGCAGGGGGAGGCTGGCTGCAGCGTGCCTGGGGAAGTGAGACCAAGAGCGAGACAGGCACACAGCTGCCCGCCCTGGGGCCTCCCTGGTGTTGCACAAAGTTGTCTGCCTTCTTCAGCTGAAGGCCCGTTAACTACCTGTTTTTGCATTTTCTTGTTGAGGAATTTGAATGTGCAGTCTGTGAAGTGAAGCATCAAAGCATTAACCCTCACTTTTAATTATTACCTTTTTTTTTTTGGAAAGGACTAGCAGTTAGAATAAAATACTTAGTAGGAATAAAATACTTATTATTCACCTTTTCTTCCTACTTGGTTTGTGCCCAACCGGAGTTGCCAGGTCTCCCCAGGGGTGGCTGATGTGCAGGTGAGCAGAGCTGCAGTCCTGAACCGGTCCTGTCCTCCCCCCCTCTTCACCGAGTCGCTGAGGTTTCATATTCTGCATGTGCAATTATACATGCTGCTAAATAACGCTCATGTCGTGTTAGGGTTATTCACTGTTTGTTCTGATGTGTCAACATCACATCTGATTGGAACCTTAATTGCCCTCCATGCTCCTATATTTTCCTTTTGCCTCCTAGACCAGTTGGAGGGTGTCTTGAAGGGAGAGCCCAAGCTGGTGCTACCAGAGTGTGGGCTGTCCTGCTTGGCAGGCTGCACATGCAGCGAGTGCCTGGAAAAACGCCCCTCCAAGTCATTATGAATTAAGCGTCACAAACAGAAGCAGAGGTGAAGCTCTGTGAGGAGGTCTGTGACTTGAGCCAAGAATTGTATGATGTGCAGAGATGGAGAGGAAAGCAAACTTCGCATCCAAGACATGGAGGCTGTGGTGCTCCTGCCCCATGGCGCTCCAGTGCAGCCATCTGAAGGCTGCTGAGATCTCCACCGTCCCACCCACTGCCCCCGCCAGTGTCTGTCACTGTAGTGCCATAGCCAGGAGACCTGCAAGCTCTAGTTGTCGTCACTGAAGTTGCTGATGGTTGTTAGCAGCTGAAGCTGACTGAGCAGTGTTTTCCCAGTAACTAGCTAGCAAGAAAATACTGTGGATCTGCATGTATTCCCCGCACCTGGATATGCCATGTTTGTTACCATCAAGGTAAGTGAGGTAAACCCCAATTTTCTGTAGTATGGCAGAAAGTCTTTGTGGGTAAAATAATTTTTTTTTTCTCCATTTTTCAAAGCAAGCCAACAGCAGGACCTCTGAAGGTATAGCTATGATGACAGCTACTACTGCAAGACACCACGGGGCTTGTGGGTCAGAGAGCTTTTGGTAGGTGACTTGGAGCTCTACTGTGCAGCAGTGGCAGTGGCTCTCTGCCCACCCACCCTGTGTACTGTGCCACTGTGCTTGCATTGCAATGAGAGTTATTTTATGGTACCCCATCAATAAAGGAAGTGCTCTCTGGAGGCCCCTGAGCACCCTGTCCCTCGCCCCGGGATTCCATGTGCACTGTATGCCACTGAATATATCTGTTACCTGAATGCAAATGTGCCGGAGAAGGTTGAGGCTTCTGAATGGCAGAAATTAGTCTGAGGAGGAGAAATTAATAGGAGAAGGCAAATGCAGAAATTTTGCATTCACATGACTCTTTGCCATGACCGCAGGTTTGCATAAGAAACAGGAGGGACCTCCATCGGCAGCCAGATTGTCCAACGCTAACAGTGTAGGGTACGTCTTCCAGTCTCCACTGAAAAAAAAAAAATGTAGTGGTTGATTACCTCTTGGTTTTAAATAGGTGTAGTCTTGAGCACAAATTGAAAACAACCTTGAAACTGCACAGATTCATAAAACTGTACACTGGGATTTTAAAAATTACCTCCATTGGAATCCTGGAAGCATCTGTTACATAATTAATGCACTTAAAAATATATTCTATTTATGATTAATCCAGGAGTGTAGTGTGTGCTAGTTAAATGTCTGAATCCCAGGGTGCAATGCGAGGAGAGAAATGCAGTTGTAATCTATTTGACGGTTATAGGAAAGGACATTTGCTACAAATAAATACATTTTCCTTAGTCTTTTTATTTGTCAAGGCCAAGCTTATGTCTGTTGTGCTGAGTTTGTTGACTGGTAAATGTTTTGAGATTTATGCTGATAATTTTGTAGATCTACTGGAAAAAATAACTCAAGAATAATTAGGGAGATTGACCATACGGTAATGTACCACGTGTATGACAGCGTTACTGGGTTGATGATCTTGGGTATGGTGTATGCAATTAAAAGTGCTAAGGCTCAGGACTGTGAAGCTTTTCAAACACTCTCTGCGATATACAGATGCTTTAGGGGATGTATGTTTTCCAAAGGATTACTTGCCAAAGTTAGTGGATGCCTTGGGTCTCCTCTCCAGAGCAGTACTTCAGGCTGAGACTTCCTGGGTATGAGTGGCGAAGCATGCACAGCAAGCACAAGTACAAACCTCAGCATGCACAGTGTGGGTTTTTTTTTTTTTTAATCAGGGTGGTTCCAGGGGCTCTGTAGCCTTACTTTTTTGGAGACTTTTGAGTTGGCATCCAGCCACCGGGTCCTAGAAGAGTTTCTGGCATTGCATTTCCTCTGACAGATTTTTTTTTTTTTTCTCTGCCCTCTGTTTCTGTTCCCTTTTTTAATTCTCCTCCTTCATCTGACCACTGTCTTGTCAGGTTGGTACAGGATCATGCTGTATAAAACCCTTATCTTCTTCTATCTTTTGTGACTGTTCCGTAAAAGCCTGCAGGCAGTTAACGATTGTCCATTGCCCTGTTGCATTCCACAGTGGCAGTCCCTTGTTGTGGTGGGCTGTGGGTTGCTGTGGGTCCTGCGTTTCCCTACCCACCTTGGGCTGGCTGAACATCCCAACTGCAGTGGCAAGAGCTTCATGGTGTGGTGGAAGCCTGTAAAAACATCTCTTTCCAAATGATTTTTTTTTTTTTAAGTGGACAATCATCATGTGTGTTGGCTCAGGAGGTGTTCTGAGATTGAGTGGTGCAGACCCCATTGCACCTTGTCTATCCTGTATCGCTGCTGGATCATGAAAGGGGTTACCCGTACTGAAACCATACATGCTCTTTGATGTACCTGCCTGCCCCTGCTGCCAGTGGCGTGTCACAACATGGTGTGGGGTGGAGGTTGGTGGCTCTGCATTAGCCCCCTAGACCTGCAGTGGAGACAAGACAGGGATAGGGAGGGGAAAACGGTTGTCTCCCATTTGCTTTTGATGTCTTTCTGCCTGGCTGTGTGGTCTTTCAGCCCTGTACCTGGTGTGGATGCTGGAGGCGTCATTGCTGATTGCCCATTGCAGATGTGTGAGGCGTACGGCAGCCTGACTCTGCTCCGGCATCCTCTCCCCGAGGCTGTCTGCATTGCCAATACTGGAAGTGAGTTACTAATGAACTCAGGTTTCCACTTACTATCAGTTGTCTTAAATTGTTTCTGCACTTCAGAGTCCCTGATGTCCCTTCAAAATGTAATGAGGGAGGAGCGAGCCTGGTTTTGTGAAAGACAGAGATGCTGTAGCCTGTGTTGAGCAAACTCTTACCTGTGGACTGTGCTCTTGGCTCTCCCTTGCCATTAATCTCGATGGAAACATTACTTCTGACTTTTCCCGCTGTATAATGCAAACCCTTGTTATGTTTGCAGTATAAAGGCATACTCGGCATGGGTTTTCCCTTAAGTCCCGAAGAGAGATGGATATTGAGATTATATGTGTGCCAGAATGTATTTCTAGCAAATTGGGACCAAAAAAAAATAATTGATTACTATTGGTAACTTAATTTTCTGCAAACTAAAGAGCCCCAAAGAGAAACCCACTTCAAAAGCCCTTTGTTTCTTCCTTTTTTTTTTTTTTTTTAAACAAAGGGTACGTTCTAGCTGTATTTCAGCGGTCTAGGGTTTCAGCCACTTTCTTTGATACCGATTTCTGTGAAAGCAGTTGTGTCAGACAGAAGGAAATGATAAAATCTATGAATTAAGGCAAAGGATGAGAAGGGCAGTCGGTAGCGTGAAATGGAGATGTGTTAGGATCTAATGAGCCTTCCTATGAGCGGATCCCAGTTCCTCTGCTCATTACAGGCCAGGTTGCTGATGTTTGGCAAGTTTAATGGATTGGAGTAGGTGGCTGATAAAAACAAAGAATAAGATTTTAGGGAAAAGCAGAATCTGGTGACTACGGTAGTCCAAGTTTATTTTTAGAACTTGATTGCATTTGAGTTGCTAGCATTAGGAAAACTTCTTAGCTCACATTATACTGCAAATTTCTTTAATTTATTTTTAAAGTGGAAATTTTGCAAGCTGACGTTTTGCAGCATGCGTAGTACGATTTGGCTGACAGCATTGTCTGGCAAAAGAAATAACCAAATTATTATTCAGTCATGGGTTTTTAACAGCCGCAAAGCAAGTGGATGTTAACTAAATGATGCAATTTATTCCCTTCCTGCTTATTGCCAGCTTGCCTATTACAGAGAGACTGCCAGCTTTAAATAAGTGGTACCCAGATGGTAGTCGCATGACGCCCACTTGGTTACAGAGCCTAAGCAGGGAATAACTCGGCAGCCACTACAAGCTGTGGGTCAATTGAGGGGGAATGCCTGTTGCTTCACAGTTTTGCATATGTAAATCTGTTAATGTTATGTCAGTATTGTGCGGTCTAAACACAAGCATTGCCTTTCTCTGGGGCCCAGATGAACTTGGATCGCCGCCCAGTTAATGAGGAGCTGAGTGCGGAGCGGCAGTCGGAGGCTGCTGCCGCCGTTTGCTTCCTCGGTGTGAACTCGCCGCAGCCCGGATGCTCCTCCGGCAGCGCTGCCCAGGGCTGGCCAGGCTGGCCGGAGCAGCGGGGCAAACGCCCCCTCTGTTTTTAGCCCCAGCACAGAAGAAGGTTGTGCTTGGCCTGGCTGACGTTTTCTTTCTGTCTGCCACACTTCTGCACTCGCCTTCATCGACTGCAGATGTGGCGCGCGGCCGCCTCCGAGAAGTCATGAACTGTGTCGTCTGCGCCCTTTAACAGCCAACATCTGCTGCAGCTGCCTGATGGAAGCAGCATGGAAACAATTCTGGGGAGAGTGCTGAAGTTGGGAAGTTTGGCCCTACAGATAATTACTTTATATTAATTGCATTGAGATAGTTACTGCATGAGTCGGGTTTCAAGCCCCCCCCCCTTTTTTTTATTATTGTTTTAAAAGCAGTAGTTAAAATTGTTTGACATGGGAATGCTTTTTCTTGTCGATCGTTTCTGGTTCTGAAAAGTTTATTACAATGGGTGAAAACAACAACCAAAAAAACCCATAAAAAGCTGGGGCTGTAATACGCTTAAAGGCTGAAAAAGTACCAATAGTGTTGATTTAACCAAAGAAAATGTTCCTGGAGGTATTGTAAATTTTATGTGCCAGATGAAAAGCATTAAGTGTGTTATTTTTCACGAAGGAAAAACATTCTGATTTTTAACCATTTTGTAAATTATATTAATGCTGTAATACGGCTTAAAAAGTCTTGGGCCTGTTCCAGGAGCACTCACCCCGTGAGCAGGTCCCATGGGAGCACGGGTCGGGGGCCCTGCCTGGAGCAGGGTTGGGTGCAGGGATTCGGTGGGCAGAAATTGTGTCTTTTTGGGCAAAATACTCTTGTTGTTGCTTGGTTTTTTTCCCTTTTCTTCTTTTCTGAAAGTTGCAAGCAAGCATTTTAAATGCAGCAAGAATAAAACTGAAGGAGAAAATAAGCTGCTTTGGAATGTAGCGGAAAGCTGAGATGCTTCAGTATTTTATCTTTATTTTGCTAATTATTTGTCATGGAGATCTGAGTTGATTCCCTGAGATTTCTTCTAAGCCTCTTAAGAGTAATTTTTTTGGCTAATGGTAATTTTCCTCTGCTTGATGTTCCCCAGCTAGAGTGTTATGGTGCTGCTTGCCGGCACGGCTGGGGAAATAAGCTCAAGGTTCAGAATGTGGACCAGCAAGGGGAAAAAGTGATGAGGAAAACCAAAGGGTCTATAAGTGCCATAGGGATTTCGTGGAGAGTTGTAACTTAGAGGCAAGTCTGTCTGTCTTCCCCATCGCTTGGGCTGGGCTGGGAATTTGTCCAGCAATTGTCCTTTTTGATGGAAAATTAGTTAGCAGTTCTTGAAAAGCCTGTAGCAAATTCTCATACAATAAAGGTAAATCAAGCTAGGCATTGGTTTATATGTGATTTTTTCAGCACCCTATATAAGCATGAGAACTATAGCTTACCCTACTGAAAACTTAATTAGGCAAACAGAATGCTCTGTTAGCAGACACTTACAAACCCAATGTGCTCAGGACTAGATTCAAATAAGTTAATAGGAGTTATATTAGGTGTTTCTAATGGTGCTTTCCATTTTTCAAAATAAATGCTGTCTTTGGTAATAAGCCACCCACACCTTTTTGGGTAATAGTGTAATTGAAAGGCTTGATTATGTCCATTTAGCCACTGAGGTTCCCTTCTGCTGTGTGGTATGTTAATGCAGGTCTCTTCATAGCCTTTATATTTGGATGCCTGGTGTAAAGCCCTTATAGGAAAAAAAAAATGCAATGAGAGAAGGAAACAATCTGTTGTGGAGTACACTCAGAAGAGCCAGCAGACAGGAGCAGAACAAATCTTCAGAGTTAGTGTGGGTGTAGGGGTGCGTGCATGTTTGTATGTAATGTATTTAAAATGCCAATAGCTTACGCCTTTTGAAGGCTCCAAATCATAGCTGTCATATTAGCTATACCATTTCCAAAAATAATGCTGGGAACAGACTGATACTGATTGTTCAAAAAAGCATCATTATTCTTGATACTGTTTTTTGGGCTTCTAACATCCCCACTTAAAACAGGTGTTTCCATGCACTGTTCCTCAAAAATTCTTTGCTGAAAGGATTTTGATTCCAAATTGAAGGTAATTTTTTTTTTTCCTCCTAGAAGACAAAATGACAAGGGGAGAGGGGAGGAACCTTCTTTCTTTCTTTCTTACTCATTTCAGCAAATGGATTTTTGGACAAAGGACATTAATGCAAAGCCTGCAAATTTAAGCTGGCAGTCAGAAGTTCGGGACTTTGTTATTCCTTAACTGGCGCTACACCATTTCCTCCACATCTGCATGCTTCTGTCCACAAAGTGGGAATGGGAAAACGTTGTCGTGTTAAGAGGCTGCTGGAGGATTTGAATAAGGCCTGTGAAGTTCTGAGGTCATGTAATGTAGGACATTTTGGTAGTAAAAAGAATCAATGTCTTCAACCAGCCTCAGCGTCAACATGACCACCCTGTTGGTGTGATGCAGTGTGTCTGTGGTGTTTCTTAGCAGTGATTTTGTACCGTTCTAGCTGAAAACACCAGAATTGCCAGTGGCTGCAGACTTTAAAACATTTCTTGAATATTGGTGAAGCAGCACTTACTTGTTATATTGTTGATACAGATCATGGCATATGTGCTGCCTTAGAATTTATTTTAGGCTAATGTTTACATGTGGTGGGCCAGTAAAAGTGTGTGTCTGTTGGGTATGGCAACCTTTATTTGGCAAAGAGAGCAGAGTTACCTGATAAGGATAGTCTTGCCAGAAAATGAGTGGTACAGCAGTGTGCAAAAAAAACCCCCAAAACACAAACCAACACCAAAAATAAAACCCACCAGAAAAGAGAGTACATGAAAAAGCTGTTAGTTTGTCATAACTTTACGCCCATCCCTAAAAAACAGAAACCTTCCGTGCTTAGAAGCGCTCAGAGTAGAGCTTGAGAGGTCCTTTCAAAGTAGATATGTTCAGGGGATTCCCTGAGAGATCAGATAAGATAGTAAGTGGAGGATTCAGGCAGAAAAGTGGTTTGGAATTGCAAATCAGTGGTTTGCCCATAAGTGCTTTGGGTTGGTTGTGGTGTTTTCTGATCATCTCTGTGTGTATATGTGTGTTTTGTTTTTTTTTTTTCCTCCCCCTCCAAAGACCTCAAGTAATTTTTCACCTGCCTTTAAGCTCCCTCGAAAGGGTCCTGATTTTCAAAGGCTGAGGATGGTTGTTCACTCCGGAGCTCTGTGGGCTGATGTAAAATCACTGCTCATTCTCTTGAGGCTCCTGATCTCTGTCTCGCTTTCAAATGCTTTAGCATAATTCGTTGCTTTCTTGAACATTGTAGGAGGTTGAATAAATATGATTTCTACAGTATGTATGTATACATAGATATATGTATATATATATATAAAGCAATGAAACTTGGACATGCTGGGTGTTAAGCAACTCGCCAAAAGCAACAGGAGGAACCAGTGTCAGAACAGGACTTAAATTTATCAGTTGTTCACTGGTGATCCCACAGCTGGGCAGGATCCAGCTGAGAAAACTGTGATGTGGTGACTGTTCTGTCTCTTCCCACACAGTGTACTTATATTGTAAAATATCTATTAAAATATTGAGGGAGTTGGACATATTTCATGTAATAACTGGAGGATGGTAGCTTTTAGTGTATCACTCAGATCAAGCCCTCTAGACCGTGAGCAGTTCTTTCCTGATGTGAAATCTAAAGCCTTCATCTAGGAGGAAAAAACCCAACCAGTTCAATAAATCTACCAACACCTGGCTGCAAAGGGAGGTAGGTGGGGTTTAGGGGGTTTGTTGTTCTGTTCTATTTGTTTATTTGGAAGAAGAAGGAGTAGAGTGGCTGGGTGGCACAGGGACGTGTCCATCCCCACTGTGGGGGGCATGTGTGACAGCAGGCACAGGCAGGTCCCAGCTGCCTGGCACCTGCATTGGCTCCATGGGGCTGGTTGCTCTGGGACATGGTAGGTCACCACAGCAAAGGCGGTTGAAGCTGCATAAAATGCCCAGTTGATGCTCAGGTCTGTGGGAGCTTCATCTGATTATTCTGGCACATTGTCATCTTCAGCTTGTCTATGAGTTGTGCTCCTCTGTGTCCTTGCACCTTCACTGCTCTGCTTTCACAGAAGAAATCATTTGAGCAAAGTTTGGGCTATGCTTTCTACCCTGGGTAGGAATAGAGTGGTTTTACAGACAGCACCAGTATCCAGCTGGTGTGCTTGTCCTGCATTCCCAAATCACCTTCAGCACTTATTGTCCTCTTTCTAGTGGCCTAAAACCTACAGCTTCATTTCATCCATGAGGCAGTCAAGCTATCTCAAAGCACTGGCACTGTCGAGACTGAAGATACTGTTGGCATAACACAAGTATAATTACTGTCAGTATAATCAACAAGGATTACTGGATTGATTTCTTTACCACACGCACCCTCCCCTCCCCACCCCCCTACCCCCCTTCAGATGTTTAAGAAACCCCAAACTTGCATAAGAGTACATAACTTGGTAGAGTTCCCCATTGCTGGAGGCATCCTTCTGAGCTGAAGCTCAGCTTCCCCTGGGAGATGTAGGATCTTGCATGCTGTCAGTCTGGATTATGGGTACGGTGTTGCCAGACCATAGGTACGATTATGAGAAATAGACGGCACTGATTGTGTGGTGCTGTCCAGCAAGATGCTTCCACAGTTGTGCGTGGCGTTTTGGTGGGGGAGCCTACTGAGAGCTGCTGGTGCATGGGAGCAGAGGGAGGGAGCATCAGCAGCAAGGAGGATGCTGTGAAACAGTGGTAGTGATCTGGAGCTTGGGAGATGGTTCTCTTGAATCCTCCCTCAATGCTAACTTCACTGCACTTAAAAGCTGGAGAAGGTTTGGTCTCCTTGGTGATTTGGGTGAGGGTGAAAATGGCTTTAATCTTTTTGGCTGGAGTCTAAAATGAAGATACAACCTTTTTAAGGCACCTGGCAAAGAAACATGTTTCTTACAGGTGTAGCTTTGGTTTTTGTCCTGTGTTCTCTTGCAAATGAGCATCCCTTTCTTTTTTTCCCTTTTTTTTTTTTTTTTTTAAACATATGTATGCCTGCTTGTGGAAATTCTCATTTCCATCCAGGCACCTGCATTTCAAGTCTATCATGCAGATTCATTTTTCTCTTTAGACATGTGCCATGCTGACAGGCCTAAGGCTACAACATGCTTTTTATCTGTGAAGGCTTTTTCTTGCACTTTCATTTTGAGTAGGTGATACTTTGAGGTGAAGGCAAGGGGCTGTGCTGTGCTGTTGAGAGCCAAGACCCGGGCTGCTGCTCCAGCTTGAAAGTCAGACTGTTCTGGACTTGTGACATAGGTTCAGAAGTACTGGAAGGTTTGTGTATCTGAGTGAAAGGAAGAGAGGTGTGGATTTGGAAAAGGCCTACTTGAAGAGAGACTTTTGAGCTTGATTTTCACATTTACTTGCATTTATCAAAATGCACAAAACCTCCTGAGAAGGGTTGAATTTTGGGAACAGTCTGTTCTGGCTTTTTTTTTTTTTTGTTAAGCACATACAAACAGAGGTCCTGAAAATCACAGGAAGAAGAGCCTAAAAATCATAGGTTGTGCATGCATCGAGGTTTTATCAAAAGTTCTTTTTGAGAAATATATCCTTTTTATTGAATCCTTATGGTGCAGGCACTATGCCTTGCCATTTTCTGGACTGCCCCAGGAGCATGTTCCTTAACTCCCACTGTCTTCTGCGTTAGTGTTGGCTTCTGTGCTTCATTTAGGCTTTCTTTAAAGCATTACATAAACAACTATCGTGTAAATACAGGCATTTGTAATGGTACTTTTAAATTAAAAAGACTCTTGGATTCATGCAAGTAGATACATGCTTACACAAAGTAACTTTTGGCTTCCCCCTAACACTTTTCAGAATAATTTAAAGGAAGAAAAGATTTGCAAACAGTTGTAAAAGAGCCATAAAAAACTGTCAAATACCAGACCTTCAGCTAATTGTAAACTCTTTTGCTCTTGGAAGCCATACAACATTGATCTCATAGCTGCTTCATTAAGAAGGTGCTTCTCTGCAGCACCGGAGATGCTTGTCTAGGTAGCCATGAGCAAAAATAGCAAGAGATGTTGGGCTTTTGCTATGAATGCCCAATATAAACTAGAATAGCTCCAGGCAACTGAAGTATTCTGTACAAAAAGGGAAGGCAGGCATTGCAGGGAGCTGAAGAATTGCAAAGCTGAAAACTTCTTTTTCTCTTTTCCCAACTGCTTCACCCTAGAAAATGCACAGTATCTCCAGCCCTTTGCAGGCCAGCATGGCAGAGGTGGGGCATGTTTTGGGAGGACCCACTGGCACAAGAAGATGCAGGTATGGGTGATGAATGCAGTACTGCCTGTAGGCTTGCTCTCTGACTGTCCTTATGGAATATGTTCTAACCTTCAGTTTTCAAAGGGAGATGTGAAAAAAATCTTCTCTGGACAGAGATTTGACTGACATCCCTGGCCAGCTAGTTAGTTGTATCTTTTTTTTTTTTTTTCAGTGTACCAAGGAAGACAAGCATTCATGGGTCAGCTTTTTCTGATTGTGATTAAAAAAAAAAGTCAATAGTCCATTAGAATAGATTTGTGGAAAAACTTTTCACTGAACTCAGCTCTAATTCTGCAGTTGGGCAATGTTTTGCTTGAAGAACATGCCTAGCTCATTGAACTGTGTTCTTCCCATGCTGCAGATTGGGGTGTCTGCTTCAGGGCAATATTAATAGCAACCTACTGGGTCTCATCTGTAGTGTGCTTACTCTCAGTCTCACTCCTTTAACCAGTTTCTAAAGCTCTATCATTAAATCCCTTTAAGAAGGGAAATTCTTGCCTTTGTGTATTGGTTGAGCTGATGAATGGCCGCCTGTTATCTGCTTGGTCCATGACTGAGTCAGGCTGTCAGAGAGACAGCTGAAGTCAAAGGGAATTTTTCAGGCGTCTCTACCTCCTCTTGCTTAGCCATGGAGTGGATTCTCTTCCCATCTGTTCCTGAACCAGAAACATCCTGTTACACGAGAGGGAGAACTGGGGTTTTTATCTGGCCCAGCCATTTCCTTCTTGATTTCTCAGTTTCCTTTCCCTGCAGCAATCCCATGCTGATCTCTCACCTCCAGCCATGAGTATGGGACATGGCCCCCTTTGCAGTGGTTCTTCCAGCTGCTGAGTAAGGGGGAGGGAAACTGAGGTGTCATTGCTCACGCCTGGTGAATTTGGACATCACCCATACATGCCCAGTTGCTGGAAGTCCAAGTCTATACTGGCAGCTGAATGTCTTGGTTTGCAAGTGTTGATGTGCTACTTGGGAGCTGCAGGGAAGGTTAAAATCCTTTGTATGCTTCACAAAAAAAGGTCAGCTTTTCTTTGTAAAACTCGGGTGTGAGTTACTGGACAGCAAGTCTGTGCTTACAAAGTCTGACTTAACACAAGGCGCGGGTACGTAGCTGTTCAGACCAGTTTCTGTAAATGATACATACTGGGTAATGCTGCTTAAGCATACAGGCACTATGGTGTTTTCCCCCACCCTAGAAGTAACTGCAAGTAGGGAGTGAGTTGTCAGACCTTAGCTGGGGTTGTTTTGCGATTATTTAATATCTACTAGGTGTTGAATTCCTGGCTGAGAGACATTATAAGGTGGCAGAGTCTTCGTGAGAGTGTATTGTTTTGGCTGGTCAGAACTGGATGTAAGGACAGCTTTCAGGAGAACCAGTTAACCTCAGTTCTCTTGCCGAGTAGGCGTAAGCCAGGCTGCAGGCTTCTGAGTTTTCTGGAGCATGCTGGCACCCTGGTAGTCTGTTTAGCTGGAAAGGATGAGCACAGAGAGAGGGACATGGGAGAGAGGATGGGGTGGACAGGAGGTAGCCTACAGGACTACCGTTGCAGTGCACTGCAAATGGTCAGGGAATAGGGCAGCACTTAATAATTCAAGAAGAAATTCCTGGACACACAAATGAAACAATACTAAATGGAAGAAAAAAAAAACAAACAAAAAAAACCCCCAAAACCCCAACCATCCCTGAAAATCATCTATGTGCCCAGATTCATACCACGTACCATTGCCTGTGTGATGGTTTGGTGGTCTGATGCACCGCTGTCCTTGCTAGCTTAGGTGTGACTTACTTCTCTGGTCTCATTCATGTTCCTCATCAGAAGCATGTCAGAGAGTCATTGAACCGTCCAGTAGATTTTGGCCTGGCTGACTGTAGTAACTCTCAACTTTATATTTTATGTATGGTATGCTTAAATGGTTTTGAAAGAATTAGGAAAGGAAGAAGGGACTATACAGCTACATTAAGGATGCCCTGTTGAATGGTTCCCCCATGACTCTGCAGGTGGTAATACCAGTCACTGGCCACTGCTTGATGTTTAAGTCCTGCCCTTCCTGGACTCGGCTGGTGCTAAAAGTGAGTTTTCTTGCATCTTCTTGCCTCATTTGTCTTTTTTTGTGTATGTGTCTTTACTTCCAATGCTTTCCCCATTCTGAGGACCATTGGATGTGCTGCTACTAAGCACTGCTCTGACTTGAGACTGCTTTCGTATCCCTTCATGGCTTTGTTCTGCCTTGCAGAGAGAAACATAAAGTTTATCCCCGCCTTCCCAGTCCTTCTCCGCTTGTCCCATTTTAACCACCTTTGTGTATCTCAGAGTCGTCAGTGCCCCTTTGCTGCATCAGTACAGCAAAGCTCAGATAGTCCCTGTCTCCCAGCAGCACTTTGCTACTTGTTTCCCGATTACAGCCCTCTGGGGTGTGAGGGGGACTGTCTCGGTGAGAGAGTGCATCTTATTTTTGGACTCTCATCTACAGTGTGCTTTTATTGCACCCAGCAGCACTGTCTGCCATTGTAACCAGGCACTGGGGTTTGTAACACATCATCCGCTGCAGGCTTGTAGAATACGAGATCCTCATCCTAGACCTGGGTACAGGGAGATGTGCAACTTGGCAGGAAGTCCATGAAAGAACGGAAAACCAAGCGTGGATCTCTTGATGAAATCTCCAGCTGGTGGGTGAACTCTAGGACTGTTTTTTCCCCACAGTGGCAGCCTTAGTTGGTCTCCAGATGCTGCCACAATATGAATATTCAGTGCCAATAAAATATGCACAATACTGTAAGCCTTGCCAGGGTGAGGATCTTGAAGGCTCGATGAACTTTGTAACAGCATTACTCAGTTGTAGGGGCACAACTGATGCAGCAATTGATTTCTCAGTTCAGGCTTCACCTTCTTTTGAGCAGAGTTCATCCCTGTTTGCTTTTCATAATAGCGTTATTACACCTCGCTGGCAGCAGGACAAGGGAGAAGCAACCATGCAGTTTTTCATTCCTCGTGTACTCCTGTGCAATAATCAACGGTGGTGAACACCCGTCTGTCAGGCTTGAATTATACATATCTGATATGTTATCAGCTGACTATTATGGTATTAACACTAATGTAAAATACTCCTGTTTTAACTCAGAATTTTCCAACAGCTACAGAAAAAAGGTTCAAAGAGTTTCAATATTAAAAAAAAAAAAAGGCAAAGCAAAAAAAAAAAACAACACCAAAGCTATGCTACAGTAGCACGAATACAGAAAAATGCATCTTAAAACTTTTTTTTTCCTCCTGATCTACTTTCTGTATGACTCATGAGCCAGGCTCTAAAATGGCCTCCAAACATGCATGCATAATTTTGCACATCCAAGTGTCTGCATATGCAGTGCTCTTAAATATCCCTGAGGCGTTGTCTTTGCTGCTGGGGTGGAGTGGGGAAGGGGTGAAGGAGTTAATCTCCAGAAGGGCCCTAACTTGTGTTAGCATCCCTTCCCTGATGGTCTCACTCCGTCCTTCCCGGTGCCTCAGTCAACCACCAGCATCTGTGCAACTTGCTTTTCTCCACAGGTTTATGCTGGGCTAGTTAGCTTGGAGAATGTCTTTTGGGTTCGTTTTTTTATTCCTTTGGGATTTTTTTTTTCCCTTTTTCTTTTGGGGCTTTTGGGGGTTTTTTTCGGTTTTTTTTTTTGGGGGGGTGTGGTGTGTGTCCGTGTGTCCTCTCCTCGTATGAAAGGCACAGCTTCTGAAAGAAGCTGTGGGCTTCTGAGTACCAGCTATATTACAGGAACCAATTGGACACAAAAGGCTGATGGAGAGCACCAGACTTTGGAAAAAGTTATGTGTGAAGCTATAGAAATGAGGCTGAGACTATCTTTGGGCCAGTGGCATTGCTTTTTCTTCATAGGGCAGTGAAACACGCTGCCCCTGCTCATAGAACCAACAAATAAATAGGCTAAAAATGAAATCCATTTACCTGTCTTGTTTCTTTCATTGATTCCTGACAGGACCTCTTTTAAAGCAGGCGTCTTGCCTGTGCTTCTCATAGCTTTTGTAAAATAATTAAGTTCTTAAATGAAAAGCCAGCATGTGGAAGTGCTCCTAGGTGTTGGAGCAGGGTTTTCACCCCTCAGGAGGGGATGTACAAACTGCTCTCAGCTGAAGCAATGGAGGCCACTTAATAGCCAGAGTTGTGGGTAGCTCTTTCAAGGGCTTATGATAATAAACCCCAATTTTAGGGGTTTGATGTGCAGATGACATCCCCTTTTCTGAAAGTAGCCTGTGTGTGCAGTGATACTCGGCACGTGCTTCAGGTGCTTACTGTCGGTCAGGGTAGGGTGAGCATAGCTGTTATAGCAGAGGGGTGTTGATTTGATTAAAATCTGGCTCTATTGTCTGGCAGAAGCCCTGAATCCCCCTTTTACCCTTTCTGCAAGCAGAAGTGCAATTTTCATTCAGCATAGATGTTTCCCTTTCATCCCTGAAGCTATTTTTTTTTTTCCTGCAGCAGTTTTGGTGAAATTATGTATCGCTTGTGATAATTCATTTTAAAAATTCCTGAGCTGTGTGGCGTACTTTCATGAAAATTCATTTAGATAAAATTAGATATTATTGTTTAATGAGGTGGCATTTCAATTTAGACCTTGCATCATGCATATACCCAGAGTTTTTTATGGAATAGTTAGGTTCATTTGAGTAATAAAGGCTGAATCATGGGGGCTTTAATTCTTAATCGCTGTGAGGATTGTTATCTGTGGGATGTGAGCTGTCTTAGTGGTATTCAATCAAGTGTCCACTTAGCCGTGACCAGAAGTAATTGCTCCCAAGTGGGTTGCACAATGACCTGTTAATACTTGCTTTGACCCTGTGACCTTGTCTGCCCCATTGTTTAGGATTTTATAGTGAGCGAGTCTGCATTTCTGTAGGGTCAAGTAGATATCTGAGGTCAAACATTTTCTGATTGCTCCATAGTGTACACTGTAAGTCTGCGGAGTTGTTGCGTAGCAATAGTCACCGCTTCAGAGCAGGACGCGAAGGGTTGGGAAATTGTCTTCCTGAATGCATGTAAACAGTTTAATATTTTACTGAAAGAAGTTCATCTTGTAAATTAGGTATGAATAATACATTTGTAATTACTACTCATGTCTTTAAACACTTGTCTCTTAATTGGCTTGGGTATTTTTTTTTAATGTATTTGCATTTTGTCAGGGAAGTTAATTTTAACTTGCAGAGAGGGAAGGCGAGTTGTGTGGACTGGGGATGGCTTCATCCTGCATCCCTTTAGCGCCTGGGCTCATGTCAGTGCTTCTAGATGAGTTGAAGTGGGGATTGCTTCATCACTGCCTTGGACTGCTGCTACAAACTATTTTATGTGTCTCTCACCACCTTCCAGAATTAGACCTACTTGTTGAGGACTGTGACCTGTGGATGGTTGGGATGTCCTGTATTAATTTATTGGCCGTGTTTAAATGTTGCTGAAAGTGTGGTCGTATTGTGCAGTAATTTGCAGGAGGACTTACTGTGTTGTATAGCTGAAATGCGGTATTTTCTTAGCAGTGTATCTGGCAAAACAGCACTGTTGTACAAATAAAGCCTTGGTATTGTTTGTAGTACTACTCCCTCTTTTTTTCACGTGGTGTTTACTGAGTTCACTAGCCAAAACACTTCTGCACACTCTTCAGCCTTGCAGGTCAGCTCTGCTCTAAAATAACGTATAGGCCCATCTCTCAGCATTGCATCCTAGGGAAAATATTTTGATCATGGTTCCCTGTGCGGTGCTGGTGGGATGACACAAAGCAGTTGGATCACGATACAGTTTGGGGACAAACACAGCTAGCGTTCCTGTGAGAAGCAGACTATAGTCAACTGAGTAAGCAAGAAATGAGTGCTAGAGAAAAAACTATATAGCATATGTGGGGGAGAAAAACAAAACAGTGACTCTTTCCACTGCCAGAATATTTAAAAACAAACAAACAAGAAAGCAAAGCAAAGCATGCCTTGCTTTGAAGGGAACCTGGGGATTTTTCCGGCTCTGCGTGAGGCGGTGTGTAGCCCCGCTCCTGCCAGAGCGTTGGGGAGGTGGCACGGCCTGTCCTGTGGCCATGTGGTGGTCGGTGCTGGGCCTGGCCAGGCCAACGGTGGGTTGTCCACAGGGGCTCTCGAGAGCTCCTTACCAATTTGAACCTTCATCCTTTCAAACTGCATGAAAACTGTGGCCTCTTGTGCCAGATTGTCTCTGAAGCTTCCCCTGTTGTAAGAGCTCAGGCACAGCTGGATTTATGGGGATGCCTTTGCTGACAGTTGTTGGTGTTTCATCGCCCAGCACAGGCTGTTGTCCTCTGTGGGTTGACGGCATGTTGTCAGTGTAGGCCCCGGTGCTCGTTTTCCCCTCACACCACAATCTGGAGGTGCTCCTGCCCTGAGCCAGCCCTGGACATCATGGCTGGCTTTCCCTGGGCCGTCCACCTCTGCGTCCCCACCGCAGCTTGGCTTTGGAGTCATTGTCCCCTCAAGTCTCCTCATTGTCCCCTCAAGTCTCCCCATTGTGCCCTCAAATCTCCTCATCCTCTCTGGAAAACGTCAGTCTAGGAGATGGTGCAGGAGATGAAAGGATTTTCACCTTGCGTTGCTCCAGGCCTGGTTGCTTCACTGGATGGAGCAATCCCCCCTCCAGGGGCCTGCGGGGAGCCCAGGTGAGGTGGGCCGGGAATTGGGAGCTCCAGCCTTGTGCCGCAGGGAGAGAAGAGCGGCGGGGGGGAAGGCGCCAGAGGTGGAGAAGTTCTTATCACATGTGTATTTTGGGGTTGGTGGTAATGAAACACGTGTATCATCGTTCTCTCTGACCAATTAGTCAGAACTGGGGCATTTCTCTTAAAGACCCCATGACTAACGTTGCTGTGGGAAATGCAGAAGGCTTTGTGAACTTGATTTTGAGGTTTTCAGTGTGTGTGTTGAGACAGATACAGTTTTTACAAGAAAATTGTGTGTTGTTGACTTCCCTTTCTAAAAAAAAGGTGCAGTACACAGCATCTCTAATGTGATACTCGCTGCCTTTCACCAAGGCTGGGTGCTCTGGGTCCCTGCTCTGCTGGCAGTGTCTGCAGCAGAGAACTAGGAGGAACTTGGTTTTGGTGGAAAGAGTGCAGAGTCCAGAATAAACAGAATATTTCTTAACTTTTGAAAGGAATGTGAGTGGATACCACGGAAATGAAAGATCCCGTTTAACACGAACACCGCAACCTTAATCTTTTCTTCTCTTTCTTTGCTTTTTTTTTTTTTTTGCTTTTTTTTTTTCTTGAAATGTGGGAAAACATCTAAGATGTTGCAGAGGGTTTTTGGAAAGCCTGCATTTCCCACACGCTCGGGTCTGTGCATTGCCTTTGTAGGTGGTATGTGGTTTGTGTCAATCATCAGTCAGGTGCTAATGGTGATAGAGCCACGTTCAGCCTCTGAACCCGATGCCGAGTGCATTGATCTTTGCAAACATGTTTATACAAGCTGGGGGAACTGCAGGCTTCTAGCCACAGTTTTCCGCCTTCTCCAGAGTCTCCTTTTGTAGCTCGGGAGAAGGCGGAATACCACTTCTGCAGCAGCCTCAGAGATTGCTGCAGCAAGCCCTTCCTTTGTCTTGATATCAATTTAGCCATTTCATCTTTTCCTCAGCAGACTAAGCAGCAGCACAGATTGGCCATTATGATTAATTTTGTGCAGGAAGCAAGAGCTGAATGTTCCAGCATCTCCTGGCTTTCACTCTGGTTGAAGAGGGCGCTCCTTGTACCTGCTACTCTTCCAGTTTCAATCCTTTCAAGGAAAATATGACACTATTTATGGGCCTGGGTATGGATTTGGTGATGAAGTTGCAGGGGATCAGCGTAGCATCCTCACTGGATGCAGGTTGTGGCAGCTGTTGATCCAAGTGAACAAAAGGATTAAAAAAAAAAAAATAATTATGGCCATGTCAGGGCAATTTGTGCCTGTGGCCTTTTGAGCTCTTCCTGTTATGACTGGTTGCATCTTGCTGTTTTTCTGAATCCACCACGAACGCATCGTAAGAAAGCGAAACTCCCATGTCAGCCCAGTCATGTCAGCATGTGATAATGGTGCTGTGTGGTCTCGGGGCCATACGCCTTCTCTTACTAGTTTGTTTTTCGAAAAGGTGGGGTTTGGTGTTTTTTATTTTTTTTCTTTTCAGAAATGCTACGTACCTATTAGCATGGTCCTAGGATGCCTTGCAGAGCTGCTTCCGCCAAGCACTGAACAGCCCTAAGAGTTGTTAAAACTTTAAATGAGAAACAGAGGCGCTCAGCAATTCTCAGAAGTGCTCGGCACCTTCCAGGATAGAGCAATTTAAAAAAGAAAAAAAACCCGCACCACACAACAAAAAACATGAGATGTAGTTATGCAAATTATGACCTTTAAATGCATTTTATATTTGGATTGAAGTTGCTAACACATTCTTTCCAAGTTCTGTTTTTCCAGCGTGATTCTGCTTCAGGTGCTTCTCTTTGTATCGGTGGAGCAGAGAGGTGCTAGCCCTGCGGAGGGAGCGCAGGACACGATGACTGGGAAAAGCAGCCACTGTACTCCGGGACGGGTAGCACATTGGTGAGCAAGGAGGCTAAATAGGTGGATTTTAATTTCTCTGGAGGGTCTGAGCACGTTAACTAGATGGCAGATTCCTCATTAGTTAGATGGATTAAAATTTGTATCATGGCTGATGCCTATCCTGACTAATACGTGTAAGTAACAGCTCATTCGACTAGAGCTATTGGATGTGGCTTGGGTGGAGGAAAGGAATTGGCTTCTGCGGAGGATATTTGCAGAAAGTCACATTTCCACCATATGTTAGCAGGAGTCTCTTTGGATGCAGGTTTTGGATGGAGGACCTCTGTGTTGCTGTAATCTGGTCTGTCCTTTTTCTACCACTAGTTCTGAATCATACCAACTACTTGGACTCTTCTGTGTGTTTCCTGAAGGACAGTGGGAACATTTCTGCTGGCTCAGCTGCCTTTCACCTCTTACTTCATCTATTGAACAAGTGAGGTCTGGAGGACTGAAGGAGAAAATTTGGTGTCAGTCAGCAGTGCAGAGGGCTGCAAAAAAAAATATCTGAAAAGTCTGCCAAATTAAAAAAAAGAAAAAAAGAAAAAAAGAAAAAAAAAAAAGAAAGAAAAAGAAAGGTACCACAAACCTCATCAATCCTGATTTAGGTCTGGCTTGTGACAAATCATTATGTAGGAAGGGAAATATCCCTTTAATTTTTAATAGCTTTGCAGTGAAGTTTTATTAGGCAATAATCTCGTTCCTGAGTGGATAAAAGATAAGGGTGAGGGCCAAGTAATTTTTTCCCCTCCTGTGCAGTTGGGAAACGGAGAGGGGTCATGGCGAGACGACTGCCTTCTGAAGCTCAAAGCAGCATCCTTCTCTGTGCCACAAGCATACCAAATGCTTCCAAATGGATGTTTACAACATAAATATGTTCAGGATGTGGGTAGCGAGAGAAGTGTGGGAATAGACGCGAAGGTGCATGGGAGTGGGGATGTGAAGGGGGAGGTGTGAAGAGAGCCAGGAGAGTGTGATGCACATTTTGCAGATAACTTCTCTTTGGGTACCTCCTTCCAAAGCCTGGATGTGGACTTTCCTGTTCCTACTAGCATGTCATAGGGCTTTATGCTCGCTGCAAAGAGGTTTTCTTACTCGTCTCTGCTAAGGTCACCAATCTCTTACTTCTGAAACAGTTTATTTTCAGGGAACAGCAGCTGATAATAAGCCCAGATTGGTCAAGTAGCTTAATTTGTCCTTTGGTGGCTGTTGGTTGATGTTTCTTACAGTATTTCCCAGGCACTGAGTGCAACAGACATTTCACTGGCACTCAATAAAGCAGCATAGGACACTCCTCGATAATATAATCCTTATGCCAGCCCTGTTGCTAAACCCATGAGTCCCTCAGGCAGTAGTAGACAACTACACTTGGCGTTGCTGCTTGTTTTACTGTTGTCTCAGATGACTAGGCAGCATTTTTGCGATTTTAAGGCAGCGTGTTATTGCAGTATCTGGGATGAAATTACCACTTACAGATGTATAGGTGACAATCTGACTCCCTTCGGCTGTTCAGCATCAGTGACTTTGGGGAGGCTGGTGGTGTGGGGCATCTTCAGCGCACTGTGCCGAGTACCAGAAATGAGCATCTGGTCCTCTCTTGTCATTCCCTCACCCCCCCTTCTTCTTTGAACATCTGCTTGCCTGATTGTTTTTTGGGTTTTTTTTTCTGTGGCTCTTTTAATTTGTGGTGAATGTGTATTTAATGTAAGTAAGATGTTAGCTTCTGTCTAGTTTTTCAGCAAGCATTCCAGTAATTACTGGAGTACCTTTGAATGCTACAGCTGCTATTTCTAAGTTAAGGAATCACATTTTCCAAGCATTTATAACTGAATTCACATGGGTAAAACTTGGCATTCAGATTGCCGGCCCACATATCTTATTTTGTCTTGATCCTTTAAGTTAGCATATCAGCTTGTTATTTGATTAAAATGGTAAAAATGGCTTCTTGCTGCTTTGGGTGGGCTTGTAGTAGTGTTGTTTTCTGAAATTGTTTTAATCTAAAAAAAATTATACGGGCTTGGGCCCTGTAATTATTTCTTTGTAGTTACTACTGTGGGCTGGTGGCTCTGCCCTCCCCCGACCCCCCCTTACTGCGAAGCAGTCACTATTATTTTAATATTATTTGTCGGTACATCTCTAAGCAGCTTCTCAGAATGTTGTTTGATCCTTTCTCTGCTTGTGTCAGTCAATCCCTTCGTGCCAAGGAATGCTGGCTAAGGCCAGGCATCCCTCTGGTGCCCTCAGTGATGTTAACTTGTCTTTTCCAAATGCTGCTGGAAAGTGATGCACCCAGGTCCTGTTGTCTGTAGAAGATTAAAAAAACAACCACCATGATTTTAAATTCACCTAATCTTTTCATCACAAATAGTAGCGTTAACATCTGCAGGGTTGTGATAACCCGTGGATGGGCTGCACTGGCAGCAGTGCTTTGCTTTGCATTATTGGAATGCTGGGTGGTACTGAGGATGTCCCAGTGCTGTCTTCACAGCTCCAGTCCCATGGCTGCTGTGCAACATTAAGTGACTGTCTCTCCCTTCTTTCCTTCTCAAGCTGTGAAATCTGATCCAGAGGAAATGGGATTTTTGCATTTCCCTGCCCAGAGAGGTATTTTTTTAATTTTTGAAACTGTTTTCTGGCGCATACAAGTTGAAAGGTAACAGGGTAAAAAAAAAAAAAAAAAGGCAAGAGATCTGGAATTTGACCTCCAACTACACTTAGAGTAGATGTGGTGATAATTACAGAGCTCTTCTGTGGAGGAAATAAGGTGCAATGTGTGGTTTGTTTCTATGGGCAGGTTATGCTCAATGTAGGGCAGATGAGTTGAACAATAAAAACTAAATTGATGGACCTGGTGGAGCTAAGTACTTTAGTAAATCATATTTAACACAAATTTTGTGAAAAAGCCTCAGTCTTCCAATAAAAGTCTGAGAATACAGCGGGACTTAATTAACTACCAATATTAATTTATGTCATTGTTATCAGCAATAGTTTTACTCACATTTTAATATTTGAGCTGCTTAACACTTCTTTGTGGTAAATGTCCCTTTAATAGGACGTGTGAAATGATGTTTCGCATGTAATTATGCTTCAATTACACATTTTCAGGAGAGAAACATATCCAAACTTGGAGGATAGATGCTGGACTTTGTCTTGAACTCAAGTTTTATTTGCACATTACAAGAAGCTGATACTTACAGGCTCTGCAGTACTTGGTACGCTGTGCCTCTTGCGTTCTGCACAGAGCTTGCCCTGGGATGCAGATGTTGGTGCATGAGTGTGGAGGAGCCCCATTTCTTGCCCAGGGTCACGTGTGGTCGGTGCAGGGAATGACCGTCCCTTGACCGTCCGCAGGGCTGCTCAGGGCAAGCACGGGCAGAAAATGACCTCAAACGCCCTTCCTGTTCCTCCGCGCTGTGTGCGATGGGGTGGGCTCCCCTGGGCTGCGCCGTCCTCTTGTCCTGGCGCTGGGACCTGTGGGGAGAGCATCCAGACAGGACTGTGGATTTTGGCTCAGCGGTGTTTTAAGAATCACTTAAACTTGAGGAATTCATAACTTTGGAATTCAGCAAATTTGCACAACTCTGTGCATCTGTTGCTCCGTCAGCACGAGCCGGCTTTCTGCCTTCCTCACCCTGTGCATCTCAGGCTAAAATATCTTGTGATTAACGGCCCAGCTCGTGGGCTTGTACTCGCAAGCATCTTATCAGCAGCCCTGCAAAGTCCGCCGCCGCACGGGGAGCATGCCGGTGAGGGAAAGGCAGCGCTGGGCGAGCTCAGGCCGGGCTGGGGCGGCTGCTCTGTGGTTTGTTGTGTCTGGTTTGGTTCCTACTTTTCAAGTTGCAGTTGCGTTTGGTCATTCGAAGCTTATTTTCCTAGTCTGGCCAAGCCAGCAGGATCCCCATGCGCTGCAGGGGAACATAAAACATCAGCCTTTAAGCTGGAGTGCTCAGTAGATAAGGATTTTAAGACTCTTGCATTATGCGCTGTGTCTTATGGGCTTACTTAGTATACTCCATTTGATTTAATTTAGATATTGAATAAGGAGAAACACTTCAACAGCCAGAAAAAGTACTGTACGATATAGCGCCTCTTCTTTCCCCATTGCCTTAAAGACAAGATGGCTGGGAGGGCTGACTTAGGCTGCAATTATATTTATTTAATTATAGGAAGTGACAGGGTGTTTTCAAACTGCTTAAAAATGATGTTATGCCTTATCTGTACTATGAAGTGTTTCAAAAAGCCAACAAGAATTCATTAGGTTCTTGTTTTATTTCTTCTTTTCCATGACTAAATGTAACGAATAACTTTACAAAGATTAGGAAATGTGCAGAATTAGTGGATTATTTCAGTCGGGTGGCTTGGGGAGGGCATGGAAAGTCAGTGGGTGGCTCTGCCAGTGGTCTCCCTCTTCCCTTCCCTTCCCTGTTGTGTAAATACAAGTGAGAATCGTAACCGAGTTGCTATAAATGTTAGCTCACATGCTGCTAGGTAGGCATTTGTCTTGCTAAAAGGTTTGGTTTGCTGCCTGTTTGTATTGGCAGGGTTGAGGATGGCTGGGGCGCAGGAGGTGCTGTTGGATGGCGTTCCTGGGAGATAAGGAGAACCTCGGGGACATGGTTTGCTTGGCGTGGGGCGGCAGCCGGTGCCTGCCTCGGGGGTTGGCCTCCCTGGCTGTGCTGTTGTCACTGCTTCGCAGGAGGCTATGACAAGTGGCTGCTATGACAATATAGATTAAAAGGATAAAAAATTGCAAATCCACCACTGAAGATTTTACTGTAGCAGCGAATGGGGAGCTGGCAGGAGAAGTGAAGTATCTGTAAGTTGTAAAGGCAGCGAATTCAGGAGTTTTGGGGTGGGATTGGGATAGTTTGCAGAGATCGCACAGCTGGCTGAGATGCACTTGCTGGATTTCGTTGCTGTAATGGGCCTGTGTACCTTTTACTAAACACCACAAAAAGTGCATGTATTTATTATCATAAATTTGTATTTATTATTTATATATCTGTGTTTATTATTTTACATAGTATATATTTATATATTACATAATATATTTTTGAATTTATTTATTATTTATATATAACCTTTCATTTGAGACTATTAATTGTTGCATGAGTCTGCACCACCCTGCAGTAATCACAGTTGGGTATTCTCTGTCAGTTGGTGAGAGCCTGGAGGATCGTCAGAGTGGGTGAAAACCATCCCAGACACAGGTTTAAAAAAAGAAGGGGGCGGGGGGGCGGGAAGGCAAAAGAAAAGCAGGCCTCCCAAAAGCTGTGGTGGAACCCAGTATTAGCAAAATGCTTCTAGGAAGTTTGACTGAGAGCCATATGGCAATGTGGGGAGTATTATCCATCGCTCCAAAAGCTGGTCTCTGAATCAGCCTATTGACTTCAACAGCACTTAATCATGTGTTTTAGTTCTTCTTTGAAAAGGCTTGCATTCCTGAATCATGTCCTCTGATTTTAACCACTAGACGGTACTTTGTTTTGTGGTAGCAGACAAGTTCAGTCATATTTCTGTGACTAAGTTTGCAAGTTTTGACTGCATCACTAGTGAAGTATGCTGATGAATATTCCGCTTCTTATCAAAATCCAAATGTTTTCTGCTGTCCTTGAATTTTAGGGTGAAACTGAGTGTCTTCCTGGGATGCTGCAGGATACTCTGTGATTTTGTATGCTCATCTGCAGGGCACTGTGGATGCTGTAATGGAAATAAACAGGGGTGAAACCAGTGATCTCAAAATACTGTCCTGAATTCTGCTTTGAAAAGCCCTGAGTGTTGATGATGATTGAACCCATATATTAAAACAAGAACCAGTTTTGTGGGTCCGATTTGGATTGTTATTTAGATGCTGAAGGACGTCCTGGAGCCTGACGTGTCAGGGATGATTCAGAGACTCATTGTGTTTGGTGAAAGAAAATGGTGGGTGTTTGCATCTTTCTGGGATGTACTAGTTCATGTTTGTTGCATCCTGAAGTCCCCCCTGCCTTTATGTTATCACACAGGAGGAGTTGCCCGGTACCAGCCATGGGTTGCAGAGCATGGGTGCGGGAGGGTCCAGGTGGGCTCCCTTCAAAACTGCCACAGCATCAGGAATGCAGGGGACGTGTTCCCCTCCCTGCTGAGGGAGTGCCCAGGGTTTTCTGCTTCAGTCTGTCCCTTATTAAAGGGAAACTCCAGGCAAACCCCTGTGCCACTACCTGGTTTGGCACACAAGAGGGGAAAAAAAATCCTGTCCCAGCCCATTCCTGGGGAGGGGGGTGTATGGGCTGTGCTTTCATCCCTAAGAATCCTTATATTTCAGCAGAATTTTTTGTCTCACCTTTCCGTGTTTTTACAGCTAAAGCAGTTTTTACTTCCCAACTTTCAACATCTGGAATTCAGTTTCAGTTTATTAAAAAAAAAAAATATTTCAAAATCTGTGGTCTGGATGAAACACCAATGCCTTTGTATTTGCCCACAATTATTAGCTTTAATTTTTTATCCTTGGCAAATGCCAGAAGTCCCAAGTAGTTGCATGTTCAGTAGCTGCCATTTTGTGCTGCGTCTTAGTCTTAACCAGGGTTTTTTTTATTATTCGTTTTCCAGTTAGACACTTTTCTAATTGGGGATAATACCAAAATGATTAATCAAATTAAGCTTGAAAGCAAAGTGGCTGATGCACAAAGCTGTGTGTAGCTGCTGTCTTCTGCAGTGAGGTTGTCTCCCTGTAGCTGAAGTTTTTTAATGGGCCTCTTAGGCTCTATTTTTTTTTTTTTATTAGGTAGTGTGTAGATCCCATTGACTTCAATTGTTGATTGGGATGCCTGACAGCCCGGAAATTAAGCCCCTTCTTTGTGACTGAGTTGAAGGCCAGATTTTCAAGGATTTTCAAATGCTTAGCACCCATAATTGGTGTTAGATTTTTTTTTTTTTTAAGTTCAATTCTCATTTGGACATCTAAATAAGGATTAGAGATTATGATACTTGTGACGCCTGGTGTTACTGGGATATGACAATTTTTTTTGGTTGTTTTTAGAAGGACCTGGCACCTAATGAGCTAGTTACTTTACTGTCCAAATAAGTTTTGTTCTTCTGCATTTCTGCTTTGTTTGCAGATGCTGAGTATTTCTGCAAATTCTGGTCTTGGATGAGAAACTTCACTTCTGCCTCATTTTTCTGTGTTTTCTGTGGTGATTGTAGGGGGAAGGGGGGCAAAATGAGTTGAGTAAATTAGACAACTGTTGGAAAAAAGGGGGACATGCAAAATCAAGTGTTCTACTTGCGTAATCTGTTTAACACCAGCAAGCCACGGAGCCTTGTGGGACACGGGAATAAAAGGAACATCTGTGCAGGCCACATGGCATGCTCCGGAGGAGCTCTCCATCCCAAGCAGCTCTGCTCTATTTGCAAATAAAAGCTCCAACCAACATCAAAAAGTTGAGGTGGATCCCAGCTGAAAGGGGAGAACAAATGCTACTACTCGGTGCAGTGAAGTTCCCTTTGCAAGCAGCCGTTGTGGTCTTTTTAAGGATGCTTTCGGCATGTGTTTCAAATGGCAATTTATTTAAAGGGGAAAAAAAAAAAAAGAAAAAGGTTATTTATTTTGGAAAAATTGGATCTGTATTGAAAGATTTTAGGAAATTGCTGAGCATTTCAAGCTATGATCAAATACAGGTATATGAGGTAGAAATAAGAATAGGGATGGCGGGGGTTTATTTTGGGGAGAGGGGAGTGGCGTTTGATGTTTTTTTGGTATTGTGGTTTTTGTTTGTTTGTTTGTTTGTTTTTTCACCTGCATATAAACACCCTGAGTTCCCAAGGCTTTCCAGGCTAATCTTGCTCCTTATTTTGCTGTCGGTGGTGGTGCTTGGTAAACAGCTCCATCGTTAGGCAGGGCCCTGGGGAGCTGCAGCTGCTCCTGCCTCGCTCCCCCAGGACATTTGCTGGAGGGGAGGATAAACAGGACAGCAGTACATTTTATTTCCACTTACAACCTGTTAGAGTGCAGTGATTCTTACAAAGACTCTAGATCTAGTTTGGGGCTTTACGTTTTCTAGACAGGCTTGTTTTTAACAGCGTCATGTATCAGCAAGCTGGGTAGTCTATATCACTGTATCGAGAAGGCATGTATTTTTTAATATGTAAATAGGAGAGGATGGTGTTTCATCTTTATTCCAATGTACCCAGGGTGGCAATAACGCTTTTTAAATCCCTGTGAAACAGATTGTATATGGCAAAATTAATGTCTCAACTCTCCAAGTATTTTCTCTAAAATATTTGATTTTTTGCATTTATTATGCTGCTTGTTTAAAATAGCGAACGATATCAGTCGTGCATTCAAAGCTTAATTGGTGGAACACAGATTTATTCTAATTTAAAACAGTCACTTAAAAACAGTTTTGTATATATGTATACATGGGCACAACTTTTCATACAGTTGTCTGTTTTGGAGCAGTCTCATAGTCACTGATGTACAAGTTGAACCTGTTTTCTTTTGTGCAACATGGCTTTGAGAAATCATTAGTTAAAACAGTATTCTGTAGTTTCATTGCCGTCAGTAAACAGCCCAATGCTAGTGGTGTGTTAAGATGATTGAAGTTCTGCCTTTGATCAGGCTTTGAAAGGTTTTGTGCCAAATATAGTCCCAAGGTGTATGTGTATCTACATATGTGTGTGTGTATATATATATATATGTTGGTGAAAGCTGCTTTAATTAAAATCTGTCCGAGTAACAAAACACCGTGTCCATCAGTAATTGGCACTGCGGTGACGGTGATGGAAGAGCAGCAGCAGAACTGCGCAGCTGTGTGCTCGGCTGTGTCACCCACCCCAGGCAGGGTATGGGTATCTGGAGATGCTTTGGGTTGTTTTCCTCTTTTTTTTCCAGTCACATTTGTCATTTGCCTTTATGTCTTCAGCCCCTTTCTGTGATGTCCCACTCCTTGCTATCCTTTTGTAAGGACTTTTCCTCTGCCACCCATTTTCTCCCTGAAACTGGGCTCTGTTACCATGTCTCATCTGGTAGCAGAGGGGTGTTTTGCAGCTCACTGCAGTGGCTTTGGCGGGGGGTTGCTGCACTGGGGGTCGGGCACAGGCTGTGCCAGATCCGCGTGATAATCCTTGACTTGCTCCAGTGGAGCATGGGGATTTCAGATACTTTCTTGTTCTGCAGCTGCTTGCCTTTTTCTCACAGGGCACCTCTTCTCATTCCTCTGAACACATGGTCATAGGTCTGCTACCGTTCAGGTTTGTCCTGCCCACTGCAGAAAGCTCACTCGTACCCAGGCAGCCCTTCGTGAGGGGTGGCATATCCAGCCAGTGCCACCCAAGCGTGGCTGGGTGTGACGCACGGTGCTGTTCCTTAGGTCCCAGCATAAACTCTTCACAGCTCTTTAACTGCATCAAGTGCTGCAGCCCGTTTTGCAGTTTCATGTATGAAACAATGCTCTCTGTTGCTTCAAAAGCTATGGGAGCAGCCAGACCCCACGGTGGAGATGCGCGAAGAAGGCTGGAAGCATCAGGCAAAGGTGAGGGTGCTAGGGCTGATCTCAGGCCGATGAGATGAAGTCTGTAGTGGTCTGCTAGATCATCAGAGCTGTGCGCCTCTACCTTTGGGACTTAAGTAGTGAAATATTAAAACTTGTCTTTCAAATCTGTTCAATATTATGAAGATTAATTTTGTTGGGGGCAGATTAATAGGTTTCCTATTTTGATTAATACAGTGATAATAAAAACATTGTGGTTGCTGGAATTAATGAAGCCCAGATTCCTGTTTCAAGGTTTGATTGACTTCGTACTTTAGTTATGCTAAAGCTGCTGCATCTATTTGCCCCTTATTTAGCTGTAGCCTTTGGAGAATCAGTATGGGAGCAAGGCAGCACAGGAGGAGGTCTCTATTGGAGGTTGCATCAAAGAATCTGTTGGGGGAGTAGTTTTGTGAAAGAGTGGTTGAGAGTTCTGCTTGCGTTGTAGCGTTACTAGAGTTTCTCTGTCTTTAACCCAGCAGGCTATTTTTGTGAAAGTCGTAGAAGAGGAGTGTCCAACTCAAATGTGTGGGCGCATCATTAAAAGCTTCAATTTGTCAATGCCAGATCGAACTCAAGTGTGTGGGTAGATCATTAAAGGCTTCAGTTTATCAGAACCGATCTACTATCTGTTCCGCGCTCCCTCCTCCACCCTTCCCCTCAGCAGTACGTGTGGTTTCCCCAGGTTCTCTAGCATTGAGGTCCATGGAAATGCCTGAGCTGCCTTCATGCCCCCGGGCCTTGCTGGGCTCCCTCCTGGCAGGCAGCTGCTGTGCTGGGCTCAGCCCGGAGCTGGCGGTGTGCCAGTGAGCCAGCTGGCTGTTGGAGACAGCTGATCAAATGGTTTTGGAGGGCTCCACTGGTGCAAGCCTCAGACTTAATGCCGTGAGAATTCATGTCTTTGGGAGCTCTCTGCTCCCATTAATCCGAAGGGATTCAAAAGATGCAGGTGGGGCTGGGCACAGAAAGTACATGGTGATCACGTAAGCCTTGTTCCCTTGGGAAACCTGGCTGAAGAAACGTTCTGTGGAGTATTTTGGTGAGGTCATTTTTTGATGGCGTAAGAAACATCCATTTTTCCAGGTCCACCGTTAGAGTTTAAGTCGAGCTGGGCTGGGCTGTTTGTACTACTCCCAACCCTGTTTCTTGTTCCTTGTGTAGAAGGTCTCCCAGCTTTCAAATCTGCTTGTTGGCACAAAGTTGCCAAGATATTCCTTATGCTTGAGGAGGGCTGTGGAGAAGAGCAATCTGGAGGTGAGGACAGTGCTTCTGTACACCGTAGCCCTCATCAGCTGCAGACCAAATATATTATTTCACAAATCATTTTGCCTCAAAAGTCTCAAAAGAACATGAAATCTTTTGAGGAAACATTAGCCAAAATGAGCTTCAGTTCTTCATCTTCTAAACGGGGCTAATGATAGTTTTCCTGCTCTACAGACGTATCATGGATAAAGATCACTAAGGAGTTGGATATTGTGGTGCAGCAGGTCAGCTGGAAAAATCTTGCCCCAACATGAGTAGATGCAGCTTTCTGCTCAGCTACATATACCCATCTGCATATCTGTCATCAAGCACATCAAGCAATAAAGCAAGCCTCGGATGTGTGTTTCTGACACTGCTCAGTTGCTTCTCTCAAGTGCTGTGCTTCTCATGAATAAAATACAACTGATGCAAGACACAGGTCACTTTACGGTTTGCAGGTATTTCAGAGTCTCTGAGTAAGGAGTCATGTTTAGCATAAATGCTGTTAAAAAAACCCTTTTGGATCTGTTTTTATTGTGTAGCGTGGTTTTATAATAGGGTCGCATAATCCCTATATTTAGATTTCTGAACTCTTGTGAACTTCTTTGTGCCATTGCATTGCATTCAGCAAAGAATGGGAGAAAGCCCCAGGGCCAGAGAAGTACCTGTTTTTTGTCTCACAAAATTTCATGCAGTTGTTGCTAAGACAGAAGCTTCCAGATGTTCCTCAGGAAGGCTGCAGTGGGCTGCCAAAATAATTAACTCCACGAAGTTAATTTGGAGGCGGCAGTTCTTGCCACTGCCAAAGTGCTGGTAGGTGTGGAAAGGCTGGGAACAGCCACCACCTTGGGGATGCTATGGAGGGAGAGGACTGGGGAATGAAGAGATTGGAAGCACTGCATGTGATTTTTGCTTTTGTATTTTTTTTTTTCTACCCCAGTCCATCAGGACATTTTCATCTGCTCCGAAGTTTGTTTTCTCCTCTGGGGTTTATTGCTGCAGGTCCCTGGTGCGTAGTGGTCCAGGGAGCAGAGGCTCTCCTGGGTGTTGGTGCTTCCGTTAGGGCAGCAAGTACCCTTAACCAGTTTGGGCCAGGCACAGGAGCTGCTGGTTAAATCCCGTGTGGTTTCATGGGTACAATGCAGAGCAACCCTGGCAACTGCTCCATTCTTAATTCTGATAATGAGTTTTTTAACTCAGTGTGGATACTTTGTCAGTGAAGAAATTATATATCTTATTTTAAAATACCCTTATTAGTAAAATGGATGTTTCAATTGTACAGCAAGCATCTTCCTCTGAGCTAAGCTTAAATTCAATCTGTGTTACTAATAGCTGGGGAAAAACCAATACTAATTGGTATTTCTTAACTGATGTTTGCAAATTTTGCCTTTTCACCCTGAACATCAAATAGGTTTTATATGTGTTTTTCCTTATCTCAGAGGAAAGATTATTGCTAACAAGAGATTCTACATTTTGTTAAGGTTTTATCAGGATGCAGTGAGTGAAGGCAGAAAGTAAATATTTCAGAAATTCAGAGACTGTTGTATTTCGATAATGCAAAGTAGGTTTAAGTATCTGGATTTTGTTCACAGTGCAGTGTTTTCAAGCAGAATATGGATTTGGATGGTGACACATTTTGGTATTTAGAAAGAACATAAGCTTGCCTGTCAGAGGAGCACGTTGCAAATGTGAAATAAGTGTGCCTTTAAAAACCTTTCTTAATATTGTAAGTCTCAGTTTTATTTAAAGCCAAATAAAGTCTGCTGTGTGATAAAGTCTGATTTGTAGAAATACTCCTGTAATGCTCTCCCCACCTCCAGCGTTTATAAACACCTTTTATTTTCAAAGGAAAATGGTAGGCTTTGATATGATTCTAACTGAGTAAAGTTTTAAAACATGTTTTTGTCTTTCAGTCTCCTGAGAACATTTTTTCTGAGTGACTCCGGCTTCCAGACACATGTGCCATGATAAGGGTTTCGATCCTTTCCTATATTTGCCCTGAGTCATGAGTGGATATGTGTGATGCCTGCAAGTAAAATTGGTGAGTCGTCAAACTTGAGTTTGCAGTAACTCTCACTTATTCTTTCTTACAGGCTCTTTTTCCCTTACCCTTTTCTCCTCTCCTTAACATGATGGGGGTTTGGGTTTCTTTTTTGTATTGTCTGCTTAAAAGCAAGTAACGACTATTCTTCAAAACAAAACCCCAAACCCCAGCCCCGCCCCCCCCCCCCCCTTCATTGTAACGAAATAGCAGTGATACCAAATATCAATACAGAAAGAAATACTCCCTCCCTTCCTTCCATCCTTCTCTCCATCGCCTCATATCCTATGAGCTATGAGGTCTTTGGTGGTGAAACTGGAGTTCAGTGATGCAGGCAAAACTACTGCCCGAAACTGAAGCCTTGCAGATAGACAGGGTCTAAATGTGCTTATGTGGGCAAATCATGTCATGATTAAATATGAATATGGAGAGGTCTCCTCTCCACCGTGTGTCACATGATGGACTCTCAAAGGAGCCATTACCAACAAATAATTAGCTCCACCGTTTGCTGCACTTGCATCCCAGTGACAAAATGGTGTCACTGGTACACAGGAGAGCTGTCTTGTCGCGTGTGCTTGCACTATTCAGCGTGGCATTGGTGCTGCGATGCCCAGCCTGGAGGAAGACAGGGACAAAGCCTTTAACAGCCAATTTTGGCCAGGATGTACTTGGTCAAGCTTGAGAGGGTGGTGTGGGATGACCCCTTCCCTGTTAATTGGCAGCTGCCCTTTCCTGGTGGTGTTAGCCAAATGAGAAGCCTGTTGGTCCCTTTTGTGCCAAACAAGTGGCTTTTCCTGGCTGTTACTGTCTTCCAGCAGCCTGGCACAGTGACCCTTCCCTTGCCCTCTCCTCTTACTGACCTGCTCCTGATTGCCTCTCTTAGTAACTGGGGTGAGAGGAGGGACAATATTTCTTCATTAATCAGAAGACTGACATTAGGAAAACAAGAATCATCTGATTTTACAGGAAAATTGGAAGGTCTTTGTAAGAAATCTTTCAAAACTAGGAAATCTACAGAATTAAATTGTGTAGGAAATGAGAGCACAAATTATTTTTTTTAATAAATTCAGGTTTCTATTATATATTTAATATGCTTCTCTGTGTTAGAAAGTGTATTTCAATTCAAAGATTATAAAACCTAAGAAATTCACACATCAGTGAATTGTGATTTTTTTTTTTTTTAAGTTCCCATTTTTTTTTCTTTTTTTCCAGAGGTAGCATAATTACCATGTCATTTAGCAAAGATTGTAATAGCTGTTCAGTTGTTACCGACTGGTGTAGTAAACAGTTGAATAAACCCATATGGCACTCAAAGTGTGCATGCAGGAGAGGGATTCTTACCATTTCCTTCATATCTGAGTTACCAACCTCAATGATATGACTAAGATCCCCAAACAGGAGCCAACTCCAGACTTCTGCAGTGATGCAAAAATTTCTCACTGCTCTGTCATGTATGAATCAATTGATTTTAATCATGGTGGCTAGCTAATTAATTATTTCTTTGTGCCTATGAAGTATGCATGGAAAACTTGAGGGTTTATGCAAGGTATGTGCCTCTATTTAAAGCAGTCTGTGCATTTGCGTAATACTTCAGTAACTGTAAACTGGAGTCTGAATCTTACTATACAAGTTACTGTTAAAGACTGAGGCCCCTCTAAAGCTACTATGGTTAAGTGTGACATGGCCAAGTATTGCGATAGCCCTGTGGCACTGCCTGTAACGAGACTTTGTGTCTGGTCTCAGCGGTGGCAAATGGAAAGACCAGGGTGCTTTGAAGAATCCTCTTGAAATACCAGCTTGAGTTATGGAGGTATGGAGCTGTGGCCTACTGGCATCCTGAGTAAAGATAAAGTGTTCAAGTAGCGTGCCCTCTGGATAGCTTCAGTATTAAAAAATAAAAGCAATGAGAAGAAGGATTGTTAACTCTTCAAATGCTGGCTTGAACAAATAAAAAGACTCATGCTATTCCTCCTAAAATTCACTTACTTCCAGTTGTCTTAAAATTTTCATGTCACATAATAGCTTTAAAATACCTTCTGAATGCATTAGACTCTCCAGGTGCTTAGAAAATATTGCAAAATGATAACATGAAATGACCAAGCATTAAGCAGTCCCACTGGAAAGGAGCAGTTGGCCAAAACTGGTGCTTCTGTTCATCTTAGCCTTGATGTACGACCAGCCCTCCACCATAATTCTATCAAGAGATGGTAAGTTGCCTAGCAATGTGCTGACTGTAGAGGGTACGTGTTGAGCTAATTCAGTTTTTGTTCTTGTTTTCCTTGAGAGTTCAGTTTAAAGGAGTGATCCTTTCTCCAGCTGCAGCAAGAGCCACTTCTCAGCGGTCTCTCTTGTTCCCTACTCGAGTGTCCCTGGTGATGTCAGGAATTCATTCACCGCTGTGCGCGTTTTAGAAGTTTCCAGCTTATTGAGTAACCAAATGTGGTTTCTGCTGATTGTGTTGACTGAATACGTAGGGCCTTTCGAAGAGGCAAGGGTTTTATTTAAAGCAGAGCGCTTAGTTGTATACCATTTTATGGCAGGCAAAGGTCATCTAGGGTAAGCAGCCAGAACAGTGAATTGCCTCGTTGCAGCACCTAGAAAAATGAGACAGAAAGATACGCTAAAAGGTTTTAACAAATTGCTCATAGTTATAAATTTTTAAAGTCGAGGAACTGGTGCTGTATACGTTTTTAAATTGGAGATAACCATGCTTGTACGATAAATTGAGTTAAGAACAGAACAAATCAAAATAATGGGGTGGTTCTAAAAACCTGGTCGTGCAGCAAGTTGCTGGCAGAGCATGCTGGCAGTGGGGCTCGGTGCTGCGCACACCAGGCTAGCACAGAGTTAGAAACCTGCCGTGTCCTTGCGCAGCTGGAGGGGTTTCCACCAGGCTTCGTGGTGACCTTTTCTGGCAGGGATGCCCTGCTCCTGCCACAGTCCTCTCCTCTGGTGGATGGAATCCTGGTTACACAGACGGCTTTATCTGCCCGTGATGCTTCTTGTGATAGCTAGGGTCAGAGGCCAAAGGGGTTTGCCGACAGCTGTGGAGCAGAAGCGGGTTCCCCCAGGTCAGTGGGTTGTGCTAACCCAGATGTGTGTCAGTGGGATGGAGGGAGCAGGGCAGAGCACCAGGAGCTTAGGCTGGTGTCCCCTGGCAGAGCTGCACGGCAGGAGAGGTGGCACCAGCCCAGGGATGGCACTTCTGTCCTCGCAGGATCTCCCTTGCTCTTTAAAGCATCAGTGGCTACAGAAGGACTTTGTTTTTCTGAAACTTTTCTGTCCATGGAACTTTCTCTGTGGCAGGGGGGAGGAGAGAAGAAGTAATTTTAACAATTTAATATACTACATAATATGTTTTATAAGCTGGTGTGAATGCTCCTAAGTATTTTGGTCTTTTTTCATAACACAATGAACCTAATATTGGTAAAAATACAGATCTTAGCTGCCACCATAAAGAGAGGCTAGATTTAATAAACAGTTATGAATGTTGGCAGCTGCCTATCAGATTGTATAACATCGGCTATAGCACATGAAGACAGTGTCAACTTACATTTTATCTCAGAAGTATTTTCAAAGCATTTATTTTGCTTTCTCTTGAGTCCTTAACCTAATTCAAGTTATATAATTGGCGGAATATTTTTCCACACCGCTAATTGGCTGGGTGCCAGCGTGGAAACCATTGTCTGACTTGATGATGATCAGGAATTAACATGACATTTGCGTGGTGGTAATGGAATACATTAGTAATGTAATTCATGACTGTAAGAAAGAGACCATCATCTCCCACCTCTGATCAGCAGGAGGGGCTGGGAGGATGATGAAATGCTCCCAGCAGGCACCTCACAGCAGTGGCTGGCCAATCTCGATGTCAAATTTAGTTTTAAACTCTTCAGACAAAGCTGTAATGCTTACCGATTAATTACTACAAATGTCAATTAAAAATCTACCAAATAATGCAGTAAGATTAAATTTCAATTAAAAAAATTACATTTAACAAGGAAGATATAACATTATTTTAATGAATTCTGCTGAAGGTGACAGTTTATCTAGACATATTTATACTGTGTAGGTGGATCTAAATTAGTTGGATGATGTTAACCATGTTACTCCATGTACATATTAGTTTTGAAAATTATTTCCACTTTGGCTATGTCCTGAAGAAGATGGGGCATCAAGGGGCATTTCTTATCACCAGGAGAAAGGGGAATTTCACGCCTTTGAAGTCCAAAAATCTTCTCACACCTAAAACGAGGACTTTATTGTAGACTTCTATCCTGGCCAAATTAGTGGTATTTTTCATTGCTTTTTATTTATGAAACCAAATACATAATTTTTGTTGTGGTAGAAAAGCAAGCCCTGATTTTGCTATGACTATAATGATTGCTTGGGACAATTTTTAGAGTAATCCGTTTTGTCATACAAAAAATATCCATTATTCCGATAAATCACTTAACAGAAGATTTTGCTGTGTGAAGGTGGTGAACTGTAACTCCTGAGCCGAGCTTTTATTTGCAAAGCTTCACCCTGGCTTGGTAGAGTTTTTGAATAAGTGATTAAAATCCTGTAGTTGATACTTCAGATGCTTTAAGATATATTTTGAACTAGGAGTGGCATAGCAGAGATGTCATGTACTGTGAAGAAGTTCTGGGTTTATGCAGATTGTAAGTGTATGTATGACAAACTGTAGTAGAACACCAGCACCTCACTGGATGCAGAGCGCTAAACAGTGCAGACTGGCTTTTGTAGCTGGACTTCTGCATTTCAGTAACTGTGTTTTTATTGAACAGGGCAGTTCTTAACACTGCTGGAGATGGAGATGCTGGTGATCTGGGAAGGTGTGAGAGCCTGTACGTGCTGGCATGGCGCAGGGGCAGAGCTGGGGTATGCAAGCAGCTATTCTCCTGGTATTAAAGCATTTGAGAGCGAAGGGCTCTAAATATGATCTGAAGAATACTTTCTCAGCTTCCTTGATTTTTTTTCCACGAGCTTTTATTATGTTTTCACACCATCGTGTCTAAAATAGGTAAGAGGGAAGACATAATTGAAGAAACAGATTTTATGTGTCAAGCCAGCACTGAGAAAAGTCCCTCTCAGGGACCAGAGGCTCCTTTTCCTTGGCACTGCTGTGTCTCGAGCCATTGAATTTCAGCAGGTTTTAACTTAAAATAAAATATAAAAAACCTACAGTGCACACACAGAAAATCAGAAAAGCCAAACAACTACTCATGGCAGGTTAAAGTAATGATACGCTCTTTAGCAGGCAGGCTGTGCCAGTCCCTTGGTTGCTGTTCGGGCTTTGCCCTTTGGTGGGTGAACGCGATGAGCGTGATCTCTGTCTCACTGCTGCTATTCATATACCATTGGGTATTGGTAACAGCTTTGCAGGATCATTCCTGCTTCATGCCATTACCTGATAAACTATCATCAGCAGGAGATGGGACAGCCTTTTTTTCCATAAGGGCCTCAGGAAATGGATGCTGTAGAAGTGTAAGAGCAGCTGAAACATTTTCTCACCAGTCCTCGCAGACAGCAAGGTGATGGGAGAAAGGTAGAGTGAGGCAGACTCATTTCCTCACCAGCAGCCAGAAAGCTTTAAACAAGGAGGCAGAGAGGGAAGAGTGGAAGCAGATAATACCTTTCTGCCAGGAGATAATGGTGTGAGGAGGTTGTGGGTTTGGGGCACCCACTGGTCAGACAATTAGGTTGCAGCTGGAGCTGCTGCTCTTAAAAACCCATCTTCCCAGGGGCTTTCAGCACAACACAGGACCAGTCATTTTCTGATTTGAGCCCTGGGGTGAAGCTCTTGCTCTGGTTGTTGTTTGAGAAGTGATCTATGTGGTACAGCAGGAACCGAGCACCTTCTGTATCCCAAGTTCTGCTTTGTTGGGGTGTCCCGTGTGGAGCTTTGGCCTGTCCCAGGCACTCGTGGTGTTTGGTCTCCTCACTGAGGTGTCCCACATGAAGCTTGTGCCCATCCTGAGCACTTGGGATGCTGTCCGGTCTCCTCCTGAGTTCTTACAGGTGGAGATTTCTGCTTTCGGTAGAGAAATGCTTTTCTCTTTCTGTAAGAGTTGTCTAACATCTTGAAAGAAGAGTGTCTTTGACTTTGGGGGAAATATTTATATCTCTTTGGGTAGGTTTTCTTCTTTTTTTTTTTCCCCTTAGTGTAGGGTTATGTCAACTGTATTACAATGAGGGAACACTGAGCCAGGGGAGGAAACTTTAATAAGCTGCCCTCATATTGCTGGTTTATTCCCAGCTTTCATCCACTGATTTACATCCCAACTGACGTAAAAATACCCAGACTTCAGTAGTTTGTTTACTTTTGCTTATATCACTCTGGGGTGACCCGAGGAGATGTAAAAACTGTTCTTACTGACATTTGCATGAGCCGCAAGGTAGGGTGAGAGGAGACGAAAGTGCAAAGTGAAAAGGCAACTGGATTTATTAAGTCTTTGTCATACCATGGTTTATAATATTTAGACAAAAGCAAACATTTCCAGGGAGGGCTTATGAAATGAGAGATGGGAGAAAAATCTCTGAGCTGATGGCAGATCCTGTCCTCTTCAAGTCTTTGTGGAATGATGGGATGCTGGCCACGGGGAGCGGGCTGCGAGGGCTGTCGGGGGGAGCATGCGTACAGGGGGGTCCTGAAGAGCTGCTTCAGGAGGAAGACGTGGACTTAAAGTACTTGCGTAGGACAAAGTCATTATATTGTCATCGTGATAACGCTCCTGGGGGAAATAGCCTGAAATACTCTTTGTCTTCATTAATACTGCTTCCCGGCAGAGCCTTAAGAGATCATTCTCACTTTCAGATATAGAAGGAAACCGAATACAGAGTTGTTTGTCATGAAAATGCCGTTTATATACAGTGGCTGTAAAATCCCAGATGCTGAGCGTAGAGGGAGGCTGCTCTGTCATCAGCCAGTCGAGGGGAGAGTTGACTATAAAACCAAGCTGTAATTCCTTCTTGACAGGGGTGTGGTGGTTGTGTCTTCAGACAACTTCAAGAGTCTGCTATGCCAAGTCTTTATGGATTTTGTTCTTACAAGCTAGGTAATACATAAGTCTGAGCAAGGAGATATATATATATATATGTGTGTGTGTGTGAAGAAAGACCTTTGCTCTAGGAAAATATCCATCATTGCTTTTACAGCATGGTTCAGGGCTGGTAGTGCATAGTGTCTGAAGCATTTGGGGTCTTTTTGTTGCAAAGGAGGTGCCGTGGGCCCGAGGCTGCTCTTGACGTCTCACAAGCATTCAATATTCCCTTGACTCTGGGCCAGTAGGATGTGACCCTTGCAGAAAGACAGACAGTGTTTGGGGGCTTGATGCTTATTGTTTTCAGCAGAGCTCTACTGGAACCAATAAAGTTGCTGCCACCACTGCTTGGAGCAAAAGTGACTACAGCTGAACAAGAGACACAAAATTATCAATTAAAAAAGCCAATGCCAAACCCATTATTTTACTCTTGAAAAAACATCTTGCTTCCCAGTCTTTTTTTTTCCCCACATGGAGTGAATCTTTGGGGTATTAATGTTCTGCTGTCATGTTTGTTTAACGTATTTTTTTGACAATGCCTTTTTAGGGTCAAAGCCTGAAGTTTTTCTCCATGTGTTTTCAGCTAGGCAAAACTCCCAGTGTCTCAGTGGGGCCTCTTCTGAAATAAGCGAAGACCAATTCTACTCAACTCAAATCAAGAGTTTCATCTGAATAAACAGAGGAAAGATCCAGGCTTTGTTTTTTTTAAATGCCATAAAATGGTGTCCTGCTGCACAGCTAAGTTGTTGCAGGCAGGCTGGCTCTTGCCTACGAATTTGGTGGCCAGAGCCCTCCATAATGGCTTGGTGCTCACCTGATGCCCTGGACCACCGTGACCCAGTGGTCCCCTGTCTTTCTGCCCAACCCTGCCTCCTCCCTCGCTTTGCCTGAACCATTGCAAGCACTCAGGCATGGCTCGGCAAGCTGAAGAAGGTGTCATTTTTGGAGATTTGGCCTTAACCTGGATTTTCCATGTTTTTGTGGGCTTAAGTCAAACCTTAATACTACTTCAGTGTAATGTTTTCGTCGTTTAATGTTCTTACAGCTTTTTACAGTGTTTCTTTTAAATTCTGTCACTGAAGTGTATGAGAGTTGACAAGTGTAAATATGTAGTTAGACAATTTCAAAAGTGTATTATTTACTGATCGACCATAATGGCTCCAAAGGAGCCATTATACTCAATCATATCATGTCACTCTGTGGCATTTATTATGATGGTAATATGGATATGCATATTATTTTTTTTAAAGCATGAGAAGCGTTATTGTGCATGAGTAAAAGCTGTTTTTAATTGTCAGTAATGCTTTGAGCTTTTTTTAATACCAAGAATTTAAACCACCTATGGCTACCAGCCTGCAAATCGTGGTAGCAAAAATCTGTGTCTATAGGAGGATGGAAAAAGCCACACTTTATATTTACAGCAATGTGACTGTGCATATCCTTGATATGGCTCTTTTATAGCTTTATTAGATCCAAGGGCAACCTAGAACCCTAACCTGAGAGCTTGGCAGGTAAAAGCTTTCCGTTTTATCTCTGCAGCTTTCATCCGCTCTTGTAAGCTCTTTCCCTGACTTCCTAATTGTGTTTGTGACATTAGCAAATGGCTGGTCTGAAAATACCATGCAGTGCAAGTCATGTTAATTCAGTGATTTTTTTTTTTTTTTTTTTTTTTTTAAGGTGTCACAGGAAGATATCTCTCTGTAGCGCCAGGGTAGAGAAAGGAGACAAGGCAGAATAAGAACATTGTACCATGTAAAATAAAAGAAAGAGACAAGCAGAGAGCTGGGAGTGCTAAATATGCTTCAGCCTTTTGGTAGAGCTGGTTTCAGTAGAGAAAAGGTAGGAGAGCATAAGCAGTAGCTTGCTTGCTAGAAAATGTCTTTCATGGAGAAGATGGGAGGAGAGTGAGTTTTAATGCCTGGAGGTGAGGAGCTAAGGTGCGAATCTGGCATGGGGTACGGCAAATTGATTGTGGAGCAATAATTAGAGAGAGGAGGAGGAATCAGAAGTGTTTCTTAACTTAGTAACAAGGATGTGACTGGCTGCTGGCTGTTGCTACTCAGAGATAGGTAAAGAAGAATCTGTTGGGCAAAGTCCTTGCTGTAGAAGGCACAACCAAGGTGAAATCCAGTTTGTGGTTGTCGAAGAGAGATGTGGGAGAGGAAAACCCAACATTGACAAAGAGCTCTTCACCGTTCGGCTGGGCAGTGGTACACCTGCAGGGGGTGCAGGGCTGGGCTGGGGGCTGAGTCCCACTGTGTGGCAGTGGGAGCGGTTCGGTCTGGCGTGGAGCTTGAGCAGGAGAAAGCAAGGAGGTCATTGCTATGCATGTTTTTATTTCGGTTGCAGTGTCAAAGCAGATGACTGCTTTGTCTTTTCTGTTCAGACTTTAGGACTAGTTCTGCTTTGTTGCTTTGTTATCAGAGGAGTTATTTAACTTGCTCTGAATGAAATTGGACTAATTACTGAATAACCATTTCCCCCCCTTATTCTAAAGAACCTTCTGCTGGAAATGCATTTTGCTTTAAATACACAAGATTAACCATAAGACGCTAGATTGAGCCAATTTTGAGTAGTTCAGGAGTGGAAGGACACATACATGTAATTTTGCAGATTTTGAACTGCTGACAGTCAGATTTCCTTGCAACAGTTTTTAAATGAATAACAAATTGTGGTGGTTTTGTTGGGCTTTTTTTTAGCCAATTCTGCATTAATTCTAACTTTTCTCTTTCTGAAATTGTATTAAAACCATTTGTATCTCTTCTGAAATACTGAACAAGAAACATAAAAGCAAATAAATACGCTCTCACTATTTCTGTCTTTGATCTACATAAACAACTGTATTTTAAGGCTCAGGACTGAGTCTTGTATTTGTGAAAAGGCTAGGGCAAGTTAAGCTTAATTACTTCTTTTGAGATGTTTCCTATTTAGAAAAGTTACTTGTTGAAGTCTTATCACCCAAAATATGAAATATTGGTGCTATTTCTGCAGGGATCATTAGTTTAATATTGTGAATAAATTGCAAAACTGCTCATTTGTATGAAAGGATGGGATTTATGAAGTTACAGTGCATTTGTACACACGCACACACTAACACACAACACTTGTTGATGATTCAGAGAAGGAGTAGAGTAATTCAGCTCTTGGACTGCCTCACGTGTGATTGGCTTCCTTTCTGGGGGACTTATTTTAGGGAAAAATCAATGTCAACTGAAAAACATTCCATTCTGAAAAGACAAAAATTCCCCTACTTGTGAAAATGTGTCTTGGCAGCTGATTTAACTTATGATACAAGATTTAACACTTTTCACTAAACATGAATATTTACCATGGCAACAGCTACGTTACGGGCCACATGTTGGAGACTTGCATGTTGTTGCAGAAACTTGTAGCTCGCCGCATTTAGCCGAGTCCTTGTTTCCACCGGCAGAAGGAGCCCACTCCTGCAGCTGTTTTGGGCACAGACCTCTTGGCAGGGTCAGTGGGTGTCCTGCGTGCCCCCAGCAAGGGGCAGCTAATTCCTCCATCAGGCGTTTGCTGGTGATTGGCACCACGGTGCTGCATATAGACAAAACACCTGATGACAGAATAACCTGATAAAAAGCATGCGTTTGCCTCCGATTTGCCTTTCCAGCAGCGGGGTGGGGAGAACTTTCTAAAAGTATCACTTCTCCAGACTCTTTTTCTCCCACTGCATCCTTTCCCATCTTCCTCCCGCAAGGCATAGGCAGGTCAAACCCAGTTTGCCATGCACAGTAACGGGTCTGCTGTGTCCTCTGGCCAGTTTGCCCTCCGCCGTGCCCCACTACTTACTGTCTCAACTCCTTGTCACCTTTCATTTGCAGTGTAGTGGCTTTTCAGGCGACGTTAATTGAATCACACTCATCATGGACTTAATAAAAGCATGACGGCCCGGACGGAGCCCTGGCAGATGGCAGCCCCAGTAGACAGGCAGGCCATGTGGCTGGGGCTGGGACGGTGCACTGGAGGTGATGGGCTGGCTCTTCTGCAGCAGCAGAAAGTTTGTGGCTTTGGAGTTATGAGAAGAGTAAGCCAATATGAGCGAAGTAAAAGATGGCTTCAGGTGGTTTAGATTGCAGTTAAGTGGGGTTTTTTCCCCTGAAACAGAACTAGATAATCCTTTCGTAAAACTATAAATCCTAGCTACGAAGGGCTAGGTGTGAAACAATAAGAGGATTTAACTTTATAAGTGATCACAAACATCTGCAGGTACCTTGAGTAGGAGCAGTTTTATTTAAAGCTACAAGTTAAAAAGAATATAAATTTTCTCACTTTAGGACAAAGCTTAACAAAAGGTTAGGCAGAAACCCCTTTTTCCAGAGGTGAAAACCATCAATTCACATGTTTCTTGTACCTTTCTCTGAAGTGTTTGGGCTTGGCCATCGTTAAGGAAGAGGCCTTGGTCTGGAGGGGCTCAGATCTTTCCTCTGGGCACTGATAGGACCTTTGCCCTTTTTCTTTCATTTAAAATACCCTTGATTTAAAGGAAACAAGCTATGCAAAGCAGAAGCTACGTATGCAATCGGGAGCGTAGCCTGTGCCAGGCAGAGTCCTGGTGCAGCGGTGGTCGGGCTGGGGACACTCGTCCCTCTCCACCAGTGTTTGGTGGCAGTGGCATGACAGAGGCTGTCCTCTGCCTGGCTGGTGTTGCTGGTGCAATGGTCCCCTGGCGCAGCTGCTGCTTGTGGCTGTAAGGCTGGTTTAAATCTTGGCCTTTACTTGGTGTGAATTTGCCAAGCTGCGCTGATCCAGAACTTAAATAATTTGCTTCTGGTTTTAGCATTGTTTCTTTTAAAGGTGTTATATTTGTTTCCATTTTGCATTGAATTAAAATTAAATAGTTCTGCTTTGTAGATTTAATAGTATACAAATACATTTATTTTTAAACCCTTTTAGCCTATGTATATGTGACTAAGAAAAAAGCAAAAAACCAGAGTAGGGGCCTCCGATTTTTGTTTTACTTGAACTGAATACCCTCTTGGGATTTCAATTATAAGTGAATGTTACACTTGTTTGTTACTAAGGTGACTACAGTGTCAAGGTTATGTGGATGTTGTAGTATTATAAATGCAAAGATAATGCAAAAAAGAAAAATAGTTGTGTTGGCTAAAATCATCCTATTCCTATAGCATAAAGTTGCACACTGTCCTACATTTCAATTCTCGTTCTATTAAATTACCTGTTTAATAATTTGAATCTAGTGTTATTTTTATATTATATTGCAAATGTGTGACTGGGAGGTTATTTTTAAGATATATTTATTAAGGGAATGAATACAATAAGACAAGTCATTGCAGCCCACATACAGTTCCCAGTTCCTTGACTTCTCATTTTATGATGTTTCAATTGCATATGATTACCAAATGTAAGTTTTAACTTTTATGGGGGTTCATTAGAGATGCAGCTGTGTAGAGAGAAATTCAATAGAATTTGATCTTTTTTTTTTTTTTTTTTTTTTGGTAAGCTCTAAAAGTGTAGTGAGGCGGAGTAACTTGATGGAGCATAATTTCAAGCTTCCTACTTTGAGCTTGGATGCACAGTTGTGGGGTTTTCAAGGGCTTTAGCTGGGCTGCAGTGGAAATACGCTGATGATGGGGAAAAGGGCACTAGCAAGTGGTCTCTGTGTTTTGGGTGCAGGAGACTGGAGCATCTCAAATCAAAGGCATTTGCCTTTTTTTTCCTGGGTAGGATGCAGAGAAGTAGTGGCGTCCTTGGTCTGGGCCAGGACTAGCATGAAATGCTTTTTGCTCCTGTGTGAGTCGACGTTCTGGTGGAGAATTACAGGTTCAGTGAATCTGTGGTGTTCTCTTCTAATAGAGAATCCATATAAAATGAACTCCCCAAAAGCCAATACTGAAAGCAATCTTAGTGAGCAAGTGCTGAGAAAACAAATTTTGGGGCACATTTAAAGGAATAGATGTAGTAAATGAGTAAATCTACCCTGTGGTTAAATGCTGCGGTGCTTTGTGTGAATACTAAAAAGGAGCATATCCCATCAAGTGTAGCTTAGTTGCATAATTTATTAGCGTAATATGTTTGTTTTTAACGTACAGGAATGTAAACATCTATAACTGAATGATCATGCCATTTAGTAGGAGGAACCTCATATTCGAAGCTAATTGTGCCATTTGCTGTTTGGCGAAAACTTGTTGGGCGATATAGACCATTTCTTTCCAAACATCAATTTCTCATAAGGTTTCAAACCAAGATCCAAAGCAAAGATGTCCTTCTCCAGATGTAAGAAGGGGAAACATTTTTGTCCTCAAGTTTTACTCAGAAATTTGCAGCCTTTGATGTGCTGGTGCATTGCTCTGCGGCCCTTCCTGCTATCCCAGCTGGCTCAGTCTAGGGCATGCATCTCATCTCCACTTCGGTATCAGGAGTCTCCAATAACTCCAGCAGCATGTGGATATCATCATAGGAGCATCTTTTTCTCTTTGTTTTGCTTTGTTATGGGAAGAGGGCAGAATGAGTTGTAACTCCTGGGGTGTGATTTTGCCAGGATGAAACCCGTTGAATGACAAGGGAAGTAGAAGTGGGTGGGGGAGATTGTATTTCTGCTTTTGGCTTGAATTGGAAGCTTTTTGTTTGGGCTGAGATCTTTGAACCCGTGGGCAAACAGCTCTGCAAGAGCAGGTGTGTGGGGAGCCCTCCTAGGAGATGGCTTTGCCTACATGGTGGCTGCAGTGGTGCTCTGTGCCTGCCCTGCCCATTGCCACCCGCATCTGGCAAGATGTTTGGCGTGTGTGTGTGAGACAGAGTCATGGGTGACTTGAATGCAAGTCTTAAAAATCTCTTCCTCAGTGATTAAAGCAATTGCTGTGCCTGGCATCCTTGCTTGCTTTAAGTATTTGCTGATGGCTTCTCTGAGTAGGGACAAGCTTTGTGGGGTGGAAAAGCTGGATTTGCCTTGCCTCAGCTTATTGGGAGTTTGGTCCTTGCCTGTGAGGAGTGGAGAGGAGGGAAAGGTGGTGGTACTGCTGCGCGGGCGGGTTAGTTTCATTCTCCCCATAGAACATCATCCCCAGAAAAATGGTATTCCTGGGCTGTGCCACCTCCCACAACAAGGAAAAACAGATGAGAAGCAATGAAGCACACAATTACATAATGAAAAACAATAAAATGCATCTTCTAATATGTACTACTAGTGACCATGTGACTTTATTGTAAAAACGAAATGTGATTACATTTCCGGGTATTGTGCTGTGTGATAAACTCCAGGGAAAAAGTGAAGAACAACTTAGACAGAGAAGACTTCTTGTTTAATATAAACCTCAGACTCTGAAGTGACACATAGCAGGGAATAAATGTCCATCATCTATCAAATGAGGTTTGAACGGTTTAGGTCACACTAGACAAACACTTCTCACCCCAAAACCTTCTTTTCATCTTCATTCATCAACAACACCTTAAGCTTGTGCCCCTCTTTTTTCTTTTCCACTCTCTCAAAAAATAATAATCTGCCTGATGCCTACAAATCACTTCTGGCTGGCATTGGTTAGGCGAGTTATGAGCTATGGCTGCTGCTGCTCCCATCGGTGCTGCCTCTTGTGCAGGGAGAAAAGGAGGTTTGAAGTTTTGTGAAGAGGCTGAGGAGGGAGAAGTGCTGCAGAAATAGTGGTTGTAGAGATGGGAGGCAGTGAGCAGAGAGAGGTAAGAGGAAGAACTGGCATCAAGCATTCCTGTATGGCACATCCCTTCATTGAGCTGCTATGTGCAGTTTGTGTAGTTTGTAGCTCATTTCTTGCAGAGGTTTGGGATGTTGAGCTGTGCAAAGCAGTGCAGCCCAAACCCAGCAGCCAGGAATGAACACATCCTCTGAGGATGTTTTTGCTGTATATGTAAATCCCAACAGCCAGGACTGGAGCTTTAAAATGGAAAGGCAAACCTCCATGGCCAGGCTGGATAGGTTTGTTCTCTTCTGCAGATCCCTCGAGGTGACCCTGATTGCCCTGGTGGGTGCTCAGACCCAGAAGCTCATCTTTAATTTACTTTCTTAGTCTGCAGGCTAACCTACATCATTGTGCTTTGTAATTTCTTCCTGCCACCTCCTCTGAGGTCCTTGGCTGTGCCATGCACGAGCTGTTCAATCCCCATTTCCTGGTAGGAAACTACCCCTCTTATACTAATCCTTGTCCAAAAGCTCTTAATTTTTATTCTTATCCTTTTCCAGTTTATGGGACTCTTCTTGGATTAACTTCCCTATGGTACAGTTTTTCCCTTTGCATTGCTTGCTTGTTGCTTCCTCACCAGTTCTTTTTTGTTTCAAAGATACTTTTCTGGCTCCATCCCCAGCTGCCTGGAAGTGATTTGTTCAGCAGCGCGGTCTCCTGGATTTCAGAGGCCATAGACTGTTTTCCCTTGTTTTCTGCCTTCCTTCCTTCTTTCTGTCATCCTGGGAAAAAGTCTGGCAGACACGGCTTCTTCTCAGCCACCAGTTGATGTTAATTTGTGTGACTGCAACGGGCATGCATAGCAGCAAAGATCTGTTTGAAGGTAGAATTTTGTGTGATTGGAAATTTCTGTAAAACTGGGAAGGAGAACTTGTTGGGAGGGCACAGGCGTGCTAAGGGAGAGAAGTCAGCATTTTAATTGCAATATAAAAGTTGACTTTTTTTCTCCACCTCCATCTTAAACACTGCTTTGTCTTGTTCTAATATGGAGTTTGGAGGATGCCACCATCCATGGCAATGTGGCCGAGCACAGGGGGTCTGTCAGCCACCCAGCTCCAGCCCATCGCTGGCATTTTGGAAGGGCTACCCTGTGCTCAGTACTGCCTCAAGGTATTTTCAAGGGAGGTTTGGGTATCATTACTCTTTGAAATTTGGCATAGCGATGTAAAATTGTAAGGGTATGGCTGGCAGCAGGTGGGGTCCCTGTGCCTTGCAGCGAGCTCCAGCTGGGCAGGGGGGGACTGGCAAATCTGCAGCCTCATTAACGAGGGAAGGAGGATTCACCCATTTGTGGGAGCTGGTCACAGATCGTGGAGTATCACGAGGTAAGCCAATTTCCTACACCAATACCTTCTTCCTTTTCACTTCTCTCCTTCACTGTTTGAAAACCATAAATCACTTACTTGAAATGTATTTAAGAAGAGTATTTTCCTCTGCATTCCCACTTAATGCTTTGTAGCGAGTAGAGTTGAGATCGTTCATGTGCTAAAGCAAGAGAAATACTCGTCTTTGATACTGTGTCTTCATTTTCGGCAGTTTCCTCTTTTACTCAGTTCTTAGATGATAAATTCTGAGTCCTTAGATGCTGCTTATTCTGCCACAAAAAGGAAATGCAAAACAGGTTATTTTAATATTAATAATAAACGTTTACATAATTAGCTCGATTACTTTGTTCACTTTGACATTTTGTCATTGTGGACCTGTCGTTTTCTCTCTTTTAAAGTATGCTAGTAGTGCTGGGAAGTGCAGGGATGGTGCTGCGATCTTGGTTGTGCTGAGCATCTCCCCGTGAGGATGAGGGCTTCTTCCCACCTTGCAGAACCTGCAGGCTGAGGCAGACTTATCAATGTGTGCCATTGCTCTGTACTCTTGGGGACACTTACTCTAACCTTGTTAAAATATAAGTCTTCAAGAAGTGTAAGCCTGAAAATACGTATTTTGCATCTAAAATGAAGAACATGCTTTTTCCATGTGACTGTTAAAGGTCTGCACAAGATTAGATCATTCACTGGTCTAGAAATTCTCCTTTTTGAATCAACACTATGTTGTAAGGGTGGGTTATTCATCTGACCTGTAATTGCTGTTTGACATAATTATTTTACAGATTTTGGGTCTGTGTAGTTAGGAAAAAAGTTGTTCTGTAAAGAAGGGAGTTTGACCAAAAAGAGAAAGAGTGTGTGGAGGTTCTGATGATACTGGGCAAAAACCTAAGAGGGTTTTGTTGTTGGTTTTTCTCAAAAGAAGCAAGGATAACCGTGTTAAACAGCAGGGTGCTACTGCATGATGGAGAAGCTGAAGGAATGGCTCGTTTTCCTGTTATGTCACTGCTTTGGCTTTCTCATTCTTGTTCCTCTGTTTCTTCAGAAGGGCCCTGCAGCCTGCAGATAACAGAAATTAAATTAGTATTGATATAACATTAGACACTTCTATTAATATTGACAGTCTGTCGATACTGTTGTGCTACTTTTGTAATATGGGATGTTAACGGATAATACTTTAAATAAAAACACACTAATCTTATAATCACTGAACATGTAGTGAGGTCTCGACTTGGCTCACTCCTCCTCCGAGCTCCCCCATACTTGCGCGTCCGCCGTGCCTGCCTGCCTGCCTGCAGCTCCTCTGGAAAGCCTGTGAGGGTTAGGCACACCGCTCCCTTCGTGCTTGAGCTGGTGGATGGGGAGGTGCGGTGGGGCAGAGATGATGGCTGTAGGTGGCAAGGCAGGAGTAGTGCTGGGAATCTCCTCATGGCTGTGATGGTGGTGGGGCTGGACAGGTGCATCCATGGCACCGAGCTCTGGGAAGCCCTTTGGGGCTGTGGGTGGATGCAGACCTGACTACAGGGTCAGTTCCAAAACGTTGGAGTTTTGGTCCTGTGGTTGCTCATGGCATTTGCTGGAGTGCTGCCAGCCCTCACTGCACGTGCCCACAAAGTCTGGTGGAGGAAGCAGTGCAAGGATGACTTGGAAGTTCTGATGCAAGGCAGCAAGCCACCAAATCCCTGTTGGACTGTGCTGGCTGCGCGTGCATGGGGTGACAATACGCAAGGTCAAAGCGGTGCCCTTAATCTGTGGTGCTTGTCTCGATACTTAGCACATGTTAGCAGCTCTGCATTTCTTATGAACTTTTTTCCTTTTAAGTCTATCATGAAAATCGCCATGTTCATTAGAGCTAAAGTTATTTGTTAAATGGTGTAAAAAATACGCATTAAACAATAATGATTACTTTGGTAAACACAGATGTCTTTGTATTATGCAGTGGGTTTTGTACGCAAATTTGTACATGTCTGTGGAACAGAATTTGCCATCTACCTTGAAAAATGGGAAACACAATACATGTTAATTGCTTCTCCCTTAGCCCCCCGCTCCACCTGCTGTGCTGCTGCAATCTGTTGATGCAGTGCTGAAATCTGCGGTGCATGAGGACGGGCTCGGCAGCGAGCAGGTTGGCACTTGCAGATGTGTGCCCGTTGTAGGAGGTAGCAGGCAACAGTCTTAACTTCTGCCTCTTTGTTTTCTAACTAGGAGGATATTTTTAAAAGGGGGAGGGAAAAACCTTTATCTTGCTGAAAACCATCTAGTGATGATCAGTTATTCACCACATTATTAATGCTTATTTGGACATTGCTTGGACTGCTGGATTAAACAGCTTTCCCGTTATGTATTGAATAAAGTGAAATATATGTCACAACAGCAATGCTATGATGCTGACAACCGTCCTTGGCTGTGCATCTCATTAGAAAGATATACATTTTTCTTTGTTGTGTATCTGTGAATGACAGAAGTTGACAAACATCTTTTAAGAATTTGCTGTTGGGAGAAAGTTACATTTATGGCACAGAAACCAAGAAGAAACTACTTGTTTTGAAGGTAAATAATTATTTCCTACATGTGTGTTTTCTAAATCGCCCTCGTCTGCTGTAGTAATTACTTTTTACTTTATTATTGCTTATACATTGAAGGAGATCCTCTTCTGGATCACTTACTCCTAGAAAGAAATCCTGGAGTGTTCGAAGTTCAGTTTCTGTTGAAACTTGCACTTAAAACAGGATTAAAATCCTTGTATTTCACAGTTTTAAAGACTGAACTGATTCTCTGAATGTACCACATTAACTCCCAGGGGACAGTTGAATTTTTCCATATTTTTTTTGGGGGGGCAAAGATTTACTGGTTTTAACTCAGGAAAGATACTTGGAAGGAGTACTGCCAGGTGGGGGCTTGGCTTGCTGTCAGCCGAACAGCGATGCTGTACTTTAAAATACCCATTTTCCAGATGCACAATATGTTTGCATAATTTATACTAGTCTGCATTTCTGCAGATTGCTGGTATTGGCCTGATTTTGTGCTTGCCTTAATTCAGAGCAGGAGCAATGACCCTGCTTGCAGTAAAAGTGTGTTGTGCATAGGGATCTTTGGACCATTATTGGGAGAACAGAGGAGCAATAAGAAGTCAGGATTCTTTTTTTTAAAGGGTACTCTCCAAAGTTAAGAATGAAGGTGTTCACCATCCTGGCTAAAATAGCTTCTGCCTGTTCATAATGAATCAGAACAGAAGACGTTGCATATTCAGCTATATTTGCATGACTCCCTGGATTTCATAGATGTTGTGTGGGTGCCAAGTCAGTGCCATGTTGACCCACAAGAAACTTGAGAACAGGGTTGAGAAACCAGTGGGAAAAGGCAAGTGTGGACTTGTGGGAGGGAGAATAAGAGGGGAGAAAGCAGGCTGGAATCCTCGTTTTTCTACTGTTCATCCACCTCCACCATGTGATGGAGTGGTGGTCGGACAGCCCTCCCCTGCAAACATCTGTATCTGGTGCAAGGAAACTTCGCTGGGGTTGGTCGGTGATGCATGGTTTAAGGTTTTCTTTTCTTTTTTTCCATCTAGACCCATGCACCTTTCAGCATTCTGAAACAGAACACAATCTCTGCAAGAAATCATCATTTGGGGAGAAGCCTGTATTCAAGGAGTTCTCAGCTTACGCTTACCCTTGTGTCTGAAATTGTTTTACTTCTGTTACAAGTAACACCTAAAATTGCCACTTAACCTTGCAGGCACTTTGTTAAGTTGGTATTTTTGATTGCAGCAGCTGGGGTGGAGTTTCCTTTGGGAATTCAAGGAGTAGGAAGTGTTGTTTGTAGTTTTTTTTGTTGGGTTTTTTTGCTGACTGGTGCTAATGTGTAGGTGGGGATGTGCTGCTGTTTTTGTAATACTTTTATTGTTTATGGAATTGTTAGTTAATTGATGGTAACAATGCCTGGAGCCTGGGAGAGGTATTCTTTTATGTTTGCTCAGATCAGAACAAGTAAATAATTTTGTAACTTAAAAAGAGATTCAAGATTATTCTCCTTAGTTTATTTACCTTGCACGTTTGCATCTACTGTTTCCATACCTTGCTATCAGGTTTCCCTAATTAGTGTTATTTCTAACAGAACAACAGATGAGAATAATAATTTTTTTTTTTTTTTTAGGGTTTAGTAGGATGTAGCTGGAGACCCCTAGATGGACCTGGGAGTTCAGGAGCAGGTGCTGCACCTGAACTTGCTCCCATCTAGTTGGTATGGACGTGGTAAGGTCTCAAATTGACAGTGTCCCTTTTTCACTTGCAATAACTTTCATGTGAAATCTAGAAGGCAGTCTTTGAACTTCTGTTAATTGCTTCATGGTTCACTCAGACTAAAACCTACTTGGTAACTTCGTCTTCCACATTTATCCAATGAAATAAAATTCAAACCAGCCCACAAACTAGAGAATGTTTTTTATTTATATGCGGTGTAGTTCCATCTGGTCCATGTTAAGGACCCCAAAAATATATGTGATTAGCTTTATAGTTCACTGCTAAAGGTAGCAAAGCTGGCTTTTAACATTTTTCAAATTTTCAGCTAGCATCTCAAAACATTTGTTGGCATTTCCTGACTATGATTACTAACCAAAGATTTTCCTGGTTGTCTTTGCACTTTTTAAAGTATGTTGCATAGTTTTCCTGCTTAAAATATCACTGAAGCCTCTGCTCTTCCCTTTATAACTCTTATGCAAACTATCCATCTCTGTCAAGACTGGTCAGTCTCAAATCCTGAAGTTCAGGATTATCAGTAGTAAAATCTATGGCTATTGCTGACACTGAGCTCATGCTCAATAAAATGAAATGCACACATTAGAGGTAATAAGAAGGTGAACTGTGCTGCTTCAAAACAATTAACATGGGATTTAACATATTTGGCAAAAGCCAGCTCAGAAATGCCCACTGAGTGCACAAGGTAACCTGAACATCAACTTACCCCAGTTTAAATTTCAGACGTTTGCTAATCAAAGTCCTGTATTCCCACTAAATGAGTGCTTGGGATCTTGGAGAGAGAGAAAAAAAAAGTCTTTTTCTACTGCATTTAAAGCAGGTTATCTTCTTCTGCAGCTCTTCTGCCACAAATGCATGTTTGTATCTGGAGCTGCTCCGCAATGGAAAACACCCTGGTGTTCCTGGGAGGTTTTTGTGTAGCCTCAGCCCACCACAGTCCCCCCAAAAGGTCAGGAGCCCCAGATTCTTACTTGCAGGGTTTTTTTTGCCTCTGCCATATTTAGTCTTGGAATATTCAGAGCTGAAGTGGAGAACTGCTGCCGGTTTGGCCACAGCTTGTCCCAGACGGCATCGTGGCACAAGGCTCTGTGGCTGCCCATTTCTGAAATACATGATTATTAACAATTTTAGCAGCTGCAGGTTTTTCTTTCGGTGCTGGTTTTCCTTTGCCTGCTCATTCGGCAAACCCATCCTGTCAGGTGGCACTAAAGGCCTAGAAAGCCACCTTGTTGTCTGCAGAGACACAGGTTATTACCTTAATCCTTTACTTGTTTGCTGCACCTTAATGCTGCTGATTGAGAGAAAATGTAAGCGTGAAGTGTGGACTTCACTCTCCATCCCCTCGCGTTAGCCGATAATGCTCCTAGCATCTACCACACAGCATCCAGCTTGTTTAACAGCCTGGGAGAGTATTGTCCATGTGCAGTTACCCCTACGTATAGTAGGAATTTGGGGAATTTTTCCTAGAAGTGCAGTTTTAGACCTTGAGGAGGTTGCCTTTTAACCTCAAGTATGTCCAGAAGTGCATAGCAAGAAGTGCCAAGGATTTTCAGGAGTTGAGCTGAAGGTGTTGTTTGAAGTTATCCATATTTTATTTTCTTATACGCTTTCTTGGGACTTAATTTATATAACGCTGTGATGGGCATGTATAAACATTGTGATCACGTTACAGTATGAGTGAAATAGACTTGTTTTCTTCTTTTCTCGTAATAGAAATGTAAGAAATTCAGTTGTTTGCCCCATAAAATGCACACTTGTGTTACGGATTAGTCTCGTTTTAATGAGGCTGTTACTTATACAGTAGTACATTAGCAGAGTGTCCTTTGATTTTTATGTAGCGAATGTTTACGCACCGGTTCAGAGAGGCCTGACTGTTATTCCCCCTCAGTTCTTAAGATGGGGTATTTGGGTCGAAAGGCTGTCACTGTGGGATTGGGACGCTGCTGGGTTACACACAGGTGCCAGTTGGGGAGCGGGTGCCTGCTCAGCCATCAGGGACCCAGGCAGTTGCATCCGAGCTGCTCCACAGCAGCAAGGTGGGGGCTCTCCCCAAGGGGCTGGGTGCAGGGCCCGAATCCTGCACAGACCCAGGCTGTAAAGGCGTTTATAAGTTGCTGGCGCCCTTTTAATTGCACCTTCTCTGAAAGAAACCTGGTGGCAGCGGTGAAGCGAAGCAGAAAGCCTGGCAGCGGGATGAAGACATCCTCTGTCCGTCTCTGCCTCTGAAGCTGAACTGAAGCCTTCCTGCGCTGCTTAAAATTGTGATTTTGGATAAAAGGCTGTGTAATAACTTGAGAAATGTGTGAGAAGATCTCGTGTTAATACTGTATAAACCTTCTTTAACTTCAGGAAGCTTAAAATCAAATTTGGCAGAGCTTACAAGGGCAATGAATGTGGAGCCACTTGACTCCAGTAACCGAGAGAATCGGTTGACAAACCTGCAGTATTTTGATTTTTTTTTTTTTACAATGCTATCTGAATTCTTGAAAGTATTTACTTCCTTGTGAACATGTGTAAAAATATATACATTTGGCTTCACCTGTATGCTAAAAATTTCAGTCTCATGTTCTGTGCAAATTTTTTCCTATCTCTTTGGGGAAACCAAATGAGGAGAGTATTACAGTGCAATTTAGGTTCTCTGGGTTTCAGGCTTTTTAAAAAAAGAGGTAGCTAAGATAGGTTAATTGTGGAACTAGGAGGCTCCACTGACTCATCTTCTGAATAAAGAAATTCAGATGTGTTGTGACCTCAAGAAAGTGAATTTTTAAAGCAGTTGAAGTTAGAAATCTGGGATAAATTTGGATATTTGAAAGTCATGGTAACAACCATTTGTAAGAGTGTATCATGCTCTATAGTAAGATTGCATAAGGGCACAGGATGGAGCATCTGATTTTTGAATTTTTTTTTCCCTTTTGGCATTCTGTTTGTGACAATTACATGACTCTCTATTAACTGTGTGTAGAAGAAAGCAGTGTTATGAAATGAGGAGAGATTTCCTTCATCTGTTACTCTGTAGGTAATTTTTGTGCTTTTTCCAGTATTTAAGTACCTCTTAACTGCTTGCTGTCCATCTGTATACCATTCATAGTACTGTAAACTAGTATATGTAGCATGACCTTGTAACTTGCTTTGTTTGTGCATCTGCCAGTACAATATGTTGTCTTTCCTTAAAATGCAAATATGCTCCACACAGTACAGAGCTCCTTAGTCAATAAATAAATGGAGGTAAAAAACTGTACCTAATACCCATTTAATTTAAATTCATTTTATAAACATAAAGACGCCTTTTAAGAGAAGCTTTAATTCAGACTAGCACCTTGATTTGTGGTTGCCATGGAGAATCAAATCTGTCATTTGACAAGAAAAGTCACCCATTTATGACAGCACTTTATCTTGTCTCTCCAGGGGAAGAAAATGTCAAAAGTGAGAGCAGAAAAAAAATAAAGCCTTGAAACACCAGAATTTCTTGATTTCATTTTTATTATTCAGCTATCATATCCTTTCTGATAATAGCAAGTTGGTGAAAATAAATAATGTTCCTACAGTAAAATCAAATATTTCCTATTGGAATGGACAGGGCTCTTTGTGATTGTCAGTGCTGTGAAGTCTGGCAAGAAATAGTGTTATTAGATAAACCCACAGTGCCCAAATCCCATTTTCTTTTCATTACAATGTCAAAATAATTATACTTGTGTAATTTGGGTAAGAAATTGTGGAATAAGTAAAATGGTCCATTGGAAGAGATTGCTTGAAGCTTGTGTTCATTATAGGGTGGGGTTTTTACATGCCGAAGAAAAAAAAAGATAAAAAAAATCGTATAATTTCATTTGAATAAAAATGTCTGGTTACTCTTTCATGTTCTTTACAACCAGAGGAGACGACAGGTGCTGTGTTCTGTTGGGGTTTTTACATTGATGCATCTTTTGTAAAAGAGAGTTAAAAGAGGCAGGAGTTTTAACACTTCTTGATTCTGGGGTGAAAACCTCTGAAGAGTTTCAAAGACATTAGGTAAAATTGATTTATTATCTGCATTTTTTTTGGAAGTGTTTTTATTTTGTAGGATTAAGAAATTATTTAAGAATTGGGTGTTTTCAGGAATATAATTAGCTATCTCAAGTGTTTACGCCTGTACATTTAATCCATATAGACACTAAGTTGCCCCCAGGGGAGAAACACTTACTGTAGCATTGCATTACTTTTTACATAAATCTAAAAAGTGCCATTGAAATAACGAGACTAAAATAATCCACTCTGCGGCTCTTTCTTGAGACGGCGTTTGTGCCTTTCACAGTATTGCGGGGTTTGATGTGGTTCAGGAGTAATCTTGTATCAATGAGATAGCATTATAATAGAAAGTCCTTTAGAGGTTTAGTGTAAATATTGGGCTGGTAGGGGAGCTGCTTGCTGGAGCGGTTGTGCCTGCAAGCGATTACAAAAAGAGAGAGAAAGGAAAGGGTCGGAGGCTCTTTTTTTTTTTTTTTTCCTTGAAATTGGCTGGCAGTGCTGGATCCATAGCCAAAGCTAGTTGGGATCTGCTGTGAGAAAACAGGCAGCACAATAGTTGCCTATTCCTGCCTTCATGCAGAGTCTGAAGCCAAATCCTGCTCTCAAACACTTATCTGTAACTCTGCTTGCCTTCACCAGGCACTGGCATGCCTGTCCGGTGGAAGTAAGTGATGTGTTGTGTCCTGGGGTTCTTTAAAAATGTATGTTGTTGCAAATGACACCTTAGTGGGGAAACAGTTGCAATTTAGATTTTTTTTTAATTTTGATTTTTAACATGTATTAACATCATGTCTTAGAAAGTGTGTTAGCATGGGCTACCAGAATGTGTAACTTGGGGTTTTTTTCGTGAAACCATCTGGAATAAAAGAGGGTGAATTAAAGATGCTCTCTGGGGTTGTGGAATCTTAAAGATATTAAAGGGTCTGATTTCCATAATGCCTGCCTCTCCTTTTGCCCAACTGTTGATATAATCTGCTTTAAAATCGATTTGCTGTCATCATGTAATCAAAGCCTTAATTGCATCATCATTGACTTCAGCATTTTTTGCTGATAAATTTGCGTGACTGACGGTGAAAATGTTGTGAAAAAAGAAACAACAAGAGTTTGAAGTAATTCTGGTGTGTGTGCTGTCTCTTGCATATGGACAAAAAAATTTTGCAGGTAATCCAAGAGTCCCTGGATTTCAATGAGAGATTTGAAAGTGTTCTCCTGTGTACAAAACCTTGAGGCTTGATACCACAAACTGTTTAACTTGTTGAAGTCGAGAATATTTGAAAGAGTAATAGGAGATTGGTATTTAGCATGGCCTTGTTAAAACTGTCTTTTTAAGTCTTTAGTCCACTTCAGATTGTAACTTTCTACAAGTTGTTCTTAATAATAAAAGGGATGGGTGGGGGTAAAGCTGCTTGGTTGCTGTGAGGTTGTTCCCCGAATCACTGAATTAGCTCCCATAAGCTCTTTTGGAGGGAAGACCGAATAGAGTTTAAATAATGTTATAAAACAAAATTTGTGAGTAACTTTTCTCTCTGGTTTCCGACGGATGCCATCTGAAATGGCTGATATCCTGTCCTGAAAATCACAGATGGAAACTTCATCTCAGCACAGTGCTACGGCAATAATGAAATGAAAGTAGCAGTCTCATTTACATTTCAGAAATAGTTTGCTGTAGTTTCCTGTTCAATCTACCAGATTTTCTTGTGTACCTGATGTTGGTTGTTACCCACATTTAAAGGGCAGTGCTTTAGGTTTGACCCTTGGGGAATTGTGAGTATGTAGGTGATGCTCTTCTGTTACCGAGGGATGCTGCTTGCTGCAGCGGTCCCGGTACAGCAATAACTGAAGCAGCAGCGACTGTTTGATGCTGTTTCAACAAAGGTTAACTCCTTCCTTTTGGCTTTCACAGTTCTCTGTAGTCAGAACAACTGCAGTGCAAGCTTTTCTCAACTGATTTTTTGCTGATTTGTTTAAGTTGCATTTTTGTTTTAATAACCTGTTTCAGAAACATACTCAAGACTGAAACTCTGTGATATAAAATGGCAACATTCACATGTAGTTTCTGTAAGGGGGAAGTCAAAGTAAACACATACTTTGTAAAAGTGAATCACATGTTTTGTAAAAGAGAATATATACCAGGTGCTAATAAGACTGTGTGTTGACTGTAAATGCCTTTTATGGGATGCTTTGAAAGAGAAGAAAGTGCAAATTACTGGGGAGGATGGAGAATGCCATAGATCAGGGTAAAAATGCGACGCTTGGCACTGTCTGTGTACTAGTGCAGCCCTTTCCTAAGCACAACAAATACTGTGTAAGTATTCAGTAAAACTGAGATATACTGCTTCTTTTGAACACCTGTGACTTTTTCTAAAATTTAGAGGGCATGAAGTTAAGCTCCTTGCCATGTGCTAAGTCTTCTGAGAGCACCCACTGATCTCGCCAGGTTTCTTCTGTTGCCCCAGCAAACCTGAACGGGCACATAATGGACAAGAATGACAGCACAGCTCATCGCCATATAAAGAATTCTTCTTTTTTAACGTATAAATGCATATGTATGTGCGTATGTATTTTTAACAGAGCTGAGTGTCTCGGTGCAGGCGGTGTGCAGGAGTTGTCACTAGTGAGGGGAGGCCAGGGCAGCCATATGATGCTCTGCCCAGTGCCGAGGGCCCTGCCGAGGTGCAGTGGGGGAGGACAAGTCCCACAGTGCCTCAGCATCCTCCTCGTGTGGTGTCACATAGGGTGCTGGGGCCTTGGTAGCACCCTGTATGAGCCCTTACGGTGTAAAGGGAAAAGTCTTGCTTGCAGAAAGATTTCTGGCAGGCATTGAAATTTTTGCAATGGTGATGCCACTGGCTGGCCACCTTTAGCAGCAGGTACCAGGTGGCAGTGGGTACCCCAAGAAGCAGTGGGAGCTCCTGGATTTTCTCTGAGCCACATGTTTCTTTATAGTCATTGGAGTCGTCAAGGCATTTGGAGGATGCTAGAGTGCTCCTTGTGATCTCACTGTGGGGGAACCTCAGACTTAACAGCTGTTGAAGTGATCTTCTCTTCAGAATTTGGGGCCGATGCCTCCACCCTGCCATCAGCAGCTCCCAGGGCCACCCAGCAGCGTGGCACAGCGGCTGGTTATGCTGTTAGTGCTGGAGGTGGTGGCTTGTGGTGTGCGTCTCTTGCCGACCAGAGCTCTGTCATGTTGTCTTCTTGGTTGTAGTTGCTTCTTGCTGCTGTTTCAATTCCCACTTCTTAAGGATAGAGTAAAAAATTCTGAAGAAATGACATGTATCAAAAACAGGTGTATATGAAAACAATCTTCAAGATGGTATAGTCTGACACATGAGATTTGGGGAATGATAGAGTTAAGGTGGCATAGGCCACCTTAACCAAGCCTCTGAGCTGTTACACATTATGAAACTCTCTTGACATTATCATGTAGTTTTGGGGTTTTTTGTTTTATTTCTTTTTTCCTCCCAAAGAGTGTTGTATGGGCCTTGGCATGTCATCCAAACCCATGTACTCCCAGCTTGCCATGTGGTTCCCTGTTCCTCATTTCTGCATGCCCACCAAGAGACACCTGGGGCTAGTTTTGCAGAAGTGATCTGGGGTTTGCAACCACAGCTGAGGCCAGTTGGGGCTGTCTGTAGCACATGGGGTTGTCAGTCTCCATAAAAACTGTGAGTCATGGTGGGCTCAGATTGATGCCTGGAGTTACTGGGTAACTCAAACCAGCAGCTATCAATAGCCTCCCTCTTGCTTTGTTTCCCACCAGTGAGATGATTGTGATGCTATCAAGCTTCTCTGCACGTGGAGGTGAGGAGACTTTCATTAACCTTAGTACTGTGATGAGGGAAGTGGAGACATGATCAAGAAGAGCTTGGTAATGTTGTATTCAGCTTTGAGTTTGGATAGTGTGCTAAGTAGGTAGTGTGTGCTACTGGGAGTACAGATTTTGTAATGGTAAGAAGAAATGCTTAATAACTGCACATTAGATGGGAGTCCCATAGAAAAAATATGATTGTGTAAGCGAAGACTTGATTGTAATACTCATTCCAAAGGTGTAAATCAAGATTACATGTTGATGTTGCCAACTTTGTTGCCTAGTTTTTGCAACCTTAATGTTATTTTAATATAGCTTTGGATGCAGTTCTGTAAAGGATGTACAGCAATATGTTAACATGCTGTGCCGTCCTACATTTAGGGCTTGTAATAAGTTTTTTTCTTTTTTTTCTTTTTTTTAATTGTCTTTGCCAAAAAAAAAAATAATAGTGGCTTCTGAGTGTTGAAGTGTGTGTTCATATTGCTGTATTTTTACTCGATTCTGTGTCCTGTATGCCCTGTCTTGTTGCAAGATCTAAAGGCTGCTGCTCTGTTCCCTTTGTATCTGGGAGAAGCAGTCACGATAGTCCATGTGCTTCACTGAGGTCCCTGCTCAGGGCAGGGTATGTAGTAGTGGTGGGAAGGGCTGGAGGAAGAATAGCAGGCGCACAAGAGGTTGTAACTGCTTAAGTCAGACTCTTGCAGCTAAAATATCTAATATGTAAGTATTTGCTGGGGGTGGGGCAAGACATACCAGCATTAGTTATTTTTGCCGTGATGTTATAGGATTGTTTTTTGAGGGGGAGCCTTGTGAAGCTTTATTTTTTATTGTCTAAGGGAAACAGCAATTCTCATGCTACATGAAAAGTTTCTCATAGGGATTTTTCACTAATTGGAATAATTACATGCATAGAATAGTTTTGCATAGAATAGTTTTTTGGCTTTTTTTTTTTTTCTCTGTTGCCCTTTCTCCTATTGATGAGCATAGTTACACTAGTCTTGTCCAAACTGAAATGGAGATGGAAGGAAGTGCAGAATTCATTTCTCCTATTTTGATGTCCAAATATACTGGTTCAAGTGGACCCACAGATGACAAAATTGATCATATTAGCAGTTTGTGTGCCTGGCTTTCAGGATGATGGGAGATCAGTGTTCTTATTACTGACATTCTTACTGGGGCTCTTCACATCTTGGAACAACGTGTTTCAACTCTCTCTGCTTAAATTTCTCCATATATGAAATTAGATAACCTTTACTGACTTTACAGGTTCTGCAACTATTATGTATGCATTCAGGTATTCCTGGAGTACGAGTGCATGGCCCTGCTTTCCTCCTTTCCCCTGTTCCAGCTGTGCCAGCTGGATGTGAGCTGTTACTGAGGACTGGGCAATTCTGAGCTTAGTTCTCTTAATTCATTAGTGGTCCTGATTGAACAAGTAGAAGCCCTCTCTGTCAGTGTCTGGGGAAGTGTTTGCAAGGGTGGTTTGGGGGATGTTTGCTTCTGCAGAAGCTCACTGATCCCCTCGGATGGGGCAGTGTTTCCCATGGTGGTAGCTGGTGTTTCCCACGTGCCCACACTTCTGCCTCGGGGCCTCCTCTGGGTTTCTGATGTTCCTCTCCATGTGAGGCCAAATTTAATTATCGGGGATAAGGTCCTCCAGAGCAGACCTTTAAAAGTCCTATATAAAGATGCTGCTCTTAAGTAATTCAATATTTCAACTGCTCTGTGCTGGATTGATTGATTGATTAATGGAGGAGTTCATTTAATTAATCTAGGGCTTCACTAAGTCACATGTGTTACAGTAAATACTGTGATGGTGGTGATAAAGGGGGTGGTTGGGAGCCACGGCTCCTTGCTTGCCTCTCTCATCCCTTTGGATTTACAGCGAAGCTACAGGTGCAAAGTCACCATGAATGACTGGGTGCATGTGCTGGGGCTTGTGCTAGATGCATCTTGTTGGTTTGCTATCTATAGGCTGCTAAATTCGGATGGCAAGCAGACGTGATACTTTGTCACTTCCTACAAGTGTGCATGTGGAGCGAGACGGTTTTCCCCCCCTAGCCCCAGCACACGCCCGAGTGGTTTGCCTCAGAGTTTGGATTCTATAATGTTGATATGTCATTGCATATTGACAAGGATGATACGCACTGTTCCTGAGCAGGATCCCTCCGCTGAGTGCCTGTTGTTTTGTTTGCAGTTTGCTGGGCGAGTTTGGCCCTTGGGTGGAGGCCCAGGGACCTCCCTGTCTTGGGGGCTGGTGGAAGCGTGCATGCGTGTGCTGTTGTGCATGCAGCTCCCTGGGGAGCTGTGATCCTGGCTACAGGATACCCCAAACCCGCAGGTTTTGGCTTAAAGCCTTGTGTCTCGGCTACAGAAGAGCTGTGCGTGGAGCAGTGAAGCCTGGTCTGCAGGTTGGTGGAGCTTTTGTTGCTCCTTCCCTCACCGTCATCACAGGCAGTAGCCTTAACAGAGGGAGTTGTATTTTCATCTGAGGGGTTTGCTTCAACTACACGAGGCATTTGGGGACAGGGCTGTCGTGGGGACCTCTGCTGGAACTGCTCTGAGCTTTGGTGCTCCTATAACCCAGTCCACCTCCTGTGGAGAAGCGCTAGTCTTGTGCAGAAAGAAGTCTTTGGTGGATTTGTGTGGAAAGGGGGGTGACTGAAACGGCTGTGATCCTGGAACCCTAAGATTTTGTAGAAAGTTTCCCAAATCTGTAATTGTACAATAAATAGACGTAAAGGAGACGTGACTGGCCCACCACAAACCCTTGGCAGGGATGGGAACTCGAAGCTGCATCTCATGGGCTGTGTCCCAGTGCCTGAGCTGGGGGCTGTGCCTCTACTGGACCAGTGGCAGTTGGTGACTCTGGGATCAGTCACCACTGTTGCATTTCCAGATTTCCCTGTCCAGGCTTTATACAAGTAGATGTAGAAATAGATTAATAGACACATGTGTGATGCGCACGCAATAATCCATGCTACGTTTGAATGAAGGCTATTAAAAGTCCAAGTGCTGGATAGCCTCGTGACTGAGTTTCCTTCTACATAACCAACACGTGGGCAGTTGCACAGCAGCTGGGTGCACTTTTTTCCTCTCTCATTTTTTTTTGAAAAAGAAATGAAGCCTTGATTCATGGACAAGCAGTTTAGTGCTGCTGTCATAGGTCGGCGGTTTGTTGTGTGGTTAGCTTGGTTCTCAGACCTGCATGTTGAAAGGTAATGGGGTTCATCTCGAGGAGAGCTTTTTCTCGGCAGGATGTCTAACTATGTGTTGCCTCTGTTTTCTCACTTGCTAGTCTTACAGAAATTAGTAACGGTAGAATATTTGATGAATAGCCTTTGATAAAAGACTGTTTCTTTTTTTTCGTTTGATTTTGGTCACTGTTGTAATACCGTGAAATGCTGATGGAAAGCCAAGTGAAAATGATCAATAAATGCTAATGTGATAGGTGATACATTAACCTGTAGGAGCGTCATATCACTCATGCCGCTTGTGGAATGTTGTACATGCCGAGAAGGATGCTACCGCCAGCTGTGGGGGGTTTGGGTGCGTTTGCCGGTACCTGGCCGGGCAGCACGTGTGTGGGTGGACCCCTTCCCATCGGGTCCTGGCTGTTGCTGCTTCCCAGCCCTGGTCGTGGCACAGGAGGGAGCCTCTTGACGCTGTGTCTTACCTCTAGCCCCCAGCAAGCATGGGGAGTGTGGGATGGAAATCTTGCCTGGTTTTGATGCTATCTCTCCCTCCAGCCAAGCTGTACAGGAGCTAGTGCTAGCAGGAGTTTTTAAGCTATTACATTTGGAGTTGCTGCATTGTTCATCTGATTAAATTGTATTTAATTAGCTTTGTGTTTCATCCTTTTGTTTCAGTGTGAAGATTATGGAGGGGGGAAAGAAAAAGATAAAAATTGGCTAAATGAAGCTTCATCATTTAAAACACACATAAAAACTCTGTGAGAAGCCTTTTATTCCCCGGTCCTTTATCTTCCCTCACAAGCTTTCTGAGAATGAGTAGTGCATGTTGAGGTTTATCTTTGCTTTTATGTGCAGTAGCCACATGCTTAACATCGAGCACGTTTGAGTTGCATTTCATAGGGCTTTCGCAATCCCTTTATAAAGGGACTGATCTGCTAACATCACCCTCTTTAGATGTAGCAGGCAGGATGTTCCTCCATACAGTGAAGTGCTCACAGTCTCTCTTGCCAGACCAGTAAGTGAATGATTTCAAGCCTGGTGGGCAATACTTGTGTCCATGCGTAACACAGACAGACCACAGTAGTAGGCAGCTGCATGTAATTTTGAACTCCACTCATTGAACTGTAATAAAACAATATAAGCACTGCTTGGGGGAAAGATTGGATGCAGTTATCCTTACACAGGGCTTGGGCATATGAAAGCAGCGCTGGCTGACAAGAGGATTTTGAGATTTGATTTTGATTGAATTGCAGAATTGAACAGGCCAGGAATGTCAGTGGAAGGCTAAATGCCTGTAGTGCCATAAAGTTTTATTCATGTGAGGCTTTCCAATATAAAGTAGATGGATTATTGGAGAAGGTGTCAAGGGACATGAAATAGAAGTGCCCAAAACATAAAATGTGGGTATAAGGATAAAATTACTTCTTGCTTAGTACATAATTAGCTCCAAAAAATGTTTTGGGTAGTTGTTTGTTTATTGTTCACCCTTTTTAAAGCTAATTCATTACACAATGTAAAAGGATTCTTCAATTTTTGCTTCAGATCTCTGTGGCAGGAATTTATATTGCTTTTAAGGATAGGTTTAAAAAAATTAATTCTGTCTTAATATCTTTTTTTAAATTAGAAAAGAAGGTGTCTCATTTAAAAAAAAAAAGGGGGGGGGGAGGAAAAAGGATAGAAAGGAAAAGGAGAAAAAAAAAAAAAAGGAAAAGTCCACAGGATATGAACACTCAGCAGACACTGAAAACTATTATGCTCAAAAACAAGAGCGGGATGTGTATTCACATACCACAACACACTGACTTATTTCATAGCTCAGTAATGCATACGTAATTAGAGTCAAATTTGCATAGGACAGCTGATAGCCAAATTTGTATGGCATTAGAGACAGCTTCACCCGTTTGCAGTGAACTATGAACAGTAAATAAAGTTGCACAGACGACTGGATGTGGGTTAGCAGAAGTGTGCTGCATTTTTGTGCCCTGATTCTTTATCCGTTTTCAGACCTCTGTCTCAGTTAACATTTTTCCCTAAACTTACTCTAAATCACATATATTATGACCGCAGGAAAATAATCATAGCTTTATGCTACATCCATTCACTTAGAATTATAATATAAACAGTAAAATGGCCTTCTTATTACAAGCCCGTTTTTCTGTTTTAAATTGCATTTTTTTGGAAAAGAGCTTGTTCTGTTAATCTTGTTTTAACCAAGAACACGAATACCTTTCTATATGTGTATTTTATGGGGAGGTTGTGTGTGGTGCATACAAAACTGTCAAATTGGGATCTCATATTACCATAAAATGTAAACTTATGAAATCGTATTTAAAGGTGTATTTAAAGAACAGCATATATTTATATTTTCTGAACTAATTCCCTGTGAGCTGCACATTCTTCCATTTCAGTCCATCCTGATGGAGCTCACACTTGTTTAGGCAGTGTTTATATGTATTGTAACTGTCTGTCTTTGCTTTTTTTTTAAGCCAGAAGGAAACACCCAGATAGTTTTTACTATGCAGATTTTAATTACTGTTTTTTAAATCTTCTTTGGAGAGTCTGGGTTTGTAAATTCTTCAGGAAAGAAATCCCACGTTCAGTGTTGGTGGTAACTCTCCAGGGATTTGTTAAACTTTTATTTACCGTGAGTTCTATGTATCATTCCTTCACAGTTTTTGGTTTATTTTGTTATTATTTAGGTTTGCTGGAAGTAAACGTGCTGAGGATTTACCTAATGGAGTAGGAGTTTTTCTGATTAGTTTCTTTGAAGGAAAAGGATAAAAAAGCTCCCTTCTCCCTCCCACCCCCCAATTCATACCAGCTATAGTCCTTGAATTATGTGTGGTAGAGATGCTGTAGTCAATAGAGCGACTTTTCTTTTCTTCCTCCCCCTCACTTTCCCCCCCTCTAGAGCTTTTTTTGTTGTGTGTTTTTTTTGTTTTTTTTTTTTTTTAAATAGGGTTTCAAAGCAGACTGTAATGCAGGGAGCTGGTTGCAGGGCAGCTGTGTGTGGGTATGGTGGGACGCTGGCAGTGAGGGTAGGGTGAGGATGCTGGGGCCTTTCAGGGCTGATGCAGAAGTCGGCAAAGTGCTCCTGTCTCCCCCTGAGATAACGTCCTTATAGGGCTCTTGGCCCTTAGTTAAAAGTAACTCATGGCAAGCTCTGGTGTTTCTTCAGAAGGAGGTGTGAGTCATGTGGCCAGGCGAGTTCAGGTTTTTTCACTGTGGGCTTTCTGGTTGATTTTACCCAAATGGCAGCTCCTTTGCTGGCCGGCGCAGGCTGGGGATAGGGCTGCTGGGGGCTCACATCACCCCATGCAGCAAAGCCAAAATATTTACAGGGTCACCCAGCAGCAGAGAACTAAGAACTTTGAAACCAAGATGCTAAACCAGCTTTCTTTTGCTTATCTCCTGAGTTTTAGTAGCTTCTTAAAGTTTAAGAAAGAAGTGTGCTATCTTTCCCTCCTGTTCCCTTTTTTCACTTCATTGACTGTACTAATTATGTCCTGCTCAATACTTAGGCAGTTTTAAGTTATTTAGAATTGCAGGGCAAAATGGGTGAGATTTAGACAGTTTTAAAATACTACTTTTATTTGAATTCTATAAAGTTTAATTTAAAAACCTTTTAAAAACAGAATTTTAAAAGGGTAATACTGAAACCTGTGAGAAATGTATCATGTTTTAAAAGATGAAATACAAAATAATAATAAAATACATTTTTTTTCTGTTGATACTTTAAAGAAAATTAGCCCAAAGACATAACTGAAGTTAGCTCTTCTGGTTATGTTAGAATATGTGAAAATTGTTAAGTTTAGATACTAATGACTTCTTCTGTAGATGGAGTGTTTGGTTTCAGTTTTCATTAGAATGGGGCTGAACAGTTAGTTTCAGTAATTCCTTTGGTGATTCAGTAAAAACTGAGAAATTCATATGGAAAAGGAGAACAAGGTTTCCTCTTTTCGGCTCCAATCTTGGAATAAAATAAGGGTGCGAGAGGATGAGATCTAGTACTGCTGAGATCCCAATATATTCAGTTTTCTTACAACAGATCGTCTTCAGTAAAGGTTTTACATGCATAAATGCATAAACTTATTATGTATCCAGCATATTTAAGTAACTTTCATTCAATAAATACAAATGTTTTTTTCATTTTGTTGCAGTTCCACTTTTCAGCCAAATGAAGATTGATACGAATAACAAAATTACCAACTAATAAAAATAGTCATAATTTCTAACATTGTCATAACCTAAAACTTAGGGATACAAATGAATGTGAAAATAACCTACTCTCTAGTTTAGCAGGGAGAAAAGTGAAGCTTAATGAAAAAGTCATATTTTATTCAGTTGCTAACCAATTAGAATCAGTCTTTCTTTAAGAAAATAAATACAAAAGTACAAATGTAAACCAAGATTAAAATCAATGATTTAAACCATGTTTCCTGTTTGCTGATATAAGCCGTGATTAAAGTCGGTGATTCAAATCACTTTGATTTAAATCAAGCTCATACTCGGTGTGGATTAGCTTGTGGTCACCAATGTCATCTTTCTGAAGATTAAGGTAGCAAGTCCAAAGTGCCTCAGTCACTTGTCCTGACCATGAGACCAGGAGAGATCCATGCTAAATTCAATGGGCAGGACTCCTGTCACTGCCCCTCATGCCCTTGGCTCCTTTCCGAGAGGATCCATCTCTCTGAGGGCTTGTGGCAGGGAAGGTGCGGCTGAGTCCCCTTCTGGGGTGGCTTTAGCTCATCAGTTGTGGAAACTGATGAGCTGAAAGAGGAAGGGAGCTCAGACCCGTTCCCCTTGTGCATCACATACCTCTCCATACAGACAGCATCCCTGCTGCTTTCTGGCCTCCCTGCTTGCTCCTGGAGGGATTTACTCACTGTTTCCAGTTGTGCTCAGCTTTCCCCAAGGGCTTGGCTCTCCCTGTGTCCTTCAAGCCTGTTTGAGGACCTGGCACAGTCACCAATTTGCATGAGCTCCCACAAGGTATTTTTTGGCAAATCAGTTCTCCTAGGTATAGAGCAAGTATTAAGGCTTATTTTTTCCCACCTTTCCTCAAAAGCCCTCTTTCTCTTCCAGGAGGAGCAGGGCTGTATCCCTTGCAATGAACTGTCTTGCACGGGAGCCATGGTCAAGCTCTTGTTTGGGCTGTGGTGAAGCCCCACCCTTCCCACCAGCTTTATCGGCAGATTTTTCTGGTTCCCTTCTGGGCATCCTGCAGGAGAAGTAGGAAGAGAGTGAGCCTGGCTATACAAAAGCCTCAGGAAGAGCAAAATGGGCATCTTTTTGGCCAGAACTTTTTGGCACAGGGGCAGTGGTGGGAATGGTAGAGACCTGCTTTGGTGGCTGGTGGAGAGGAGCTCGTCTTGTAAGAGCATAGATCACATCTTCCCTTGACAGGGTCTGAATGTTAAAGAAACCAGACATAAACCTTGATGTACTTTGGGTCAGGCATGTCAAGTAGAGCCGATTGCATTCAAGTTGGACATAAATTATTTAAAATGCCCATAAAGATGGGTCAACGGTCCTTGCATTGGTAGAAGTCAGTTTAAGCTTGTATGCTGTAATTGTTTCCATATGATGGGCGTTTTGAACACACAGAGTGGAAATCCTTCGCAACATGCAAGGTTGAGAGAAACACTTGGAATTTATTGTAATAATGTTTCTACTTGGAAGTTCTCAAAATAATTATCTCTATTTAGCTCTCTTGTTTCTGCCTATACTCCAGACCATGTCCAAGCCTTTTGTGGAGCATAAATAGTTCCTTCGTGTAATGTTGGCAGCCAGATACTTATGCTGGAAGGTCTCTGTCTGCCTTATTCTTACACCAGTGCTGGATGAAGTCAGGTCTCCTGAAGGTGGCAGATGTTTTGGCAGAAGAACGTGCCATGTGTTTCTCAAGTCAACCATCGTAAATTTGAAAACAGGAGGTTCTGAAACAGAAAGGTGTGTGTTGGTTGGTTTTTTTCGCTTTTATTTAGGAATAACAAATAGTGCATTGATGCTGTTAGTTAATGGTATTTAGACCCCGGGACCTCCTAAGCTGCACAATTATCAGTGAATGAAGTGTATTTTAACAGAGTCAAGTTTCCTCAGCAGGTTTTCCCAGGCTTAATCCATGCTAATTTATTCTTCTTACATTCTGATTGTAGTGACTATCTTGAGACAGATCAGATGATCGGGGTCAGATTTTTAGCTGGTATAAACTGGCACAGTTCCTTAATTCTTCTGCAGTCGGTGGAGCTGTGCTGATTCACACCAGCCAGGAGTTGAGGTTGGTGTGTCTGCCTAGATGTCTGCCACTTAGCTTAACCTGGTACTAGCTGGTAACTAAGTTTGGAAAAAAAAACCCCACCAAACAACCACCAACAAAATAACCATATATGTTCGTACTTGTAATATGTTGCAACAGGAGAGCATCCAGGTAAACAGGCAAAAATGGGATGGGGAGGACAGGCGTGTGTAGGACAGAAGCGGTATGGACTGTAGGATGCAGAGATACAGGACTGAGTCCCAGGGAAATGTAATTTATGGAGCTTTGATTTGTAACTGGAAATCATGCACTGTTGGAAATATTGGTGCACCCATTAAGGTATACACAGCTGGTATTTCAGAAAAGTTTAGGATTTCTTTACATTAAGAATTAATGCTGCTTGGGGTTTTCCTGTATGTAGGAATAGATATGTAAAACAAATATGTATACCGAACAAAATATAGACACATGGAGTAGGGCAGAAGAGTTTGCATGAGAGCGCAATCTCACCTGATCGGGGTGTGAACCCACAGGATCTGTGTTTTGGGATGTGTCCCCTCGGGGAAGATGATGCCCAGTCGCGTTGTGATGTGCTGTGGGTTTCTCATTCTTTAAGCAAGTGGTGGTACATGCTTGGCCGTGTTCGAAGACCACCCTCCACCCTGGTTGGGCGCTTGGAGCCTGAAGACTCTTTGGACTTTATGGCTTGACTGATATCTATTGATCCAGACTTGAGTGTGTTGGTTCTTCCCTTGCAAATCGCTTTGTGTGGTTTGGTCTTAGCAAGGTATTCCTGCTAACTGGGAGTGTTGGGATCTTCTTATTGTGACATCTGTTATCTCCTGGGCTTTTTTTGTTGGTTTTTAGGTTTGTTTGGGTGTGTTTTTGTTATTGTTGTTGGTTGCTGTAAAGTTTGAAATGAAGCTGGGCAGTGTCGTGGAGACAGTTTTGAGTTTTCAGCACCAGCGAGGTCTGAAATAAATCAGTCTCATCAGAGCAATAACTCTATTGTGGTTGCTTTGGGAGGCAGACCACTAGCTAATTCATGTGCACCGTGAAGGATGGGGTGGGTGTGTGTGGGTAGTACGTGATTTTTGGCATTCACTCTTTGCTTTTGAAGTGCACAGAGCCCACTTCGGTTCCAAGTTCAGAAATAATACACCTAAGAATAAATAACCACACTAAAACCAGAGATCATTTGGAGAAAACTAAGGTGGCAAACCACACCAGGTGAACTTTGCAAAAAGCAGTGCAGAAGTTTTAGTGCTGCTCTTTTAATATTTAAGATTTTATCTTGAAGAGTTATCTTTAGAAAAATAAATGTTCTCTTGGAATCAGCGATACAAAACCTGCAGTACTGGCTGCAGAATGGTTTTCTCTGTGAGAGGCTGTGGAGAAGAGGGTGATGATCTTCTGAGCAGATTGAGACCCCCACAGCGTACGTAGGTCTGATGTCAGTTTGTTTGCTGAAACAAGCTGAAAACTCTGCAGCAAAGGAAAGCCCTGTCTGGAATAAGATTTCTTTTTTTTTAAAAAAAATAATTAGAAAAAAATCAAACTTCCCCTTTGTGATTTATGATCCCTCTAACAATGCCACTTTCTCAAAGCCATGCATCATACACAAACAATGGGCCACATAGAAAAGCATGCTCCCCAGAGTATTACCAAGCATGTAATTTTGTCTTTAAATTCTTCGGAGCGAATTGTAAGAACATGACTTCATAGGAACCTTTGAGACATTATGGCTTTTAATAATGCTGTGCTGCTACATGTAATACTTCATTTTTACTTTTATTAATTAAATAGCTCCTTGCGTGCGTGTGCAGTGGGGAGGGGATCCCGTGCTTCCTGGCACACCCAGGCGGGCTGCGGCTGCCAAGGTCTATTCTCCCCACCCCCCCCTCCCCGAAGGCAAGGGGGCTGTGCTCTGCTTTGGTCTCGTGAAGGCTCGTGAGGGTTTGACCCCATTTTTCAGCTCTTGGACAAGTGCACCCCTTGCAGATTACGCTGGTCCCTCCAGCCTTGGTGCCTGCGGGTGCCAGGTGGCGTGCCCACGAGGGGGTGCGCACGCACGAGAGGCAGCACCTCTTCTTCTCCATCGTCAGCTCATTTGAAGTACCATGGGGTGCACAACGCTCCCACCTTTGACAGGGCTCATGTGCGAGAACCAGGTTAGCTCCTGCTTGTGCTTTCCTGCCCGGGATTGCTATCCTCTCACATCTTTGATCTTTCCAAATTTATATATATATTTTCATAAGTTTTCAAGAAAATTGAGGTCAAACTTATTTCATCCTGTAATCCCTTCATGCCTCCACACCCCCCCCACGTAGACTTTATTTTTTTTTTTAGCAGACACATCTTGCATTATGTAAAAACATAAGTGAAGAAACACCTTTAGTGAATCTGAGTTGCCTTTCTGTCTGCAGCAGCAGAGTTTGGATCTGGCTGCTTATCTAATAAAGGGTGGAAGCTGCACTTCTTACAGCTTTTTGTAGCACAGTTTGTGGGCTTGCCCATAATAATACAATTATGAAGGTTAACAGGAAAAAACTGGGTCCAGGAGTGATTCCAGGCAGCTGGCAATGCCGACGAATTGGAAGCACACCACCAATGAAAACTGCAGTGAAAAGCAAATTAAACCTCATATCTGCCATCTCACTCGCTTTTCTCTGCTTTCCTGTTTGGACTTGAAAGGTGATTGGAGCCAAGGCAGTGACAGTTGACGGAAGTGCTGCAAGGAGAGAGTATTTATTTACAGTGAATCGTGGTGATGCTTGTTCAGGATGCGGTTTCACGCAGGATGTTCTGTCCCCACCCCCGGTTTGATCATTTCTCCAAAAAAAAAAAAAAAAAAAAGGCAAAGAAAAAAAAAAAAGCTCCTTGATTGTTTGAGGCCTCGGCTAATGCTTGGAGAAACGTTGTGCAGCGTGCCTGTACTTGGAGTGTGTGGTAATGTGCCGGCTGAGGAAGTTCCTGTATTGGGCACAGAGGCAGCTTGGGACCAACTCCTGCCCAGATGTGTTCAAACCCAGCGTTGGCCCTTCGCATTTAAACAGGGAAGTGGGCTGGACTGGGTCCCTGCACTGCAAGTGATGGCTAATACAGGCTACCTGCTTCATTGCCAGCTGATGCTGCTGTAAATTTATTTTTTTTAGGGAGGGAAGAGAGAGCAGAAGTCATCCCCCTCTGTAAGTTCTAAGGTAGAATTCAGCTTGCAGAAGGTTCATAGGGTTTGGGATATGTTTAGCATTTGGAGGGGGGGCGTTCCCTCCTGCTCTCTTTCTGCTGTTATCAGACTGTAACCCTGCAGCAGGCGAAATAACACTTCGGAAGGTCCCCATCTTGGGTGGGTGAATTCCTCACTGGTAAATAGCAAACACCGTGCTGGTCCAGGGACGCCAAGGGCAGGGTTTATCTGTGGTCCTCTCACCATCCCGGCACGGGAGAAGAGGCACACGATGCCTGGCCCCCGATGCCCAGCTTGCTGGGAGCAGGTAGCTCCCCAGGGCTGTCGGGTTGGGTTGGGTGCTCGCCACAGCTCGTCCCAGGCTGTGTGGAACCAGCTAACGAAGCTGCCAGCTGGCTTTACAGCCCTCACACCTCTCGCTCCCATATCAGCCCCAGCCACCGATTGGTTTCGTACAGCTCCTGACAGGCAGGCAGAGATAGTAACTTCTGTTAGTACCAGACGGGGCCGGTGATTAGATAGGGAGAGTTTCTCTATCTCGTTTTTTCTAGATAGAGAATAGGGCTTAGGGATGTGCTCTAGCGTATATGTTTTCCTTCACGGGCGCTGCGCGGGGAAGCTATTGGAAACTTGAGGGATGGGGGGAGGAGTGAATATGGGGTTTTTATTTATTTACTTTGACATTTTCTTTTAAACTATTTTTAAGAAGTACATTTTTACCAGTTTTTCTGTCTGGAAGAAGGAATCTAATGGGGTTTTTTTCCACTCACAGCTTTTAATTACATCATTGCCATCATCGGGCCCTTTCTACAACTCCCACATTGTTCAGCAGACACAGTGAAATGTTTTTAGGAACCTATAAAAGCCAGTAATTTGCATCCAGAGGCCATGGTTGTAGTCGGCATTCAGGCAAGCGAAGCAACTGCCTGGATAACTTTATGGCCGGTACATGTGCTGCATTGTGTAGCGCTGCTGTGCTGCAGCCGGAGAGGAGCGAGAGCGTGGCTGCTGCATGCCTGTGCCTCCCGCACAGATTGCATTGCATGTACCATTTAATTAAGTGATGAAGTTGTTAGGGCTCGTAGCCGGGAATAGAGCTCCCCAAAGGTCCATTGTGCCAGGGAGCTGAGCCGGAGCCAGCTGCCTGCTGTGTGCTGCCCAGCCTGCCTCCATCCCTGGCTCTGCCCTGGCTTTTCTCAGCCTTCTCCCTGGCTTTTGCACCACAGGGGCATGATTTGTACCTCCTTTCAGTGTTGGCCTTCCCTTAGTTATCGTGTGGTGCTTGGAGTTGAACTTCAAGATAAGTTGCATCATTCTTGGGGTGGGATGCAGTCTCGTGGAGTCGTGTGAAATGGTTCTTGCTGTGGGAGATGACTGACATGGCATGGGGCATCGAGGGCTCTCATGCATCCACAGCTTTCAGAAACCATCCGTTTCTGAGGCTAATGAGGGCCTTGTGTTGCAAAAATATGTTAAGGTTTAGGAAGAGTTTTGTGAAATTGCCAACAAGTTGTTTGTTTTTTTTTTTGCATCTGTTTGAATTCGGGCAGTCAGAACACCTTAAATAGCTCTGAAAATGTCACTGTGGAAGATCCTGCTCACTGCTGGTCTTTTTGAATAAAAAAGGCTAAGATGCTTCAGAAAGGAGAAAACATCATCTCTTTTTCAAGGTGATAGGATGATAGGATGGCTGTGGTTTGTTATTAGTTGCATAAAAATTCTAAGTAATTTCTTAGCAAGAAAGACAGAGCTGTGCTTGTTTTCAGCAGGCTGTTAAGCCAAGAGATACAGGACCTTTGAGTGTTCAGGGGCTGGGGAGAGTTCTTTAAAAAGTAGCTAAAAAGCCAGAAATATGTGCGTTAAAAAAAGAGCAAAAAGACAATTGAATTGGGTCTGATTTTCTGGGAGGGGTGGGAGGCTACTGGTTCTCACTAGGCAGAATTACACTTGGACTTCCCATCCATACAGGACTTGGATGCATTTTTATTTTAATGTCAGGTGTGTGTATCTTTGAGACTGCCAGTCTCTTCAGTCAGGAGCACAACATTGTTTTTTTGTTACTGCTTTGTATACTTGTGCTTCTCGACCACTATATATTCTGTCCGTTAAAAAGCATAAAGTGCCGCTCCGCTCCTTGAATGAGAAATAACAGTAAGGATGATGTGGGGTGCACGGGATGCCTCTGCCCCCCATGCGGGTATTCTATTTCCAAGATTTCCCAGGTTCAACTATTTTGGCTCCTTCAGTTATATCGACATCAACAAAGAAATAAAGCCAGGTCCTTACTTTTAGTACAGACACCATGAACAGGCTGTTCAGTGTGTGCTCAGCTCCCAAGAGGCACGTTTTTGCCAGACAGAGGACTTTTTGATTCCCTGTTTTCTTCCTCCATCTGAATAGGCTCTGGCTGGGGGTGAGATGTCTGTTGTCAGGCGCGGAGGACCAAATACCCAGTGAGCTCAGGCTCTTCAGTGTTTGCTGATACTCTTGTGACCTGTGGAAGAGAAGATGGTTTGGTGAGGGTGGGGGGAAATGTTTGTCTGCGGGAGCATTGACCCATCCCTCTGGCAGGCACCCTGAATTTCGGGGGATGCAGTGCTGTGGGCACGTCCAATCTAGGGGTCTGCCAGGGGAAGATGCTCCCTTGGGAGGAATGGGGATAGGGGAGATGGTATTCCCTCTGGCCTCAGAAAGTTGTCTGGGAGTCAGAAATGTGCGGGGCTTGTACGTAAACCAACCACATCGTGCTGAAACACGCTCCTTGAAACAGGGCTGGGGTGAGCCGGCAGTGACTGACAGTGCCTTCTCCTGCCCAGAGCCTGAATCAAACTGCTTTCCATGGCCTCAAGTGTTTGCTGAAGTGGTTCCCAGCCAAGACAGGAAACTATTTGACTTGGGGTGCTAGAGAGCTTCTCTCATGGTATTTACAGATAAAGGGGAGGAGTTGAAAACCTTAGTCCATATTCAGCCCAATCTGATAACCTCCAGGGATTTTATGAGTTCAAAGAAATTTTGGATAGCAAACTTGTGTGCTTAAGTGGAGCTGAAGCCCTAACTCTCTTGGAGGCATCCAATCCTTAGTAAAACCTTAAAACAACAAATGCTGCTTGTAACACACTCTCTCCACCCCCCTACCCCCCCACCCCCCATGTTTTAAACTGCTAGGCCATTCCAAAAGCTAATACTTAGGTGAGGGTATGTCCCTGATCTTTAAAATTAAGTGTCTCTCCTGAGCATTGATGGCACAGAAACCGATTTTGTTCAATAGACTTCAGTCTGTGAGGGGCTAAAAATAAGAAAGGTGAATTATATTCAGTAACTGGATGGGCAGAATGTGTTTTATAGGAATAGGTTAGGAAAACAATAGTGAAATGACTGTTTTGTAAGATACTTTACTGGGTTATCAGATAGCTTAATGCTGTGTCCTCTTCTTGGCTGGAGATCACCAAGACCTCTCCGAAAGAGATGGTTGTGTTGTAGATGGAAATGTCTAAAGCATGCAAGGAGACCCTGTGCAGTTCCTCTGCCCTGGGGTTAGATATGCCCCAGCAGCTTTCCTCGTGTTTGGTTTGAGCTGCTCCTTGGAGAACTTGTGTCTGCTGAGCAGAGCATCTCCTTCCCTTTCAAATCAGATGGAAACTCCCCCGTGGCCCTCTTTTCTGCTTCCTCCTAGCTCTTCACTTTCTCCTTTTCCTTTGATTTTTATTTCATCACCAGTGGCTGTTAGAAACCTTGGGCAAGGTTGGAGGCAGTAAAGAGGGTCTGGTAGGACCATGAGTGCATTGCCAGGCTTCCAGCTTTTTTTTCTGGAGATGCCATTCCTTTCTTTGCAAGCCTAGAGCTACCTTCTGCTTCCAACAGGTAGATTCACTTGCTGATTAAAAAGCATTGTTAATTTAGAAGGAAGGCCACATTCTTTCTCAACACCATCATTAATTAAAGACTAGGAAATTGCCAATTCGCCCAACATTTACATCCTTACCAGCCTATGCTCACATAATTTGTTGCCCAAATATCTTAATGCCCAAGTACATGCTGAGGCCCGTACACAGAACCTTAACTTCAATCTCATATATTTTTCCTATGCATAATTAAGATGATTGCCTCTTAAAACCTTGAGTATTTTTGGTAAAACACCTTTGTTTTTCTGAGGTTGGGTTTTTACATTGTGCCCAAACATGGGCACCAACTGTGGCCACAGCTTTATGAAATTGTTTAATCCTCTGTGTACGGGTGTGAATCATAACCCCCAGATGAAATAGCTCCTTCAGAGCCCTGTCTCTGGGAGGAGAAAAAAACCCCATGATACCCAACAGGCTTTAAGTCTCACAATTATGAACTGTTGCAGGTTGAACATAATAATAATAATAAAAAGTTTTATGTCAGTAAGGGTAATGTAACTATGCAAAACCCACTTACAGCTTAGACACATCATTCATGAGTTACACCATGGCTCCTAACTCATGGCAATGACGAGTGTCTGGCAATCCCCACCATCTGGTGAACTCTGATGTGTATTTGAACAGCACAGTGTGTTAGTGTGCCTATATACAAGACATATTCGCACACAACATATAGTGGCAGGGGAAAGAGAGAGAAATTATGTTTCAGCTGTGAATGACTTATATTTACTCAAGCAGCAAAGAAATAGCTGATAGCTCATGAGTGATCAAAGCTTGTGGTGAATTATAGAGGTCTTTCCTCACCAGTGAGGAAGATATAGCACATTTCAACCTGCTGTATATCCTTTTAGTCCAACACACACATTTTAATACTTATTTCTATTTTGGTTTAGAGGCCTTTCTACTTTGCCCAGCAAGTATTTTTTTTATTTTTATTTTTTTCTTTACCCTCTGATCTCTCCTGCCTCTTCTCTGGCTGCTGCTGATGCCAGAGACAGAGCAGATTGGGAAGCCTTTGAACACATTACTGGTTGAACTCGAATGAAATTTTTGTATTGCTTGGTTGCAAGTTCCTGTGATGAGCATAAGGAATTTAGGTTTGATTGACATGATGTACTCTTAAAGGAAAAGTGATCTATCAGCATTCAGGCACACACAACTTGTTTTTTCTTTCACGACAGAGAATAGTTATGTTGCAGTTGTGCTACAGCAGTGAAGGTTGAGTTGCAGTTTCCCTTTGAATCCTCTGATGGAGGAGGTAGAGTGAGTCAAAACGGGGCCATTTTAGGTCACTCCTAACAAGCCAGGCTTGAGGATCTTCTCTGTTTCTGTTGCTCTGACTGTTCAGCCAGATCTTCCTCTGGTACACCAGCATTCTCATTCCAGTACAGAATATTTGTACAGATGACACAACCTTATTATCTTCAGCTTCGGTTGCTTTAAAATGAGTTTTTACAGTTAACACACCCGTGATCTTCTACCACAAAGAGAACTGGTTTGGAGAAAAGATATGATATATCCTGAGATGGAGTCTGAATGTGAGACATCCTCCCTCTCTCCTCCTTGTGCTTATCACTAAATGTGAAACCTCTTCGAAATAAGTTGCTCTCAAAATGAGTTATTATTTGGCCTATGGTCGGTATGGAAAACACGTGAGCATCCTCTGGGAGGAAATACAATTTTATAAATTAACCTTTAAACTTGAGAGAGTTGAATTGTGTTTTTTATTTGGCTGCTTTGTAGGGCACTGGGCTGGTTATCTGGCCTGTCTTTTCCAGGTCTGTGCAATAGGTACGGTGCTCCTTACCCCCACCACTGCCTTGTAAGCGTATTGCCTTCTATTTGGGAGCCTGGGACATCAGCACATACGGAGGCATCAGAATAAAACTATTTCTTATTAGTGATTTTCTAACAATTTGTAAACATTTGAATCGGCAGATAAACTTTGAGGGAGAGAAGAGACATTCAAACAAGGATTAAAGCAGTTTAAAGAAACTTCACAAAATACTGAAGCTTTTTTAAGAGCCATGTGTTGCGGACTCATGGTGCTGAGCATCCCTATAACTCGCCTGTGCCACCTTTTTCCAACCAAGAAAGCCTTCTGAATAGGTTAGTACTGGATAAACTTTGTTGCAGTACCCCTGTGAAGTTTGCACGGCTCATAATATCTGTTTCAGGGAGATTCAGGAATTAGCTGGTGAGAAATCAGAAAGGCTCCTTATCCCCAGGGTGGGCTTTCCTTGTCTTGGTCGCTGTGGCAGGTCTGTTTTGGGGGAGCCTGTCGTTCCACTTCCCACGCCCTGCCTGGTGAGGAGGATAACGGAGGGAACAAGCTGGCCTCAGTCACAAGTTTTATCACTTCTCAAGTTCAGAAGTAGTACTTTGAATGAATTGTAGTTTGTTGTTTGTGTGTGGGTGTTTTTTTTTTTTTTCTCCTGGAAACATAGGTGTGTGGGGTACTGACCGTACGTGCCAGGCTTTAAAGCTCAAAATGAATGAGTAAATAATTGGTAATTAACTCGGTAAATAATTTGTAATTAACATGGTGAGAGGGAAAATAAACACGTGAAGACGGTAATTTTCAGGAAGTGCTTTTAAGACCTTCAGTTTTATATTTTCTATGTATTTGAGCAGATTAATTAATTGTTATAGGAGGAAAAAAAAATTGCATTTTTATAGGCAGCGAATGCCTCTCTGCTGGGCATGTCCTCGGTTATCTAAGTCTCCTTTGAATCATTCTGAACATGTTAATTCAGTATCCTCCTCTTTGTTGTCCTGCTCCTGCATTTTTTTCTTCCCAGGTTCCACTCCTGGCACTCTGCAGCTTCCCATTTCTATTTCAGTGTTTCAGGCAGTGCTCAGGAACAGATGGATGGCTAGATTTCAACCCCACCTCCCAACTTCCACATACAGTCCACATATCGCACTGCATTCATGAGCACATACAAGCAACAGGGTGCTTGGTGTTTGCTTTTTAATAAGTTCACCCCCAAATCGAAGCTTCCCCACTTAGGTCAGGTGCTCTAGCATGAGCAATTCCCACCCCCCACCCCAAAAGAAAAAGGCGGGGGGGGGAACCAAGGATATTAATGTATTTGAAGCAGAGGAGGGTGGGGCACGTGTTTTTTTGGAATTGCACTCTTTCCCGATGCCTATTATGATGACTTTGAGCAGATTTGGTTCACAGGTATGCCTGGTACTGTGTGATTGCCTGGGGAGCGATGCGATATGATGAACAAAACCTCAGCTCTACATTTGCTTTTCCTCCTTTGCTTTGCGGTGCCCGGGTTTTGATGTCTTGCTTCTCAGAAGGCTTGACGGTAGTAATAACGGAAACAGCAAAAAATGTCAGCTTGACTACTGTCTGCGTGTCGGCACTAGTCCAGGGAGTTTCAAAGGGATGTTTTATTGATTCTGTAATTGCACAGTAGAATGGACAAACTGAACTGTACCTCAGGGCAAGGAAAGCCCCTGTCTGAACGGCATCTGTTGGATGTATGCACTGCTGTAATTTGGGCAGGGAGTGCTCACTGGGCGGTTTGAACCAGGGGACTGAAATCTTGGCTTAACCCTTTCGTTGTAGGCGATGGCAACTCCAGGTTTGCCTTCTGATCTTAGCCTGGGAGAAAGATCAAATTTGGGGGTCGCTTTCAGCACTGAAGCGACTCTTTGGGGCTTTGCTGGGACTTATGCCAGTATTGCTTTTGAAGGCAAATTTGGCCTGTGATCTTTTCTTGTCCAAGTATTCCCCTCCTCTGGGATCTCGAACACACAGTGCTATAACTTGCAGCATTGCCTCACTTGCAAAATCCACTTCTTAACTGAAAAACTGGTCTTAATGTCTTATGAAATAAGCCTGCGTTATAATGCTCATGCCTGGGAGCTGGTAACTTCCTCTAGCATGAGCTGATTACTTTCCAAAACTGAAGGACTGAGCTGTTTTGCTAAAACAATTGCAAATTAAAATTGTAAACTTTTGCTGTTGCCATATTTTTTCACTGGCATGCTGTCAGTGTGCTGTGTCTTTAATTTGGTGAGAGCACAAATCAATTAGGCTAACCTACGGTGATGCAAAAACTGGGGGGGGGGGGGGGGGGGGAATAAAATGTGCTGTCTTGACTCGATACGTGGGTCCCAGGGTTTCCGTCCCAATTATTCTTACTTCTTTTACCGAGCTAGAGCTGGATATCCTGCAAAGAGCAGTGCTTTGTCCCCAGGGCAGAGCTCACAAAAACCAAGGGGTAGAAAGGCAGTGCGGAAGGAAGCACTGTCCAGCCTGCCTCCCTCGGAAAAACTGTAAGTTTGGCTTCTGGGTTTCATAGTTTCATGATTAAAGTAAGAAAGAGCTGGGGAGGGGATGTGCTAGGGTGGGAGTGTGGCTGCACACCCAGGAGCACCCATCCAGAGCTGATGCTCTGCAGGCTTCTAGCAGATGCCAGTGGTTTCTGAAACTAAACCCTGAGCTTGGAGTTTCTACTGCTCTTAATTATGGCCATGATTAGGTCATTGTCTTCCCGAAGTTGAATAAGCAGATGGGCCTGTGTTTAGAGGGTGAGGTGCTGTTTATTTTTGGAAGTTGTGCAAACGTTTAATAGGTTGTTCTGAAATCTTGGATTTTAAATGCAGTGTTCTTTCAAAGCAACTTGCTGGGAAAAACCTGCAGTGCAGTTCTGTCCTGTACTGGATTCTACAGAAACTACTGTACTAAATGAAAGATGTGCACTTAACTTTATGGTATTTTTTTGTTGACTCTGCTGAACTTCTTTATCTAGAGCCTTCCATGTTGTAATAACATTCATAGCAAAAATAGGCACTTAATATTAAGATTGCAGAGAACTCTGCCAGTTCACCAGAATGAAAAGCGAAGCCCATCTTCAGTAATATGCATTGCAGAAATCAACTGGGGAAGATCCTGCATCTGGGATCCGCTCAGTTCCCTTCTGGTGGTTCAGAGGAGTGTAAATTTTATGCTAGCAGCAACAGCTGTACTTTGGGGCTTCTGCCAGAGGAAGAGCTTTATTCTGCATTGGGAAGAGAATGCCCGAGATTTGTTGATTAGTAGGGGAGGGGAACACTGTCCGGTGCAGCTGATAAAGTAGTCTCAATACATAATTAATCACAAATACACTTTGATCAAGTCTAAAACTCAGTCCTGTGAAAGGAACAGTGAGATCTTAATTTGTCATATTTGGTGGTACAAATCTTAATAGGTAGGTGAAAGATAACTTTATCTAATTCTATATCTAATTTATAGCCACGATATTGGAAGTCTCCAGGTACAGTAGTGCTGAAATTAGGCTGGACCCGCCATGGTGTAAGGTGAGGGGGTGGTGAATGCAGGTAGCGTCACTGCAAGGCCTCCTAATTTAGAGGCAGGTTTAATAAAAGCCAAATGGAAATTAAAATATCAGACTGTGAACTAATAGTTTAACATTTGGCTGAGTCTTTATCACCTTCCTCCCCCAACTCTGGCTTTTGTCAGATTGCTCATAATTTCAGTCTCAGTGATCTGACTCTCTGTTGTCTTTTTTTATAAGAATGGTGAGGTGAGTGTGACTGAAAATACAGAATATGCATTAATATTTCCTGTGCCACATCAGATCACCAAAATGACTAAAGAACATCCTGAACACTAAAATTCTCAGCACATATATTCTGTCAACACTAATGCTGAAGTGGAATTGCCCCAGCCAATCAGACATGGGAAAAATGCTGACTTACTGACCCAGAAAAAGCTATATTTCCCAATTTTTGCAGTGTCTCCGCTCTGGTTGTCAAGGAAAGGTGTCTAGAGTCAGGATCTGTGGTAGCACAGTGCTTGGAATCCCAAAGGCGCTTCAGGCACGTTGATGAGCATGTTAGGAGAACCAGTGCAGAGTCCTAAGGGTAGTAGTAGCCATGGGAAGCAGGCGTTTTGCCAAAGCTCTGCTAAATATCTCTCTGCCTTGCTGGTAGAAATCATTCATGCTTTTTGGCAATGACTGTTGCAGTAGTATCTGTAGCTGGTTTTGTGATGCCCTGAGTCCATTGATGACTGCTTGCAAAAAATAAAAAAAAAAAGTATAAAAGACTTGTGGAGTTTACCAAGTAATTGCTTGCTGGGTACTTCAACAGCTGCTCAGTAATGTTTTCGAGAGCATCCTGGCCCTGTATTCAGAAAGATCTTTGATGGAGAACTTGTTCTCTGGGGTTGTTTTAATTAACTGTGGGCTCTTTTCAGTCTATGATGCTTTGGAAATCTGCTGGATGTCCAGGAGGGCCATGGCCGAGAGCTGCTGGCCCAGGGGAGCGCATCAGTAAAGGCTGCACGGCGTGCAGTAGGAGGGCATCGCGAGCTTGGGTGAGCTAAAGTGGTCAAGAGTCCAGCAAAACAGAGACCCTGTGCAGTTCCCCGGTTTTCAGATCTCCTTTTTTCCCCTTCTTTATACCCTTCCTCCTCAGGACCAGCACTGGCAGGCAGCTGGCTGTGTGTGCCTTGGTGCAAGGTGGGCTTTGGGTGCTCTGAGCCATCCTTCTCCTGAAACCAGAGGTGACTTTAGAGCGCATCTCCGTGCAGTTGCCTTAGCATCCTCGTTGCAGGACATGAGCACCTGCCTTATTGCACTGGGAACACTGAGGACTGGGTAGGTTGCCAGGCACCTGGAAAGGTGCCAGCTGCCTCTGTGGGCAGCATCACCAAAAGCAGGAGAAAGTAGTGGGCTCTGGGCTGAGCACCCAGGGTGGTGCTGGACCCTGCCCAGGAAACGGTCGCAGGTGCCAGAGTCCCTCGATGTGCAGCCCTCAGGTAGCTATTTGAGCTTGCTGCCTTCCTGCCCCCCCGCTTCTTTTTTTTAACCCACATTAATTTAATTATTTCTGTTCCTGGAAATTTCTGTCCAGGATTTGATTGTAAGAGCTGGGTGTCTGGAAGATTAATTTGTCCTTTTGGACTGCAGATGGACCGTTACTATTTTATAATCGTTGACAGTGGTGGTAAGTAGTGGGGAAGGATGCAGTGAAATACAGCAATGCTGACAGTGTAGAAATAGTGCATCTTCTTGTTTGATATTTTGATAGAAACCTTTTATCACTTTAAAACTGGCTGTGTATCAATACGATATGTTAAAAACAGAAGTAGGAAACTGCAGGCTTTTAATTTGTGCCATTTGAACCCTCTTACCTTGGATGAATGCGGCGTGTAAATTATAGTTCCCATGAGGTAAAAATCAGTCAAATGCTACTTAACCTTTACTCTGCCATGTTACGTGTTCCATTTGTGCTTAAGAGAATATGTGCGTACGTTTTCATCTCACTGCTATGTGGAATCATCCTTAGGGTTCCCGTAACGGCACAGAATGTGGTAGAATTTGGATTTAAGGTGAGCAAACCCACTGTCGTTGTAGAGGTCTTACATCTGAAGTGGTTTCAGAAATTTTGTTTATCCTTCAAAGGTGAGAAGCTGGAAGAGGTTATCTTTCATTCAGCATGCCCACAGTGATTGCTGCTGATTCTAGCTGGTTTATTTGCATGGTTATGCTTGTGCTGGGTATTCATGGCTTAGATTGGTATTTTTTTAAAGTTGGTCTTCTGCAAAACATGTTATCTGTGTTTTTTCTTAGTTGTTTCAGGAAAAAATATTCAGCTATTTAAGTTGTTGAATATAGAAAGCAGCTTCTCTCCATGCTAATTTCCTAGTAAAAGAATCGGAAATTTGTCAGCTTTGATGCTTGACATGCCAAATACCTGACCCAGAGCCCACTAAATTTCCTAGAAAAAGTTGTATTTTGACTTATGTGTTTGGATCAGGTTTATAGTTCTCAATGAAGCTTGTGCCTAAGACTGCACTCACACAATTTACCGAATGATATTAACGAAAGTCTGAAAAAATGTACCTTGGCAGTATTTAGAGGTGCTTAACTCTTCTATTTTTGGAAGAGCAAGTCTTTCATAATAAAAAGCAGAAAAGAAATTAAGATGTTTTCCGAGCGAACATTTTCACTTGAAAAAAAAACCCCCACAACAACCCACCAGTGAAAGAAGACAATTGGGGAAATGAGAAATCTTTTTTCAAAATGGCCAGCTTCAGAGTCTGTACAATATTTGCATTCTGTTAATTCAAGGGCTTCTGCAAAATAACAATAATAATAAAAAAGTTATCTCTTCATTGGTGAGGTGTAGTGATTACAGTGGAAACAGATGTGCTTCTGCGCTGGGAACCCCAGCTCACAGCAGACTGCCTCTAGCCAAACAGTAGCTGCAGCAAGAGAGGGGTGTTACACCCTCACCCCCGATGCCCCTCGTTCTGCTCACCTGCCTACAGTGGAGACTTCAAACTCTAAAGAATGCCACTTTTTTTTTTTTTGGGGGGGGGAGGTGGCGTTTGTTTTAAAATGGGAAAAGGAAATTAAATTCTCTCTAACATGACATGGTTGGAACAGCAACAGGGAAGGGAAATGTGCAAGTTGGCGTGGTTTGTAATGCTTAAGTTGGCTGCACTGGATATCTTATATATTTAATTATATACATTTGATACCATACAGAAATATTAAATTTCGTACTTAAGAGGGACAAACAAATCTAAGAAATGTATTACATATGTTCAGTGTGGCAAAATAAGAGCTCATGGAGGAAGTTTTTGCTTTAAGCAAGCTTAGTCTTAATCATAATGATTCATGTATACCGATTCAAATCCTGTGTGTTTATTTTAATGCCTTTTTTTCTCATTCGTAGGGCAGAATTCTTGCTGATGTCCATGCCTGGGAATCTGCAGGTGTTTACCCGAATAGAAAATGAGTAAAAAATTAGGGAAGGACAAGAGAGTTGCCTTTTTTTGTGTAAGTGTACTTTGAGTAATTAAAAAAATACTTCAAACTGCCTCAAAGCAAGGAGTGAGAACAGTGTGCTGGATTGCATTTCTCCTGCACAGCCTTTGCATGCTTTGGAGAATTTTTGCAAACAGTCTGGCTGGTGTATTTTATCTCTAATACGGAGCAAGAGGCTTGATCAAACCACATGCTCCTCCAGGCCAGAAGCTTTTTGTTGTGGGAGAAAAAAAAAAAAAAAAAAAAAGAGAGAATTAGGGGGAGAGAAGGAAGGGACTTGGAAAGTCTGGAGTATACTTCTATAACTCTTGGGGAACAGTGCTGAGAAGAGTATTCTTATTTGTAGAGCTGAGAAGAAAAGTGAAAATTAAATGTAAATAGTTCAGAACCACTTTGATATAAAGAGGTTTAACTAAAAGTGAGCCCCATTTAAATAACAAAATAAAAATGCTTGTAAAGTGTGTGTTTTCAGGAGTTGTATTAGAAGCAAAAGTCTAGCTGACTCCATGCGGTCGTCAGATGTGTAAATAATGAAACTACAAAGTGTTACTTTCACTTGTGGACAGTCCCTAATTTTCCCCCAACCTCTCCAAAAGCCTAAACAAGAATAGAAACAAGTTTCAAATGTGAAAAACTGAAACTTGGTATTTATTGATGCTTCAAATATGAAAACAGACAGCAATACGGGGAAGTAGCTGGCTCTGGGGAACAGTGAAGGACAGAATTGTCCCTTCCTAAGGCAGCAGCTCAGCCAAGCCCCCGTTAGCAGCGAGGATAAACCGTGGCCATTGCCAGGTTGGTACCTTCACAGTTCAGTCAGAGTCCTGTTCTGCACAGACTGGCACAACACAGGGACCATCAGATGATGCTGTTGTCAGTGATCTTAATAAAGGACTTGAAAGCTGTGGGAAATCCTTAGTTGTGGGGAAAATGGCAGCAGCTTATTGATGAGTGGGTATCCAGAAGGTGCCACAAGCATCAGGACACCTGGAGATCCAGTCCGTGACTGTCAGTCTGTGTCTTTCTGCATTGCTAATAATGTTTGCAAACGGAAAAATCATGCACAAAAACTTTAGGGTGAGCTGGTCACAGGCACTGGTCACAGCAGGGATCTACTGAGCTTGTGGCGATGGGCCCTTTGAGGGGGTACTGTACTGAGAGAAGGGTGGTCTTAAAAATGCAGTGGACTGGGAACCCAGTACTCTGGGTTCCCTGCAAAACTGAGTTTAAAAGTTTACTGAAGGTTTTTAAAAACCTTTTGTTGGGGATGACGTAAGAGCATAAAGTGGTTTTGGATGAAGAATTATCAATGGATCTATTTTTTTTTAAGAAGCAGCTACGCAAGAAAAAATGTTCTTGATTTTTATTTGTCACATGTCTGAAAAGAAAACCTGCAGTGGAACAACTGCATTAAGTGCAGATCAACGATGAAGTGAACAATTTGACTCGTATTATTTTTCTCCTGTAAACGTTTTGTTCCACTTTGTTGGAGTGCAGTTTCAGCTGAGCTTGTTTGTATGCACAGACAGGGTAGTAGTGAAGTTGGGAAACCATTTGACCTTCTGATCTGTGTAATCACCAGCAGGGGCACATTGCAATATTGGTATGACATGGCTTTAGGTGGTTTAGTAACGTAAATGAAGCTGGTAACATGAGCTCACTGTATTTTTCAAATATGCTTATTTTCTCTAGCAGTTTCCTAGGTATTACACATAAGCCAGCTATGCAGCTGGACTGGAAATGCCTTCTGGAGCTTTGCAGTTGACTGTGGGGTTTGTGTGTTTGAAAGCTCTGAGAGACTGTATTCTGAATAGCACACCCCCTATAAAGGAATAAGTATGCTCTAACATTTAAAGAGCCTTTCGATGGCTCAAAGAGAAAGGTTATGGTGACAAAATTCCAAGTTTTGTGGCCAGGGCAATATCCTTTGGCAGAGGTGCGTAGCCACATATGTACAGTAAATGCAGCTATCTTTGGGCGTCTTGGTTATTTTGGGAAAATGTTCAGACAATACATCAGTCTAGTTTTGAAACTGCTTCAAACATTCTACCACTGAAACCTCTAAAGCAAATGTTACAGAACATGCAGCTTGTCTGTTTATCTTCTCTAAGACTATGTGAAGTCATATGTGAAAAGCGATAAGAATCACAGTATCTCCTTTGGTTGCTCAACATGAGAAGCTGAGGAGGAGACAGTCATCTAGAAGACATTCTTCAGAATAGCTGCAGAAGAGATAGTCTGTCTCTGTAGAGAATCAAAGGTGGGATTGTAGTAACCCAGGTAGGTAGGCAGGGCCTTTCTTTTAAACCTGGGCTAGCAAAAGTGAGCACTTTGGTTTGGCTCAGCCATCAGTCTCATGTTTCCAATGTTCTGGAGTTTGGTTACTACCGTGTGCTGACATCTGTGCTGCTGTTCCCTTTATTACGGTTGCTGTCCCAGGGGCTGGGTGGGTTGTGTTCCTTACTGCATGTGTGGCAGCAACGGGTGGGAAACTCGCTGGTACTGAGAGCGTTCACACTGGTGCTCGTCCACCCTGGCAGCTCACTGGGCACATTGGGTCAAACATGCATAAAGAAAATTTACCAAAAGGTAAAGAAAAGTTGATTCCTACTCTTTATATGGTTTCCAAAGGCAGACTAAAGCCCCTGTACCAGTAAAGTGGTGTTTTTATGGATGAAGCGGGTTCTGCACAAACCCCATGGCAGAGCCTGGCAATGGAAGACCAAGGCATTATCCTCAGTCGCTGCCATTCCATCAGAGAAGAGGTCAGCATCTTCTCTTCTGGGGAGCCACAGGGTCCAGTGGATTCAAGTGGGAAAAGATCCCTTGTTTTTCTTTAAATATTTTATTTATTATGCCCCTCAGAAAGCATCTTTTGTATATGAAGTCACTTCATTCCTCCTGTGAAGGTATGAATACCAAGGATGTGGATAAGACTAAAGTGGAAAAGAAGAGCATGTAAATCGTTTTTCATAACAGAAATACAGAAAACAAATGTTCTCAAGTGCTTGAGTGTGAAATAAACTGAGGACAGAATTTAGGCATAAAGCTGCACTCTCCTTCCTGAGGCAGGGAGAGCCTCAGCAAACAGGGTTTCTCCATCCTGGGAGGTGCCTTGAGAAGCTCTGTGGTACTGTGAGCTTCAGAGAGCACTGGCTGTGTGGGGTCTTGTGTTGGTCCAGGGACTCAAGGCCAGAGCCGAGTCTGGCATCCAAATTTCCTTTGCCTGGTGTAACCAGAAGTGGTTTATTCCTGTTATGTTTTACATAATGCAGTAGCTAGGCTATTCATTACCGGTCTTACTTTTCTTGACACCTTTAGAGAAGTGGCATGTAAAACATTTTAATATCAACAAGTGTTGCTTTATGAATAATAGTAAGTATTATTATTATAATGCCAAATAAACCTATTGACCCCATTTCAAATTTACTTCTGCGCCGCACAATCCATAGTCATGCTCTCGGAGAAGCTGAAACCCTTGTTGCAGCTTGTTCTCCTCCGCATAGTGTGGCGCGTTGAGGGGTGGGTGCACAGGGCAGTGTGGAGGGGGGACTCTGCCGCTGGCTGCAGGAGTGGGTGCAGCTCTGTGTAATGCAGCAGTGGGGAAGAGACAGTTGAAGATGTCAGGTTGCTGCCCAGCTGCTCCCTTTGCTGGCAGGCAGAAAAAGGACAGCAGTGGAGCCGAGGTTCTCCAAAGAGACCCTTAAATCATGGGGTAGCGTGAGGGATGGGATGTACACAGGTAGCGAGGAAAGCATCTAACAAATAGGGTGCAGCGAGACAGATAATCCTTGCAGGAGAATCCAGGTGACGGTGATCCATTTCCTTATGGTTTAACCACCGCTATGGTGCACCAGAGCCAATGGAAGTGCTTACATGGAGGTTTTTCTTTTATTTTTTTTTCCTCTGGAACTCTTTCCCTGGTGTTTATGATCTGACAGCAGTAATGAGTCACTGTATCAAAGTTGCGGCCAGGAAAGGGGGGAAAAAAAGTGTATACTGAATGCTGAATGTCATGGACTGATGCTGCATATGGCAACACAAATAAAAGCACTGTATGGTTAATGATGTGAAATTTGGCTCTGTAGCTCTACTTGCAGAACATATATGCTTTCAAAAAACTTAACAAGTAAGATCTATTATTATTTTATTTATAGGCGAAAAAGGGGGGAGGAAGATTCTCTTGGTCTATCCACATGCACTGACTTCCATAGTAACCCCCAAAATGATGGGTTGGGGAAAGGTGAATGTTTTTCAGTTTTTGAAGTTCTTAAGCATTGCCTTAGATACATGATTTACAAGTAGAGGGGTCTTTACTTTTTGTTGGCATGGCTGTGAATGTGGTCACTAGGGTGTTTTTTGGTTTTTTTGGCTTTTTTTCCCCCCACTTCTCTGCCTTGTTGACAGCCAGCTGGCAAAAGTGGCTTCAGAATTGGAACAAATACTCCCAGGTGTTTACGAGCTTCTCTGATCCCTTTGTCTATATTTAATCTAATCTCAAATTAAATGGATACTATTGATTCCTTTTAAATGTGTGTGAGTTACTCAATGTGTGGCGAAATGTTATTCTTCTCTTGTGTGAGTGGAGCATAAAAGGTGAAAGTATACAATTAATTTGCCTGCAGTTTCTTGAAAATTGTATGCTGGATTTCTGTGAACGCACTGTATGGAACAATATTTCAAGCAAATTATTGTTATTTACTGTGGATTTTGCCTGAATATTTAAAGTCAACAATTATGCTTCCTTTTGGTACTTAATGGCTTTTTATTTTTAGAAACCTGGCCAATTCTTTCTCTGAGTTGGTGGCCCTAATACTGATCTTCAGAAAGCATTAAGTAGTGCACGGAGTGTAACTTCATAGCACTGTTATTTTACTGCATCAATGACTATATACATTAAGTTTAAAGTGTTGATAGATTTGATGGGGACATTAGGAGCAAGTTGCAGATTCCACACCATGGTTGAGAGCCTGTTGCAGGGTGGTTGCTGAAGCTGAATTGGTGGATTATGTGAACGATGTGGGTGATGCTGGCTCCCTCCTTCATGGGTGCAGCCCATGGGGTAGGTACCGCTCTCCGAGGAGAGCAAGATTGCCAGCTGTGGCGCAGCTAGCCTTGCAAGCAATCTGTTGTAAATCCCAGTAAAGGTAGTGGTGTCCCCCCACCTGCCCTCCCCACAAATGCACGAAGAATATCCTGAGCTCTTTGCAGGCATGCTGCTTTCTTGGCGCCTTCACATTTTAATTAAGTGCCACCAGTTGGATGGCCCTTGAATGATGGAGCGTTGTGTATTGTGCTACAAAACCAGAAAGGCCGGCACAGATGGGGTCCTTGTGTTTTCCTGTGCCTTGCCACTATTATGTGATTATTTTATCTTGAATTTTTTTTTCTTCTCTCCAATCCTAGTCATCCTTGGGTGTGCATGACACATGCCTGCCTCAAGTACGTGTAAGCTGAAGTGGTCACTGCCTCTGGTTAAACATCACTGTGATGTCCTTGAGATCAGCGTTAGCTGTCTACTGCCCTACCAAACTAAATTCCCTGAAAAAGCCACCGGAGGGGCTGTACTTCAGTGTTGCTATCAGGGCAAGAATCTCTCACTCATTTTCAAGACAAAAGATGAGAGATAGAGGGTTATTAAGTAGGTGTGTGCATTGTAGTGGATGATTTATCTGCTTAGTATAGACTATCCCCATGGTCACTTTACTACTGGTTCTTTTAGGCTTTTGTTAAATGCATTAATTGGAGGAGGCAATGTCCTTGATTCATTGCATTGGATTAGACAGACAGACCTTGAAGTAGTCTTGTCTTTATGTCTTGATTTGAGTTATATAATTAAAATTGCAGTTTCCTTCCTGTGGAGTTCCTTTCAACGTGAGCTCTCTTCTCCTAATGTGCAGTAAACTGTGTTTACAGTGAACTGGAAAACAAGATTTGGTAAGCAAAATTTTTTATACCTGGAGACTTGATCCGTAAGTCAGAAACTGGTTTTCAAGGCGAGGAGTTGAACATTGGATGGTCCAGCCGTATTGAAAAAGCTCAAGGTGTGTTGCAAATCAACAAGTAAGAAGTGCTGTCTTGAAAGACCTTGGGTTTCGGTTCCCTTTTGAAGGTAAAACAGTACATGCAAGACTGAAAAATGTCAGAGCAGTCACCTGTCTCAGCACGTAAATTGGAAACCCACGGTGGTAAGATATTCAAAGAAGCATGGGAGGTACTGTCCTGGGCACAGTGTAGTTTATCTAACCTGTCAGTCAGGTTCACCGGGCAGTTTCAGTCCTGAGGTGGGACTAGATAAACAGAAAACAGATTTTTCTGTGAGAACGAGACCTTCATTTGAATTCTTCAGCAAAGCCTGGCAATTGTTACGACTGTCAGCGCTTCTCGTGGCTGCTTCTGCAGAAAACAAGAGATGGTTCCTGGGGGTTGGAGCCTGGGTTGAGAAGGAGCTTGGATGGGGTCTTCTGGAGTCTACTTCTGTAGAGTTTTGTCATGCAAGATACCCAGAGCTCCTGTAAGCCCAGGACACCTTTGCTTCTTACTTCTTTATTTAGCTGTCTTTGAGAAGCTCCAGGGCTCTGGAGGAGCAGGCTGGGTCACTGTGGTTCTCCTCTTCCTGTAAGAGACCACAAGGTATAACAAAATGTTTGAAGCTTGAGGTGGGGGCTCATTCCAAGGAGCACCATGGAGCCTCACTCTGCACCTTCTCCCAGCACAGCCCCTCGACGTCTGGTCCATATTTGCGTTCCTAAGTAAAAAATGAGGGGGGGGTGGGGAAAGTGGCTCCTCAAAGGGGTAATGTTAAACTGTTAATACTGGGAAACTTAGAAACAGTTTATTTTTCTGGGGGCTGGTGGTAGTTCTCAGCAGAGTTTCCTTAGCTGCACGTGCATGTTTTTAATAGACAGCTGTGGCATTTTTGGAAATCATCTACAGCTTTGCACTCCAGGTCAGTCAGACTGTCGCGCCAGGTCAAATGAAAGTCTGTCTTTTCACTTTTTGAAAGTGCCTAAAAGTAAGCAAAAGGTCCCTGTAACCCTTGTTAAGGATAAAAATCCAGCCCGCGTTTTCCTGTGGAGGCACGTTTCTAACCACTTTATTAGTAACCTGAAGCTGTTTGTCTTGAAATCTTCCTGTTTTGTCCAGTAGTGACTGTTTGCTCACTTCATATTTTTCCAGACAAGGCATTTGTAGGTGGTTCAGAGCAGAACAGGCAGTTTGAGCGATTCTCCCCAGTTTTCATACGCTGTTAATTTTATTCAGTTTTGCAAAAAATGAAAGAATTTAAGGAGGAAAAAGAGAACAAAATGGGGTTGGAGCATTTTCGCATATTTTCTCCTCATGGTTTAGGTGAAAGGCTTTGAAAGAGTAAATTCTCAGTGCCTTTCTTCCACCAGTCTTGCAGACCTATGGTAGATGTGTTCTACCAACCTGCTCTCCCCATCAGCAGCACATGTTGCAAGAGTGTAGGGCTCCCCTGCAGCGTGGTGCTGCTCCCAGGTAGACAGCAGCAAGTTCTGCTGATGTCAGACTACTGAACATCTCCATTATTTTTATCCCCCGCCTCCCATCTTGCTTCAATCCTTTTATCTTAGCCTCATGATTGCTTATTGCCAAGCCTTGGGACAGTGAGATCCCTAGGAGGGAAGGGTTAAAGTTGTTTGTTTGTAGAAGAAGGGTGGGGAGTGCTGCAGCTAGGTTGAGATAAAAGGTACCACCGGGAAGTGGTTTTCTTGGCTGGGGAAGGTAGAAATGCTTTTAGCCTTGTGACCCAGTTGACTGGCTCCAAGCTCCATGCTGCTGCAAGGTGGTGAGCCCAAGGGCAAGGGCTTATTCTGTGGTTTTTGGTGTGGAAGAGTTTCCCAGGAGTTAGCGTATAATTTTCACTCAAAGGCTCGTCTCTGTTGTTCACACGAAGAAAGTCCTTTTTGTTCTGGCCCTACGTCAACAGACCTTGTTCCAAGCGTCCCCGCAGAACCCAGCCACTGCTGCTTGGTTCTGTGGGCCTGTGGCCGGCAACATGAAACTTGCATGATTTGCAGTTTCTTTCCAAGTAAAAGTAATTATTTTTGTCTAGGTAAGCACCATGCAGTGTCACACACTCCTCTTTCTTTGGACTGAGGCATTCTTTTTCTCCCTGGGACTCTGCAGAATTCCAGTATTGAATGTATTTTTGCTGCAACAGCATTTGGTGTAAACACAGAATGGGTGAGAGACCACCTAAAGCACGAACTTGGCGGTTTTTTTTGGAAGTATAGGAATTGAACTGAGTTGTCTTTTATTCAGCTGCACGCTCTCAGGCCTGCTGGTGGCTCTCCCATCCAGCCTGTTCCAGAGCAGGCATTTATTTAATTTGGGATGCATCTGCAGTTGTTCATAGCATCTCTGCTGCCTGATGGCCTGCTGTAAGGGGATGGTTTTGGTGGAAACCTTGCTTCCTCCAGGTTATGCTCTCAGCAAGCTACTTGGTCTTTCTAGTGTGAATTTGGCCCTGCTTGGAGGTACCTCGCTGAGGTAAGGGGTGGAATGATGCTTACCAGGATGATGGCTAAAAGTAGGTGAAGTTTTGTAGTCACGGTTAACAGGAAATGGTGGAGACTGCAAAAAACCCAAGAACGAAAGCAAGAGTGGGTGTTTGGATATCTTGAGAGATGGTTTTCCTTTGGCGGGATGAGGGGGTGGGGAATACACCGGCCAGAAGGAGGTTCAAAGATTGAGAGATAAACTTTCCAGAATGGCACCTGCACGAATTTGGGGCACCGTAGCTCTGGCTGATGTGATGGTGCTGTATGTTCATTCAGTGTGTTTCTTTGGGGTCCTTTGTGCAACTGGTTTTCACAAATGCGGAAGGGAAAATGGGCCTCTCTTTTGGATAATACAATAATGCTTTCTCAAACGATGTTTTTGTGTGTTATGGGTGCTTAAGGAGCTTCACATTTATTTTACACCACAGGGATTCATAGAGCTGGTTGCCAAAATATGGCAAATCTAAGTTTTTTCTGACAAATGCTCAAACCCACGTTAGCTTCCATGGGGAGCAACCTCGCTTAGTGTTGGAGGGGATAATAATCCTAAAGTGTGTGTTGCAAAACCAGGGGTGATTTGGTTTGGAAGCCTAAATAAATCTCGTTATTGGATTGGTTACACAAATGTAAAGTGATAGGTGATAGAAATGAGCATCCCTTTGGGTGGTATGCAGCTTTCTTGAGCTATGTCTACATTGCTCAGCAATGCGTAGCAAAAGCAGGGGGTCTGTGGAGGGAAGGAGCTGGTGCCATAGACCTGGCATCCACCCCGTGAGCTTTCCAGGGATTTTATGGTGGCCCAGACTCGATCTGGTCCTGTGGATTGAGAGCCTGGCTCTGGGCAGGGGCTCGGAGGGATGTTCCTGGTCTAGTTTCATTGGAGGGGAATCCAATTTATTCTTGCTGCGACTGCTCTGTGATGTGAATTAAAGTGCTTTAAGCGAAGCCTAGTGCACTTTGTGCCAAAGGCACTCCCTGGATTTGAACTGAAATGGGAAAGGCACCTTCGGAGCCTGTCACTGCCGTGGGACTCCAGTGGCTCTTCACGTGTGAATACTCCAGCATCTGTGCTGCTTTAAATGACACCTTTGTTCTGAGTGAACTCTTAAACTTCCCATGTTTATATTTTAATTGCTTTTAGAAAATTCTTAAATGGTAGAAGAGCTCTTTCTATTTGCGGTATGCTGTTTTCCACGCCATACAGGGTAGAGATGTGAGTTTCTCAAATTCTTTCCAATACCAAAGTTTCTTCTTTACTTTTTCATTGCCTATGTAAACGTTATTCTCTGAGATCTTTGATGATATAATATGTACTTACATTTCAGAAAGAATCACTTTTGTGAAAAATTAAATAAATAAATATAATCAGCGAAGCATCATAAATAACTTTTATGTCTAAATCAAGCTATTAAAAGCTTTTTTATTTTTAAGTAGATAGGGGAATAAAATAGCTGCATAGTTCATAAAGTGGTATACTATTGCTGCCTGCTGTGCCCATGAATTATGCCAGCTTTTTACACTTGTGAAGTAAAAAGCGGATTAGAACTGTGATCAATGTATTATCCTATATTTCTTATTGTGCATTATATTTCCTTTTTGAGAACCGTTGTAGACTAAATGGCTACTAATGACATAATTGCAATTGTTTGTCACCACCATAATGTGTGATTTCCTATCTCATCATGAAGATGTAAGTTAGATAAAGGAGGAGTTTTGGCAGGAAGACAAAGTGCAGTGATTTATTAAAGACCAGATGTGGCTGTTAAAAGCTTTTCTGCAGAAGGCTCAATTGAGTGATGTGAAATAGGAACGAAAGCTCCGAACACCACAGTCAGTGAGTGGTTCTTGGTGTGAGTGACACAGTTGCTCATAGGAGCATGACAAATTAGCGGCATGTTTTATTGTTGTGTACAAATTTATGTTTGAATTTAAACAGCATAAAAAGTTTAAAATTGCTTATGCCGTTAAAGTGGATGTTTAAAGGAAATAATTACGTTGAAACAGAGTGGATGACTTGGAAAACCTTGAATTCCATGAAAATGGCTCAAGTTCGTATTAAGGCAAAGAATCTCAGGTTTTTGAAAGAGGGGTTACTGAGGCAATTGACAACAAAACAAACAAAAGCCAGTGTGGTGGACTATTAATAAGCTTGTTTTGATGCAGGCAAAATACTAGTGTAAATCAGCCTAACTGTCAAAGTCAAGCTGAGGACAGGGTTGCCTTGCGTCCCCCCGCAGAGGGTGGTCTTTGCACATCCTTCCAGAATGGGTGGATGCTCTTAAGGATGGAGGAGTGAGCACAAAGCAGCCGCTGAGCCTGGCCTTAATGTTGTGTGCTGGCTGCGGGGAAGTAAGGGGCAAAGCCTAAGAAAGGGCAATTAAGGAGGAAATAATTTGTTCTTTAGCTCTGAACTTTTGCACTGAGCAACTCGCTGTGTTTGCAGGGGAGCTGTGGCCGGCCCCTGTCCCACGGGAACGTTGCTACAGTGCTTTTCCCGGTCCTTATGCAGCGATGCCTCTTTGCTTTTTTTCGTTTTCATGTCTTGTTGTGCAGTTGGCTGTGGCTGGGACTGCTTTCCACTGCCGCGTTGGCAGCGTGCTGACCTCCCGCTGACACGGGTCCTCCTCGGGACTTGGTGCTGGCGGGAGCTGCTGCAGGCTGCTTGCGCTGTTTCAGACTTGGGGCCAAGTGCTGCCTCCGCTTAATTGTCTGTACCAGCTTATGTGTTTTGAGACATGACTGGTTTTGGTCTACTTGCAACTGTAATCGTGATATACATCTATTTGTCTGTTAAAGTACTGTTGTTTACTGATAGCGATTAACGTTAATAATTGTGAAGAGATCAATAGTGATGTGAGACTTCTGAAGGCAGAACACCTTGTCTTTTGTTGCTCTCAGCTATTACTCTGATATAAACTCACCAAAGCCAAGATATTCAGGCTGGGAGATGGAATGATAGTTTCAATACCTCTTTTGCCCTTATTTATTTTAGGGATCTTTACACTTACTGTCTTGCTTAGACATGTCTTGTGTCTCGCTTGCTAGACGTGGCAGGTGGTTGATAGGTGGTGGGGAGGGAACAAGAGAAATGTTCAGAGAAACAGCTTCTGATAAGCAGCTGAAATGCTTATAGATGCGTGTTGTGGTCTGGTAATTCTGCTGAAATTTCATGAAATCGGTTTTATTTGAAGACTCCAGAGTTGCTCTTGGTTAGGCACTTTCCTGGTTTTGCAGCTTACTGTGATGCTGGTTTCCACTGACTCTGTACAGCCCAGGAAGTTTGGAAAGAATATTATAATAGAATAAAATAGAATGCAGCCTTTTTGTGAATCTCTCATCAGATTTTTGGCCTAAGATTTTTAGAAATTATTTTCTTTTAATCATTACTTTATCTGAACTGGTAAGCCCATCCCCTTTTATGAATAGGGTTTAAGCTAACTTTGAATTTCCTGTCTTCCTGTTTAATCCAGACCTTTATCATTGCTAGCAGGCTAGGAAAGTACTATTGTCTCGGAGTCTGGATCACCAAAAGTCCGGTTTGGACACATTCAATTTAGTGACTTTAAAGTAGCATTTTTCAAATGAATTTTTGTTTTCTTCAGTCCTTTGTGTTGGTGTTTTTCCCCCTCCCTGTTCCCAGCTCAGTCAGAATCATGTGGTGGTGTTTTCCAAATGAAATGCCCTTCCCCCCACATTAAGCCCCTCTTGCTTTCCTGTCCTACAGAAATACATCGTATTGCTGCAGGCGGCGCAGATTGTCAAAACTCTACGCTTGGCACTGCAGTGATAGAAATCAACCTGAAATACCAATCCTGGACTGCCTTGCAGTGTTTGCAGCGGCAGGCAAAGTGGTTAGCGTGGAAAAGTCTACACTAAGAGAGTACAACTAGTATTTCTTTGTTACCTGTGAGACTTCTGCCTCATTGCCTTTGGTTACCCTGAGGTGAATGGGCAGTCAGAACGGCTGATGCAGAGATGTGGAGGTCAAGGCAGCACTGTGTAAGGTCTCTGGTGGCTTCTTGTATTCCCATGAGTGTCTTGGGTGTTGCAGTATTTTCTAGCACAGTCAGCTGGAGGCATCTCAGCCCTTGGATTCAAAAGGGCAGGGATCAGACAAACCTGCCTCTTCCCAGTCAGGTTCACTAGAAAATGTCTTTTGGAACAGATGGAGTAGTAGAATGAGAGAAGTCCTTTTGGCGTGAAAGCAGAAAGGAGTCAGTGGTATTTGGGAGGGTCTGAAATAAGCAAAGGGAATTAGCTATCTGTAAAAAGTGGATTGTTTTCTTTTGGATATAGCTGTCCTGTAGTCAGCAAGGCATTGCCCCTTGCTGGGGGTGGAGAGTCCACTTGAGGACATGCAGCTGGAAGCTCCTGCCGCAGTGGTGTAGAGGAGAAGGCTGTTGGACTGCCTTGAGTTACTGGAAAAGCCCAGGAGGCCATGATGCTTCTCTGAGCCGAGGGCTACGGGTGGGTACCGTAGGAGGTGTGGGCCGCCCTTTGGGCAGCACAGAGGGAACTCGTCACTTTGGTGGCTCCAGCAGGAATGTCCTGATGGAACAGAAATGCTCACTCTTACAGTGTCACGTGGGTGCCTCTGGGGTGGGTGGATGGGTTCAGGTAGGATAGCCCAGACCTCCTGGGCAAACCCGAAATCTCAAAACTCCAGTAGTCTTGCAGAAAACAAACAAAACCACCCAAACAACCAAACAAAAAACCCCAACCAACCAAAAAAAAACAAATCCCAGAGCAGTTTTATGACTGTTGGAGCTGCTTCCAGTGTTACTGAAATTTTGCCTTTCTTATTTCACCTGAGGTGAGAAGAGATGGTAAGAAAGCACCGCACATGGGAGGAGCGGGGCTGTCACAGCTAGAAACGGAGCACTGCAGACACCACTGAACTGTGTAACCCCAAATAATAGCTGCATAGAATTAATGAGGTTGGGTAAGAATGAATTTTTTGAGCAAAATTTCCCTGAGAAAGGTAATCAGTAATATTCTCACTGCTTGTTTTTGCTTGTTTTGGTGTCCACTTCTGTGAATTTGGTAACATGCTTTGTGTGTAGAGCTTCTCAGCTGCACTGAAGTCATTCTGTATAATTTGTATTCATTGTTAATTTTAGTAACTGCGCTGAGATTTGAATTACGCTAATCAACTTTTCTTGTAATTTGTATAATTTACATACTGTACACACACTGCAAATGCAGGACTCTGATGCAAAACAAAGTTTAATTAGTGTAACAGGGCTACATCAGCTTTCCAAATGATTGATTTCTGAGCATGGAAGAGATCTGTAGCAGCAGATCAGTACACAAAAATGTCCAGCGTTCACGTAGGCTCCTGATCAGCTTGAGAAGAATACAACCAGGATCATTATTTGTAACCAGCACTGTTAATCCATCTGTTGACCCCCCCTTCCGCAAATATTGATTTTTGTGCAAGAAGACACTGAAGTTTATGGGTGTCTTGGTTCCTCAGGGTGCTTATGTAGCTCCCATTGATCAAAGGGGTTGGAGGACGCTTCTCCTTGGGTGCGGTGTTTGTCATCTGCTGTGGTCCTCCTGTCCTGTCTCCAACAATGTATCCCTTAAATGAAAGATCCCTTAAATAAACATCTTAAAGATGTTTCTCTTGCTCTGTGGAACAGAGATTGCCCCCTGAAAGATGTGGCCATTGATGTTCAATGATGTGCCTTTGGACAGTGTATGGTTTCAGAGGCAAGAGTTTGAAATGGGATCATTTTAAAAATGCTCAAGTTATTTGTGGTTCCTGCCTTTTAACCTAAAATCACTCGCTTAGTACTTGTGATTTTACTTTCTTAGTTTTAAAAGTGTGTTTCTTTCTCTGGTTGTCTTCACTTCACTGCAGAGGTCTTTCCATAAGACAAGACAGACTGGTTACATAAAGGCAATGAAACTGTTCATTTGACAGAATTTTGACAGATCTAGAAAACAAAAAACTTGGGGCAAGAACAAAATAATTTTGCCTGCCTTGGTTGAATGTGCTTCAGTTCTTGCGATCTTGGATGGCATCTGCAACAAATGAGAATCTGCTGAGCTTTACTTTGAGTTCTGAATTTATATATATATTTATTTATTTTAGAAGAGAGTATTGAACCTTTAGAGCAAATAGGTTTTCCTTAAAAAAGAAGTCCTTACCTGAATTAACAGGTGCAAAGCTGGTGAGAGAACAGTAAATGTGAGAAAATGCTTCGCTGGGGTGAGAATTACTGTCAGTCCAAACGATACCTGGCTGTTAGACTCTGTTTCTACAGCTTATTTGCTGCTAACTAGTAAGTCTCATCTGTGTACTTGCTCTGACTTTTGTGCAGGACTTGTCCGGTTGAGGTCTGTGAGATTATCTCCAGGTGTAAAGCCCAGCCCGCTCAAAAATCTCTGTGGACCTGGAGCTTTATTTTCTCTCTGCTCAGGCACCTTGGGTCTCCTCCTCGGGAACACTCTCACCGTGTCGGTTATGACTTGAGAGCTCTCCTCTGTCATCCTTTCAGGGCTGTTAATAGCAGGGATAGGTTTTAATGTCAATTTTTGTAGGGATTATGTTAATACCGTTGTTATCTAATTAGCATCCATCGTACATTTGTATATGACATTGGATGGGCAAGTGTAAATGAAATGGACTCTGAACGTTTTATGAGCTGTTACTGTGAAACTACTTTACTCATCATTACTTAAAAGCCAGAGATTTGGCCTTAGGTATTACATCATGTGAAAACCAGTAGACAAAAATGGTGATCAATTTTTTATTATAATAAAGTTTTAATACGAGGCATTTTTAGATATGTGTCATGAATATATGAGTCATGTATTTCACACCAAACCAAACCTATTATGATTATATTTCTACTTCAAGGGGTTTTCAGTATTTAAATACTAAATTTAATTCTATGGTTAAAAATGATTCATATGCAAATCTATTTTTATGCTTTATAATTAAATAAGAAAATATTGCTTGTACCTACACTTTTACTATTCTGGGTTGTATTATAATTATTTCTTTAATTTGACCCATAAAAACAGTCCATTTCTTCATTAGTAAATTACAAGGATATCGCAACAGAAAAATGAGTTTTGAAGGTGTCTTACCATATCTAATGGGAATTTCAGTTTGGGATTTTCTCATTTCTTTCATTTGTTCTTTTGTAAAACACGAAGATACTTTCTAGGTAAATTAATCCCTTCAAAGGAGCAAAATAACTTCCTTTTCGGAAAGGGTTATTAGAGACTTATTCTTTATAATCTTAAATACCACTTGTGTTAGGCTGAACAATGCATGAAAAAATTACACTAGTTTGTTTTTTTTTTTTTTTTTTTTAAAAGGAATGATTACCAACCAAAGCCAAGTATATTACAATTATGTGATCATGGAAAAGTGAGTTTTCTACTGGGAAAAACGTGATCTAGATTCCCATGAAATTTCGAAGTTTAAGTATTTTTGTAAATTAGGTTGTTCCTAGTTAAACAGGTGGCTTTAAAGGCTGGTTTCACTGTTGTTTTAATCATAGTTTAGTTACCATGGAGAAATATGCAAGTTAGCATTTATACACAGAAGTGAAATTTATGCTGCATAGATAATAGCCTAAATTTAGCATGACTTAAGTTTACCACTTCCTTAAGAAAAAAGATATACATGTTTTATTATTATACTATCACACTATCAAGAAGTTAATTTCTTTAAAACATTTTAAGATTTAAAAGTCAAATTTTTTTGTCCTGAAACGAACACTCTTTTTTTCTCTCCCTCTCTTTTTTTTTTTTTTTTAAGCTCTAGTTTGGATTTATTTTATTTCCCTCTCATTTTTTGGCTGATTTCTCAAGATTTAGTTTTAGATGAGTGTGTGGTGTAGAGCTGGTCTTAACTGCACAACTGGTGGGCTGTGGTTCAACAAGAGCCTTTGCAAGAGCAAAAACTGTGTTGTACAGTTTATTGAGGCATTTCAGCTGTTTGACCCATGGTTTATCAGAATGGAGTTTTCAGTTACTGAACTCAAACAATACTGGGAGAGGGAAGAAAGTGGCGAGAAATCATAACATTGTGTCTCAGAATAGAGCCTGTCCTGGCTTAGCCAAGCCTTGGGTGCAAGTGGAGATGCTGAGTGCCTTTGGCTGACCTGGAGAGCTTTTTCCTCTCACCCAGCTGCCCTTCTGAATTTAAGATTATTATTTTTTTTTCCCTGTGTTTTTAACTTTAACAGTCCTGTCTGTAGGACCTCGCGGCAGAGCGAAGTTTTCAAGGACAAATGTAGTAAGAGTAGCATGATCCAACAGGAGGTCCCCCAGCACACCGAGTGCAGCAGATCCCTTTCAACACCAGCTGTTCTCACAGATATAGATTGCTGCAGTGAAGTTTTCTTAATATAATTCAGGAAGCTCTAGAGAATTCTCCAAAACAACTGTGCCAACAAGGAAAATGTTGAATTTTTCATCAGCTGCCCAACACTGAGAGTTAGTGGGCAATCCGTTCATTCATGACCAGATGTTCAGTGTAGTAACGCTCTGCAGTTAACTTGAACCTTGTGGCCTGTTTACCGTCGGTTGCAAGGACATTGGCAGCAGCCCGGCGCCAGAGGATTGTGGCCTGAGAAGGTACAAGATCCGCCTGCGTGTCCGGGGCTGCCTGGTTTTCCACCAGTGACCAGACAAGGTAGGGAGTGATGGAGGAGGGAGACGGTGCAGCATCAATCATCGCAGGGGCCTGGCGAGAAGCATCTTTATTTTGCAGCTCTGTTATCAGAGAAGAGCTGACAAATTTTTATCTTTCCTTTTTCAAAAGGAAAGATTAGCTTTTTCTTGCCATGCGCAGGGGGCTAATGCTGAATGTTGTGTGTTGTAACTTTTTTTTATTTTACCCTTTTTTGTGACAAAGTTAGAGGATGGCAGGTGACTGGCGACTCTGCACAGCTGTGTGCATGTGCATTGAGGTGGGGAAGGTCAGGGTGGGGGTAACTCCACGTCAGCCCCATCTTCGAGCTCAGCTGAAGCAGGAGAGTTGACTCCTGAGTAGACTTGTCTGTTTGCTCAAGCTCATGGTTTCTTTCATAAAGATGCATTATGCCTTATGCCATTTCAGTGTGTTGTGTTAGGCACTAGTACACAGAAAAAAATAGTATTGAGTAGGAGTTCTGGAATAAACAGTGTGATTTTCTACTTTGAAAAGGATTCTTCCTTTAAATGATTAACTGTGTTTGAATCTGGGTGTGCCAGCTGGCTAGAAGAGGGAAGGCAGGATTTGATAATGTTTAGTTTTTTCTTAGATGTTACAAGAATCTTAATTCCTTCCTTCATTGTATTTCAAAATAATATAACTATTGATTTCAAAGTGGAATTGTCGATGAAACTGCTATTATCTTACACTGTCACAATAGCCGCACTTTCTCAGGTTTCTTTTATGAGCAAGGGGAAAAATCCCTTTTCTGTAAATGCAATAGTTCAGGCTTTTAACTTTCAGGCATGCTCTTGAGGAGGAAAAATCTCTCATATACATGTTTTTTGAAAGTGATAGCACTTCTAATACTGTGTGCAGCAGGCAGACCAGATGGGGATGCCACTACCTGCACTTACCCTGAAGAAACAGTGTTTCCCAGCTCTGCACAAGTACTTGTGTGAGTAAATGCACACCCGTCTTACCTAACAGTGGTGTGACTGTCACCGGCCATGGTAGGACACCCGTCTTAACTGTCATCTTCGTTAGAGCTGAACCCTCCCAGTAATTATGTTTGCTTTGGCACGGCTTTCTGGCTCTAATTTGTCAAGTTGCAGTGAAACCCTCCCTTTGCATTTCCTGCTCAGGGAGAGGAACCTTGTTGCGTATTGTGTTCAGCCCTGGAAATTCATCTTTATTGTGCTTATGAAGCTGAGCTTGACCTGTCCTCTGAAAGGGCAGGGGAAAGTTTTGCAAACAAGCCCCCCCGGCTTGTCTGCTTGGAAACAGCAACAAGAAAATAACCTAAACCATAAACTACAGGATTAAAAAGAGGATAAATAAAAATAAAAGTTCAGTTCTCTCTCTCTCTCTTTTCTATGCTCTCCCTTTTTTTTTTTTTTTTTTTTTGAGAGGAAGGATGGCAGAATAATAGTCTTGTTTCCATCGATGATAACTTGCTGATAGAAAAATGAGAACAAGTTTACAGTAGCTTTGACATCAGTTACCTTTATTCAGCATGCTCCAGCTGCATTGAGCCCTCAGGAAGCCTTCACCATGCACACAGTTTGTTCTTGGGTGTGAAAGCAAACAGTATTTGAGTTGGCAGTAACTTCCCTTTTAGAGAAGTTTGCTGCCTCGGCAAGAAACCGCAGCGTGAGCTTTCTGCTGTTGAATGTTTCCACTGGCAGGATGGCCTTTTTCCACATTTCCTTGGTTTAAGGAAACAGATTTTGAACTTTTTTTTTTAAGACAAAATGCCAACATTTAACAGCTGGAGTTAGCATATAATTTATGGTTTTCACTTTTATGCTCTTTTGGATCTATAAAAATTAAAAATCTGCAATTATTTTGAAGTTATGCGAGTTACTGCAAAAGTGTGATTAAAAAGTCAAACCTCTGTTAGAGTATTTCAAGAAAGTCATTGTTATCTAAACAGTTATTCTTAATTACTCTCTTTAATGACTTTTAATTGTTATAATTTACTTCTGTTATTACACCTACCATATAGGTGATATTTAAGGAAGTCCTTTGTTTCCCCACTTTGATTAACAAGGAGGAGTTTGTGCAGTTGAAGCACATATATATCTATATATATAGATAGATATATTCATTATTCTTGCATGTGAGCTTTTTAATCTTCCCTCTCCTGTGTGAGTCTTCCCACTGTGGCAGCTCCTTTTGGAATGTTGATGCAGGTACAGCAGACAGGCTTCAAAGCTGCACCTTGCCAAGTTGTTACTCACTAGCAAGAAGGGCTCTTAAATCTGGCAATAAAGATATCCAGATGCTGAATGGACCCGGATTCACCTCCATTTGCTCCCTTTTGGGATGGCCTCTTTTTCTTCCAAGCTGAAATTCAGTGTGCGCTGCTCAAACTTTAAAATGCCTCATATTGGCTACAAGTTTCAGATCCCAAACTCAGCAGCTAGAATTAGAAACAGATCAGATGCAGGAAATTAATGCAGTCGGCCAATAAATTATGGAGCAACAGTTGCCATAAGTACTGTGATATTTGTGTTCTGTCAGTTCAGGGATACTCATTGTGTTTTGCTGAACATCACTCAGCTAACATCTGTATAAACACCAAGAATACAGCAAGATCTTTAAAAAGCAAATCAGCCCCAAGGAGTCTTTGCTGAAGGAGTTTCCCTGGTTTTGCAAGCTAGTAAAGAGGGGAGGGGGGAAGGAGAGGGGGAAATGAGAAAGTAAATATATTATGTACAATGCTGTTCCTATTAAAATCACTTAATTTGTATTTTAGATTTAGGAGCAAAAACATGTTGTAATGATGAACAGCAGTGTTTGAGAAATGTATATTTCTTATTTTCAGAGACAGTAGCCGTTTGTCATTTTTATCTGTGCGACTTGTAGACTTGATTGGATTTATTATGTATGCTGCATGTTTATGGCGTTTTTATTGTATGCTGTTAATTTGTTGTAACTGCTGCCACTTTCTTGCCAAGGACCCCTTGAAAGCAAGTATGTGTCAACAGTTACCTTCCAGTTTAATAAACTTAATGCTACTTCTCTTAAGTTTGGTAGAGGCCACGGTTGTTCAGTGTTCAAGGTGAGCTTTTTAACTCTGTTGTAGCCAAAGAAAGTTGCTGTAGCTCAGGCACAGTCCTGCAGCATGTGTGCTTGAAGTTAAAACACTGTCTTTAATTATCTTTGGTTTAAACTAATAAAGCATTGGTAGCCTGCAGATATGGTTACTGTAGTTTATGGCAAAGAAAGAAGTAGTAAAAAATGTCTCAAGCTTGTTTTAAGTAAGCAGGTCAGTTGGCTTTTAAAATCAAATATAAAATGAGTTTTAAATGTGGCGCTCGTAGTGGCAAATAAGTTGATACCTTTTTATGTTTTTGAAACCCAGAAACATTGATAAATTATCCAAACAGGATTAAAGTATAGTTATTGGTAATAAAGCTGAACGTATTTATATGATAAGGATTAAGCAAGATGAGACTTCATTTTCTGGGAAAGATGCAAAGACAAAAATAATCCTGAGAAACTAAATAATGTGCTGTGGATATATATTTGAGGCACAACTGGAGGTAGAATTAAAACAGTGGATTAAAGGTGCTTTGTAGTAAAATAATGCGTAAAGTCGATACATTTCATTTTCATTCTGTTTAATTTATTTGAGTTTGTTATTGCCTGCCGACAAATCTCACTGATGATTCCTAATCCGTGAGGTCAGCTGCATTATTAACTTTCTCAATAATGAGGTGGAAAATGCTCTGGAGAATGAGCAAGAGTCCTTCTAATGAATGGAGACTGCCGTACGCTTCGTTGTGACCATGGGAGTGGGGCACCGGAGCCTGTGGTGCTGAGTGCCGGGTGATGGGTACCCTCAGGAAGGGGAGCTCTTGGTGAGGCAAGAGGTACTTCTCGCCGTGAGAGTGCTTGCTGTTGAGCGTTGTGATTTGGTGGCACCAGGTTTGTAAGGTGGCTGAATGTTAATGTCCATGAAAGTCATCATGAACCAGAATAAGTCACACTGGAAGACAGTGCAGTCTTAGTGTCTATGGACACAATGTCTCTTCAAACCTGCAGATCTTATCTTGTCCTGCAAGAGCCCCGCATTGAAACCCTCGTCCTGGAAATGTCATGCAAGTTTTGCTTTTGGTGTTGGTGAAACCTGCCTGTTTTCATTCTTCATGTCTAAAGGCTCCGTGGTTTTTTTGCTCCATGGTGCCGTACAAAGCAGACTGAGATTTTGTTCAACTCATTTGTTCTATGAACTGGGTTTCGTTAGCTCTGCCCATGTTTTGTCTCTGAGTTATTGTATTCACCTCCCGTTCCACCTTGCCCATCACTGTGTTCATATTTCATACTGTAATGGTTGCCCATATGCGTACTTGGAAGTAGCACCTGCTTTTTCCAGAGCCACAGTACTACCGAGGGAGATACCTGATTTGTAATCCTGGTTATATTAAAAGCTGATGTAATGCTGATGGGCCATATAGTGCAGATTCAGAAAGAGAAAAAACCCTCACTGAGTGATTTTGATATGCATTAAAAATATCCCATATTGCTAATATGTGCATTTGCACTAGCATGCACGTGTGTGTGCATGTGCCCTCTGCAATACTTTGACTAAGTTTTCTGCACTCACATATGAAGGGTGGAATCCCACCTGTGACAATGTAGAAAATTGACACTTTTCCTCCTTTAGTGCTTTTTCGTACATTTCCTTTAGCAATAGTTGTAGTTCTGGTATTTATAGGCAGTCTTCTTGGGCACTATTCAATAAAAGATGTGGTCTGCGTTTATAGTACGGGGAGAGATACTTTAGTGTGCTTTGAATCGGTGTGCAGAGAGAAACACAATTCCTTCAATAAATAGATTACAACAAATAGTTTATCTGAAGAGGGGATGTTCCTGGTGGGATGAGAGGACCTGAATCTGTTCTGCTTTAGAACATTGGGTTGCAATGTGTCCCTCTTTGCCCTGGTGTGTACAGAAAAGAGGGCCTGACTTTGTATTTTGCTGGTTTGTATTGCGGTAGAAAAAACATACTTGTACAGTGCTGTGATTGCTTCTCCAATTAAGCTATACTTTATGTGTAGGTGACTTGTTACATACCTGGCTTCTTCCGCATTTAATTCCATGATTTGTGTTGGCAGGAATGTACCTTTGGAGTCTTTAGAAACATCGGGTTGTGCAGGGTCCAATCCAGAGCCCATCGGAGGGAGGGAATTGCAGCACCGCCCTGCACTCAGCGAGGTGGTGATCGAACTTCTGCAGTTTGAAATGGCTTTTTGCTCTTGGGTTCATCCTGTGAATCCGTGGAGGGATGCTCCCTCCTCCTGAGCACCCTCTGAGCGTTCGGAGTCCCTGTGCCTCAGCGGGGCGGGTACCCGCTCACGGCGACATCTCTCCATTTCCCTGGTGCCAGGGGCTAACTCTGCCTTGTGAGATGTTGCCCCACCAAACCCAAGCGCGGACAGATAAACTGAGAAAATAGGTCTCCTGTAAAACATACAACTAACAAACATTGTTTGTGTAGCGCTTCCCCACCCTCGTGTTTAATTGTATAAATTAAATGTCGCGTCAGTCTGCCTGAGGTGTTGGCATCCTATTCAAATTTCAATTACCACCATTAAAGTATATTTACGCAGTGCACGAATATAGGGAGAACGTATTTATAGCAATCTTTTATAGCTAGTTACGTCCTAGAAAAATAACACTGAAGTGCTGAATCGCTAAGTTTAAGCAAGTTTTAAGCTGAAGGAAAATTTCTTTTCTCAGGCAGTACAAGTCCTAGGCGAAACGAAACAGCGATGAATTGTATCACTGCGCAGCTCATGTCTGTGTGACTGTACAGCAGTAATAATATATTGTTACTGGAACCACCTAAATAATTAATTGTAAGAAAACAACATAGTTAAGGCTCAGGAGGGGGAGTAAAGGGGAGAGGTGCAAGACTGAATTTTCTCACTGCCTGGAAACAACATTTGCAATGATTTAGCAATGCTCTCCTCAGCTACTGCTAGGAAGAATATAATTGAACGGAGGCTGAAATTATACTTCTGAAAGAATAAGTTTTTCTGTATATCAAACATCTCCTACAGTAAAACAGTGCTATACCCGATGAATAATTAAAGTACTGGAAAAAAACCCCACCATTTCTTCATATATAACTTCATTATGTGTGTGAAGCATTTTTTGCTCTTATGAAAAAAAATGTAAGTAATGACGTGTTTTCATCTCTGCTTTTTATGAGTGAGGCTCTTTCTGTAAAATACAAAGTGTCGGGGAGCTCCGTGAACTTCTCGGTCACTTCCCGGGGTTGTCCTACATGACCCTTTAAGCGTTAGTGATAGATTCAAGTGTGGTGGTGTTTTGTTTTGGGTAGGGTTTTTTTTGTCTAAAGCAATGGGTAAAAATATTTGAGAAGAAGAGAGAATGCAAGTAGTAGTACTGCTTCCCTGTGTATGCAAACGGAGTTTGTGAGAGAGAGGGTGAAAAAAATTCAGTATTTCATATGAGAAAATAGTACTAATTTTTAGGTTTATGTGATTGTATAAAAACTTTACATAAAGTTGCAGCCACAAAAGATAAAGTATTCTTTTCTTCCTTACTCTCTTACGTGAACGTGTTAATTAAGTTTTTCTAAATCTTGCCAAGATAGGAGCTTTTCCAGCTTGTCTCTTCAAGCCATGCTGGACCTGCCGTCCAACGAGCTCACTGTGTTCTTGAGGCTCTTGCACTAGCAGTGCAAGCACATCTGGACCGGAGGTGGGTGGTGACATTGTCTCCAGCAACTTGGTCTTGCGATTACTGTCAGCGACCGGAGCGTTGGTGTCAGAGTGGTGGGGAGCTCGCTTTCCCTGGCATGGTTTTTGTAGGGGTGTCCTGCAGTTGTCGGGTATTTCTTTCTCTTGCAACAGCAGCATCAACCTGGAAGGGTCTTTCAACTCATCTGATCCCAGCCCCTTGTTGTGCTCGTATATCCAGTGCTGCTTTCCCTGTCCAAGTAAGAGGTTGGCAGCTGCTCTGCTCAACCAAGAGCCAAGACTTTCTAGCCTGTTGAATCGTGCAAATGTGTATCCCTCACAGAAAGCACTCTTTCTTTCCTTTTTTTTTTTTTTCCCTCCCCAGTTTAGTCAAATGTTGGGTTTTGCTTCTCACCTCCACATAATAAAATCAAAACTGTTAGTAACAGAAGAACCTGTAGAAAGGAGAGGTTTTTCTCCTGTCTGCCGCCCCGTGCTTGGGTGTGAAAGGAGCCAGGACCACGATTCTCCTGGCAGGTGTCTCACTGGCATCCTGGGTGCGGGCAGCGAGGATGGGGAGGGTGTGCGAGGGTAAGGGGGTGGGTGGGTGGGTGCGTCCTGGCTGCAGCTTGGCCATGTTGATGAAACCTGTGGTGGTGTTCGTTGGGCGGGGAGGTTTGTCTGTGTCATATGTGCACCTGGGAGCTGGGTAATGAGCCCTGCTGGTGCCCCACTACAACATCAAGGATGCTCTAAACAAACACACTCTTGTGATAAGGGTAAGGAAAGTGCTAGAAAAACATCCTTGTGGATTATTTTTAGCCTGCCCTCTCACAAGTGTGTGTCCCAATGTGAGTCTTGTCCTCTGCAGCTGAGGAGTGAGCACTACGAAGCGGGTTTTACCTAGTTAAGAAGAAATAGTTTTTTTGGGGGGGCTTCTTCCTCTGAAAGTACTGTATTTCTGTGAATTAAGCACGGGAGAAGATTGTTTAGCTTTGATGCTCCTTGGTACTCGTTGTGCAAGCCCTCATTTTTGTTTGGGAGGATTTAAGAGTTTTCCTGGTGTATGTAGTAGTTATTGCAGTGGCAATCAGTGCGGGGGCAGAGCTACTTAAAGATATCTTCAGCCAGCAGGACCTTGCTGCATTTGCAAGTGTTCCTTTGGCAATGAAGATGCCTTCAGAATCCTGCCTGGGTTTTCTTGTTAAAAGGTTACCGAGGGTACGATCCATAAGAATAAGGATTGGAAATTCTTAAATACGGCATTATAAGTTGGATACCTTTGCTTCTAAATCACTTGGGGTTTGTACGTGGATGCTTGTGGTGTTCTATTACTTTTGTTGTTGTACTCTGTGCAAACAGATTTACATTGTGTTCAGGATTATTTCAAACCATAAACTGTTTAGGACATTCTGACATGAAAAGGGGAGTAATCCAAGCTGGAAGCAGGTGGTAAACCTGCTGCTTGATAACTCAGGGAAGGGCTTGGTGTAACCACTGAAGGTTTCTGGTTTGGTTTGGGGCACTTCAGTCAAGAACGTGTTCTTAGTTTTCACAGGCCCAAGTACACAGCCTGAATGTATTCTGTGCTAAGGAATATTTCTGCTACTTAATGCTAATATTTGCAATATTTAATTTATCCTTGTTAGTCTGTATTTAGCTTTGCACATGGGTCTCTGACTTCTCCTTTACATCATTGCATGCTCAGATGGCTTCATCTAGAGACAAAGTCATCAGAGCATTTAAAGTGATTGAAAATTTCCTAGCATCTTCTCAATGATGCTGCTGGTTTTCATTTTCTGAGAGCAGCGCAACCCTTTATTCCAGGTTGATATACCTGACATGTTGGAGGGGAATTTGTGAAAAGAAAATGGTTTTCAAGGGTATTTTATTCTCAAGCTGTAAGTGAACATTGACATCAAAGTCTCAGGTGTTTCTAGTTGAGGTGTTAGTTCTCTACAAATTTCTGTACTGCTCCTGGAAGATGTTGCTAATTTTCTTTTCTTCTTTGGTCCTGTTGTTTGGGCAGGTGTGTAGTTGAAGCTGCAGGTCAGTCCATACCACTTTCTTGGTGACAAAATATGCAGTCAGGACATTTCCACCATTTTTTTTTTTTTTTTTTTTTTGCCTCCTTTCTTGTGACCAGAGCAGTGTGCCAAGCAGACACATGTTTTAATGATAGCAAACTAAATTTACACATTATACAGTGGTATTTTGCTACATTAATTACCTTGTCAAATGTAATAGGTAATTACCACATCAAATCACCTTCATATGTTACATGGAGGCATAACATGCTAAATTCTTTTTTAAAAAAAACCAAACAAAATTTCAGAAGCCCAAGGGCAACATCACCACAAACCTGTCTGTCTCTCTTCTGAAATAAAACACTTTTGTATATGAAGGCAGGAGCCCTGCTAACCTCCGGCAGCATCTGCTTGGGTTATAGCAAAGGCTCCATGTGCCTCCCCAGCATGTTTGTCCTGGGGCTGGTCACAAGGTACCTCTGGAAAAACTAAAAAGCAGAGGGGTTTTGTCAGGGAGGGGAAGACCCTCTTGTATATTGATATTTTGACTCTTATTTTAAACGCGTTTGGTGCTTTTTGTCTGGTGGCAACAGAAGAAGGATGAAAATTGGTGGCAAATGGAGGTGATGCCTCTTGAAGAGACATCAAGAAGATTCTTTTGCCAATACCTCTTCCTCTTATACGCTTCACACACAGACACGCTTTAGTCCTTTTTCTCCAGGGTATCTCTGTTGGATTTCACAGGACCGGTAATCATCAGTTCCCTTCTTCATAGCTTGCTTGTTCAGATAAAGCAAACCTTCCTGCTCTTTTATCTAGTTGCCATCTCACAGTTGTACTTTGTCTCCTTCACCAGGCTGTGATCCGGCAGTCAGTGCCTGGAAGGACAAGCAGAGGGTTGTGAGTGATGGCTGATTGCTTGGATCAGCGCAGTGGAACCATTACTTATTTTATTTTACGTAGCGATTTATGCCTAGCCTGGAGCTAGTCTTTTGAGTGAATTCATACATAGGTTTTTGCCCAGTCTGTGCCATGGTGGAGGGAGCACTTCTTCCATGTGACCAACTGTAGTACACAGAGGAAGACAAATAGTAAACTTCGGTTATTCTTTCTTATCCGATAGCTAAATGGCATTTCTGATAAAACCCTGCAATAAATTTTTGAAACTAGTTTAGTGCTTTCATGTGCCCAGGGCACGTGCCACAGAAGTACCCACAGGGACCAGCAGCTGAGTGGTGCAAGCCCTTATCTTTTCTTGCCATAGTACAAATGGGAGGTGGGAGAAAGGCTGCTTTAAAATGTAGTTGTGAGTGAGTAGAGAGACATTGCAGGTTTGAACTGAGTGGGGACTGAGAGGACCATTCCCAAACCGTGTGTTTACTTTGTTCCTGATTAATTATGGTCCTGATACTGCTTTTACCAACGCACACTACTTCAATTTTAAAGACCTGAACAAGTCCCAGTCTGTTCCCATGTGTTTCATGAAGTTCAGGAAGCTGCTTTCATGGCAGATCACAGAATGGCCAGGGCTGGAAGGGACCTCTGGAGACCACCCAGCCCAACCCCCTGCTGAAGCAGGCTCCGGAATCTCATCCAGGCGGGTTTGAATGTCTCCCCATGAGACCCCACAGCCTCCCTGGGCAGTCTGCTCCAGTGCTTGGTCACCCTTAAAGTTTTTCCCCATATTTAGTTGTTGGCAGCTTGTGCCCATTGCTCCTTGTCCTGTTGCTGGGCCCCAATGAGAAGAGCCTGGCCCCATCCTCCTGGCGCCCACCCTTAAGATATTTGTATGCATTGGTAAGATCCCCTCTCAGCCTTCTCCTCCTCCAGGCTAAAGATGTAAGGCTTAAGATCCTCCTCACTTTGCCTCCTTTGAGACCTAATGATGGACTTCAAGGTGGGCTGGTGGGGTGAGCTGGTCACTGAGAGCCCCTGCTCATGGCCCAGGGAGCCACCTTGTCATGATCCAGCTTAGAAACCTTGCCAGAGCACCAGGATCGGGGAGGTTCATGATCTGAATCCATCCCGAAAGCCAGTCCTCATCCTGACAGAGGCTGAGTCTCTTCTGTTCGTGCTCTCGTAGGGATCAACATCCTTCGTGCCTCACCTACCTCTGAGTCATCCTCAGAAGCAGAGAGATGGCAGGGAAAGGAGGAGACTTCCCCATCGGTGCTCCTGGCCGCCCAGGCTGGCCTGGCCCCCTCACCGCAGCTTCTTTCTAGCCTTGGGGTGGACCCCTGCCACCTGCAGCGGGACCCGTGGAGATTGCAGGGCTGCTGCCATTCTCCAGCTGCAGACCAGGGGGGCAGCAGGAGGGCTCCTGCCTCCTTTTCTGAAGTTGTGGGTGAGATGATTTTTTTTTTTTTTTTTTTAAATTTCTTTGGTGGTTGCTGCTTCCTCTTGCCCAAGATTTCTTAGCCAGCACTCAGGGAGAACTTGCCTTAAACGGGAAGTGTAACCGAATCCATTGCAAATTAGCAGTTAAACTGACAGAAGGACGTTGGAGTTTTTAGTTGTTGCGTTTTAAAGTTGGCCAAGTCATGCTGTGGATATAAAAGGATCATTCTTCACACTATGGCATGCTGGGCGAGGAGGCTACTGCAGTGTGTCCACACAGCGTGGCTGAACGTGGCGTAATCTGGTCTGAAATAACATGATGACTTTCTTCTCCTCCTCTGTCTGAATTAATATTGGGGGTTTATGAGACCAGAGGGCAAAATGCGTCGTGTCTTCATTTTTCCAACAGCTGGCACGTAGAGATGCTGTTGTTTAAGAGAAGGCCACTCACCAATCCATCCCCAGCCATGTGGAAAATGTTAGCGGTGTGGTATCTTGGATACAGTATCTCTATTTTCCAAAGAGATGAATGCTGTTAAGTGTATCTTTCTGTGGGAGCTGAGCCTCCATTTATGATTCTGGGATCTCTTATTTTCTTTTTTCTTTTTTCTTTTTTTTTTCCTTAAAAAAAATCATTTCTTTCCTGCTGGGTGCTGACTGAGGTATTTCTGGGGTAGGTGCCAGGGTTGTTCTCTTGCTAATGATTCTTGTGCCCTTTGCATGTTGCGCTGCAAAATGACATGTAACAGCGTGTATCCAGTATTTACGTTACACTGGTTTGGCTCTCCAAACATGCACTTTCGCTTTCATCTCGGAAGTTGTGCCACTCTAATCGATCTGTGGTGCTGCACTTCGCAAAACTTATTTGAACATTAATTTCTGGAATATCTGGGGCCATGAGCAAAGCGCCCAGGGCTTTGCTGTGTCATGGTTTCTAAAGGCAGCACATGCTGCTGGGGGATCTGCAGCGCTTTGCAAAGGGACCCAGGTGCCGGGCGGATGGGACACTCGGGTGCACGGCTGTGAGCCTGATGGGTGCAACCTGCTGCTCCCTGCTGCTGCACAATAGCTTCCCCCCGTGACAAAGGGATGATGAACTCCAGCAGCGTGAGATCTGTAGCCATCGGACTCCGTGTAAGTGACACCCCTCCTAAGCACAGGTAGCTCTCTGTGCGAGTCAGCCACAGGCACGCCGGTGAGCGGGCAGGCGGGAGGAGGTAAAGCCCTGGCCCCGTGCAGCTGGGCTGGGGTTCAGCCCTGAGCCCGCTGCGGGCTGTGCTGTGGGATCCCCCCACCCGCAGGTTGCCAGTATGTTCCTACCACAGCCATGGCTTTTCCAGTGCAGATATGCCACAGGAGGGGAGACCCCTGACTGAATTCCTGCAGACCACTAGAGAGCTATTAACCAGTAATGGCTTCCAAACTGTCCTGGGGTGGTAGTGGAGCGTGTGCCTCCTTCACCTTTGTGTGTAACACTTTCGAGTTTATAACATTTTTCTAAATGACTCAGTAGTGTGTGCTAGGCTTTGGGTGGCCCACTTGAAGTGCTCTTAGAAGGGTTTGCTTTTCAGAAAGAGCTAAGTGTTATCCTTAGAAATTCAGGCTCTTTTACGGGGTAGCAACATATCTCAGTCTGTATATTTAACATATAACATACGCCAGTAGATCTGTTGGCCTCTTTGTGGATTGCAATTCTGCATTGCTGCAGAGGCTTTTAAAAATTGCAAATTGTAAATATAGTACAGATATGCAGCTGAAGTACTCTCCACAGTCTGTGCTGGATCAGGACATCACGAGAGGAGTAAATGTCAATTTTAGAAAATACTGTTCACCTTTTCTCATGCTCCCCCCCCCCCCCCCCCCCGCTTTTACATCCAGATCATTCAGCAGTACTTTCAAAGTTCATATTGAGGAATCAGTTCGAACAAGATAATCTAGGAAAAGCAGACTTTTTTTTTTTTCCAACCTGTGATTTGTCTGGTACAAGCTTCTATTCTAGAAAACGTCATTTCTTCTAAGAAAAGAAAATACCTTCTGAGCCACCCTTTGTCCACAGAATTTATGTCCTGACTGATCCAGACAGTAAAACTCCATGAAGATCTATATGTTGTTTGAGAAGTACTATTAAAAATTAATCCAATTTTCTATTCTTCTGGTGTAAATAAATGACAAAACAACCAGCTTGAAACCAAAATGGCCACTTTCTGAGTTTTATGCAGAATAAAAGGCTGTTTATCCTTTCTGCTTTATTTTAAGCCATGGTTTTACTATTCAAGAAACAAATTCTAATCAGCCACCATATCAGACAAATGGGAGCTTTAGTGAGCGGTTCGTATGTTGGAAGGGAGCACTGAGATTCTCATTATAGTGCACGTCTGAATAATTAGTAGGGCCACTCTGCACTTTTTTTGGCAATAAGAAGAAACTCGCTTTTCACTGCAGCGACAGGCTGACAGGAGCATCTAGCAGTTCGGTCATTAGTGTGTGCCTGCCATCAATGTCATGTTACGGTGTCAAATTAGTTAGTGCCCCCTCCGGAGCCAAGCTGGACCTGCAAATTATCCTCCCATGTCCCAGGAAACCGTGTTTGCTAAACCTCAGATCAAATGGGAACAAATGATTAACATGGCTCATAAATTAACTAGTTTACAGGCTTATAACTTTTTACAAGTAGATAATAAAGACGGAAGTTTTAGGACTGTGGTGTGCTTAGTTCAAAGCTATGATGCCTTTGGGTTTTTTTTTCCCCCTCTTGGCTTTTTTGTTGTAGATAGGTTTGCTTCTCTCTTATGGGAGGGGAAAAAAATTGTATACAGCTGAGGAAATAATGTTTAGAAAATCTAGTGTCCTAAAGGAAGCAAATGTAAATCCACTGAAAACAATATAATTAAGTTTGTTATCTCATTGCCCGATAAGTCGCTGACAATAGTCTTTCTTCTTGTAGTGGCAGTTGTTCGTTAATGAGTTCACCAATTAAGTTTGAAAGATTACAGCCTTTGCCAAGAGGATTTATCTGTTTAAAAGCATTATATTTTTTGTGATACATTCTTACCATATTGTAAGCCTCTTTGTTAAAGAGGTATAAGACTACCTCTTAAACACATTAAATCCTATTACAGGCCCAAAAATAATTTTACAATCTGTTTACACATTAGCATCTTCAAAACTGTAACAAATCTGTCCAGAGATGTCTGTTTTGAGAATAGGATGCTAACAGATAGTGCACTCTCTTGAAGCTGGATTGCCCTTGTGAAACGAGTGCTTTTTTGCTACAGAATAATTGTTTTATAATGATATATGACTATGCAAATAATATTCTTTTTATATCTTCCCCCTTTTTAAATCTCTCCTCAGCTGAGTTTTCCAACCAATGCAGAAATAGTGCATAATTTTTAGTGCTCTTTTACAGTTTCTGAATCTAAAATAAACCAAAAAGAGTAAGTTCTGTGCCTTCTGTGTGTTAAAGTCTCATTCACCCACAAGCAAGCTACTCGGCTACCTTTCTTTTGTACCTTCAAGGGGGTGAGTAAGCCTTGATATCAGAGATCAAATCAGCATTTTGGAAAGGGCCTAGCATGCAAAAGCATGCAAAATATATCTGTTCATAAGAAAATGACTGAAAATGCCAGAGGTTATGCTCAGTTTATCTGTCAGCAAATTTAACTTAAAGTAGGTGGTAGTCAATTTAGTAAATACTTTACTAATATTGTAACTATAAAGAAACATGAATGCAGCCTCAGCATCCTGACCCATGTATGTTTTAATGACTTTGCTAGGGAAACACACGCTGTATTGCAGATTAGCAATAACGTTTAAAATGCAAGTAATTTCTGCAAGAAGGTTTGCTTGAACACAGTCATATTGAGAAAAGGAGAGAAAATTGCGTTCTTTAGTTAATCCTGGGAAAGAACTTTTTTTTGTTGTTGATTATATATCCAGTGCAGTTGGGCAAATCCTGTTCTAAGTAATACTCGTCTAAATCTGCTAACTTTATCAGGGATAGTACGGTGACAGTAATTTTTTTTGAAGTTTCAGGGCCTCTCTGCTGTGTCCTCCCCTTCACTATTCAGCGTGCTCATTACAGTCTTTTACGCGCAACTGAAGAAAGGGGCAAGAGTGATTTCACACATCAGAGTTGCCTTAAAGTTTGTTAATTTGAATTCCCTGTTGCCACATGCCTGCAGACCCATTCCTAGCACAAAGCCCTCCCTCCAGCCTTGCCGATTCCCTGGCCTCCAGAAGCAGCAGCGGTGCAGCATGGGCAGGGCAGCAGCACCTTGGTTTTTTTGGTGGTTTGCTTTTTGGTTTTGGGGTGGTGTTTGGTGTGTGTGTGTTTTGTTTTGTTTTTTTTTTTTTTAAACCCAATGTTTCCCTGCCATTTTGCCTTTCTCTTTGAAGGTCTGGCCCTAAGCAATGCATTCCCTCTGGACAGTTTCCCAACCCCTCTTAGGAAACAGTGAGGCTAAGGCGAGGATATTTGCTAATATGATTAGCCAAAGGCATATTCTGCATCCCTGGTTCAATCCTGCCTTAACGATTCTCATTGCTTTCTCAAATATAAAGTGCCTGCTGTGAGCTGGTAGCTCATAGCTAAACAGTTAATAAATGTGCTATATCCCCAAAGCATTGCACCAGATGCCCGGCAGCTCTGAATCAGTAGGGCTGCCCCAGATCTGGTAGTGGGGGCTCTGGTTGACATTGCCTTGGAAAACTTAAACCTCTATGGTTCTAGAAGTGGAGTTGAAGTTGGGAGACTTTGTGTTTAACCAGCCACCTTATTGTGGTTTACATATTACAGCACTGGAAATAAGACCACCCACCACCTCACACATGCTGCGTATGCTGCTGCCCTGCACATGGCATTTAGAGAAATAATGAAATCATACCTGTGGGACAGTGCTACTTGGTGCCTGTTTAACAAGACAAAATTACACACCCAGTTGCGAAAAAAAAGTGTAAACTGAATATACTGTGAATTGCTTAATTGTTGAGAAAAACATAGGAGGTTTTGTGGCGGCTTTGGCCGTTGTCAGAATCAAACTTACAGTGCTGCTCAAAAAATTCAGTGATTGCTTTCCCCCCCTTAGTGCAGTTGATACCTTGTGAGAAGCATTGCTGGATGTTTCCGTAAATTTTTGATAACTGGAGGCTCATCTGGAGCCCAGTGGGGTGATGCCCGTCACATCGGGGGCTGTTGAACTATGTCCCAAGCAGCCCTCTTCAGTCTGCAATTTCTGCGGCTGCTGCTGCTGCAGTACCGCATCAGACTTTCCCTTCGGTTCCAAACCCCCTTAACAACTTCTGTCTTTGCTCCCTTCCTTACCTTCACCCAACCACATAATTGCTTTATATTGCTTTAACACACCAATCTGTGAAACTGCTCCATTTTCTCGGTTATTGGGCTATTTTCCTTGTTCTTTTGCGATAGAAATCCTTAGAGATTGTGCTTTTTGCACAATAGCAGATTTATGTTTAAGGAGACTGGGAGTCCTTGGAGAATGGGAAGTCTCATGTCTTTATCCTCAGATGATGATACTGAAGAGAGGATTTCTAGTACCAGTAGGCTTGGATGTAGGCATGTAAAAATGATGCCAAAAGCCTATTTGATCTAAATACATGTATTCACAAGTGGGGGGTGGGGGGGAATGCTGATTCTGATACTGAGCACTGCAGTCTGCTTTGTGTTCTAACCTAAGTGTGGCAAGCTGGCTTAAATCATCAAATATTTTTGAACTCTGCATGGAGGCGGCTGTTGTCTTACAGAGTGAAGGAAAAGCTGACATGTACTGGCATGCTCAGAGCAGACTTTATAGCACTGAATAAGGATCACATCGTATTTAAATCACAACAGGACAAACCACCCAACCTTGCCTACCCTTGGGAGTGGGGAACACCCCTGGCACTTCCTTTTGGGGTGGGAAAGCTCCCTTCCAGATACGTCCCAGGTACTGATAAGGAACTTGGAAGCTTTAGTTAAACCGAGTTAATCAGGTTTGTTTTCATTTTTAGAGTACATGTTGATGTGTTTGCAGTGACACCCTCTACTATTTTTTCTTTCAGTGCTGTTTAAAAAGAAAACCCAAGAAAATAATGTCCTGTTGCAGGAGCTTTAGGGTACAGCGTGGAAAATCAGTTAGAATTTTGGTCTTGAAAAAAACATAGAAATTTTGTGTTGTGATTTTTGATACTGAATGATTAGGTTCTGTTTTTATTAAAGCAAAATACATATATTGTGCAAGAATAAGTGTTATATTTATAAACACTTCCCTGGCTCTATGAGCTCTTGTTCCCCTAACAAAAAAACCTGTTCATGCTGCAATAAAAATACATACATTTAATTCTGAAGCAGCAAGTTTGTGCATTTTACTTTTAATTCACAAAGAAAGTTTCGCTTAACAGAAACCGTTCCTTTCAAGGCAGCTGCATGACTCTACATAGAAAATACAAACTGGTGCAAGGAATAAACTCCTTAAGCCTGGAAAGGTCTCTGCTCAGGATCCCTGAACAGGGTATCTTGTTCAGAGATGTTGCAGTGTGAGTAGTATGTGTTTTCCTGTGCTGTCCTTTTGGTTTTCTTGCACCAGTTTTAACTCTGCTTTTGGGAGGTTAAAGATGCAGTACACGTGGCAGAAACCTCTTTGAGGGCGATGATGCTCTATCCAGTTTTGAGAGTGCCGACATGCATGCCCGCTAGTGACATAGCGGATAGTTAAACCACTTTATTTCTGTGTGAACATCCACGGGAAGGGTTAAGGAAAACTCAGTCATGTTTCAGGTTTGCTGGCTTCCATGCTGGTGCTGGTGTGGGCTGCGGAGCCCTGTGCAGAAGGCTCTGTTTCTGCTGGTGTCGACACAGCTTGTGCAGGTCGGGATCAGGGCTGGCCAGGACCCAGCTGCTATTTCAAGGGTAAGGTGAAGGAAGGGCACATTCTGGACTGAACCCTCTTCCCCCATGCTCTCCAGCTGTGTTTGGGTAGGGTGGCTGCAAGCCTGCAGGTGGACACAAAGGGGGTACTTTTTGCCACTGGGAAGTGGCACGCTGTCCCCAGGGGGAGAGCTGGATCAGAGGTGGCTGTGCAGCCCCTGCCCAGCTCCCCGTGCTGATGGTTACGTGTTTTCCAAAGAGCTGGTGGCAGACCTTCAGCTGCTGGCAAGCTTGCATGCTGCCTTCACCACCAGTTTTGGTCTGACCACAGGCATGAAGAAAATGGAGGTCGGGGATGAGCCAGCAGCTGGAGAAAACTTGGGTAATCCTTCCATAACCATGGGCAGGAGCGTGCTGCCCGTGATTTGTGACTTCATCTGCTTTGAAAACATCCAGAGTGACTGTACCTATTTTAACACAGGGATGCGCTTTCCAAGCCAAAGAGTTAGTGTAACCTTTGATGGGCTCAACTGAATGAGTACAGAGATTACGAAGAAGCAAACTCTGTGCTAAATTGAATGTCTCAACTGAATAATCCTTCAGGGAGCATGCAGGACTTGGAGAGCCAGCAGCAAGGGAGCTTGTACCAAAAATTTCAGGCTAACTTACTTTGGGTTAACTGGTATGACAAAATGATGAATGCTGAGGTTTTGCGATGCAGCAATTGCACGAATGTTGAAATGTTAATTGTGTGGGCTCAGCTGCCTCAGGCTGGACGTGCTGTCCCTCGTACACGGCTGCCCCAGCAGCTGCCGACCAAGGGACGGGAGCTTGGCAAAGGCATTGTGGCTGGCAGGGAGGAGCTGAAGTATGTGCTGCAGGCTGTCTTGCCCCCTGGTAAAGATGTTTCCAGCTTTCTTTGCCATTCTTAGCATGCTAACATACCCCAGAGCAATCTGCCCTTGTTCTCCTACTTGTTTGTGAGCACGGCGCTCTGCCGTCGTGTGCCATGTGAATGTGGAGGAGCAAGGTTATGTAGTCCCGTGCGCTTTGACCCAAGAGCCTTGACTTTGCAGATGAATACATGGAGCCATGCAGTGGTGCTGGCAGCGAGAGCTTACCTTCCCCATCTCTGCAGCGGGAATAGTGTTTTGAACAAAGGCTAGAGGCCATCTGTGTGAGAGGCAAGGGCAATCTGATGTCAAGCTACATGGGATAGTGTTACATACGCTTTTTTTCTGTAGGCTACTGACTATCCTGGTTTTGAAAAATCAAGTCCTGTGTAATTTGCCTGAAGAGATGGAGGGGTGGAAGCAGAGCTTGAGTCTCCCGATTTCTCTGCATTTACTTCAAGCACAAGAACACGTTTCCCACCAATTTCACACATATGAATGCATGGGTTTGAACACACAAAACCGGAGACGCAAATTTAGATGCTGTCTTGAGGCACCCTTGGTCCTTTCCTCTGTTGTTTCCCACATTTGGGGCCTTAGGGGAGGTATGATGAGATCTGATTAGCAGTAAGTCTGTTAATTATAACTCCTAAATTAGAGCATCAGTGCAGAAGCATCACTTTCTGATTTGGATTAAAAAGCCTTCATCTCAACAAAGCACAGTCAGTGCAGATGATAGCAGAGTGCACTGAGATACATTAGATCAAAGTGATGCATTTCATGTGTGATGCCAAAACGGCTAATGAATTACTTTAGCCTAAGATTTATTACTCACTACCTACTTGCGCTCTTGAGACTTAGTACCCAAAGCTATGCATTTATGTGTAAACTCACCTGCTGTTTTATCTTTCTGTCCTACCAAGAGGCTGCCTGTATGAGGTACCTACCTTAAATTCAGTCCGCCCTGGTGTGGTCCTTCCTTAAAATCTGAACTTGGTAGAAGTTCTTTCTCAGGGCTGGAACGGAACTTGGGGGCTTTGGTCCAGAGGGCTCATGGTTCCCTGGCTGTGCCCAGTGCTGCTGTCCCCACGTGTGTTTGCGGAGGAGGGTAAAAGATAATGGCTCAGTCTATTCTCCCCCTGCTCTGTCCTCATTCAACCGCTCTTCCTCTCATCTCCCCTCATCAAGGACCTCTTCCCAAATCCCTGTGGTTGATTTTTGCTTGTTGGGAGGTGTCCATGTGACCCCTGGATAAGGGGAAGGCGCTGCGGAGCATTGCACAGAGCTTGCTGAACAGCTTCTGCCTCTCTCTGCTTTTGACAAGAGGGTTTGGGGGGCTTCAGGGTGGGGTTTTGCTGCTTTTGTTGCTCCTGTGCCAAGGTTATATTGTGTATGAACAATTCCAGGCTTCTGGAAAATGGTTAGGCTGTAGATTCAAGGACAGATGATGCTGAGAGAATCCACCTGGTTTGTCAGGAAGCCCTGAAAAATAGGAGTGCCACCTGAGAACTGGGTTATCAGGACTTCCTCTTGTGTTCAGATGGGTTTGTACTGGGACTCACTAGCCAGTGCTGTGGCTGTGTACTTAACACAGGTTTCCACCGTTGTCTTCAAGTGGCAAATGGCCTAAAAAGTAGGATAAGACAAAGCACCTAAGTCTGCTGGGGTGGAAGTCTGACACGAGCAGGTGAAATGGCCTGGCCGTATACAAAGATGCAGGAACAACTATTTTTGCCTTCAGGACTTGTTGGGCAGAAAATAACTCGGTCCTACCAAAGCTAGGACATCTGGTGCATAAGTGTGTAGTGTTTTGTAATGAATTCGAAATGGCATTACTGCAGTATATAATAACATGGAGATGGTGCAGTATGGTGTGAGGAACTTGTGTAGAATATATAAAATGTCATGGTTTTCACATATATTGTGGAAAAGAGAAAATAACTTCAAGTGTAAAGGAGATGGAAATTCAGTGAATAAACATCAGTGCATTCGAGGATTTTTCATGCAACAAGCTAGATTTATCTTTCACAGGAAAAAAAAAATCTATAAACATCAATGACTGCAGTTACATGAGGAAGTCCGGGTGTGCAAGAAAACCTACTTTTTGCTAGCCCTCCATTTCTTCAGATTTAAACAATTGAACATTAGACGATCTAAGATCTGATTAATTTCTCATTTGTATCAGTTTCATCCAGGACACCTCCTGAGATTTGAAAAAAGCTGTGCTGTTTAACACCTGAGTAAGCGAAAACCAGGTTCATTTTCCTGTTTGAGATCAACAAGGTTTCAGCAGTATGTGTCTTAACAGGCAAAATTAACTAGAACTATCGAAACACTCGGTTCACTTTGGGCAATAATTCACCAGGGCTGTGCAACTTGTAAACCCATTGAGAAATTGCCATTCCAGATTTAACTGGGAGAAGGTTGGAAGTACAAAGGAAATCCAATGTTTCTGAAAAGCTAGGATTTCATTTCTTTCTTTTTGAGCAAAAAAGCTCTCATGAAATGCAGGTGCAGCTCTAACTCACACTGAGGCAATGAATGACTCAACGAAGGGCACTGTCTCCTAGTTCAGAAGCAGTTGTGATGCTCTTACCTATGCCACTGCGTGGGAGAAGACATGGGAACCTGGAAGTGCAAGACCACCTTCATGGAATATCACCTATTCCAGTATTTTTGTTAGCGCATGTGTTCACAAACTACGTCCACATGGTATAATACCCCAGAGACATATAGTATAACATGATGCAGTTTACTTCTAAGTCAGGCCTCTGTTGTATGGCCTAAAAGCTTTGTAAGAATTTAGCAGCAATATCAAGAAAAACCAATATAAGTGGTCCATTAATGAATAGGTCCTTGAGTGTCAGGAAGCAGACGTTGTTGGAAACTTGGTAATATTACTGTTGGGTTTTATTAATTAAATATAGCTATTAATATGACCTTGGATTTAAACACAATGACCTCTTTTGTGAGCATGATTAGCAGATGTTTACCATAATTCTTCACTCTGTGAAAAATGCTTGTTGCACCCAATAAAAACAACCATATTTACTTTGCTAAATCAAATATTTGGAACTTGGGTCTTACTTTATATATCATGGCTCCAGTGTCTTAGACTTTCCAAGTTTAAGGTTGAGAGCCCTTGGAGTAACATATGTGGTAGATCTCAGAGTACAATGACCTATTGTATTAGCAAGTGCTTCCCCCCCCCCCCGCCTTTGGCATTGTATCTTCTACAGTGAAACCAGTGTGATCTACCACTCTCTGGATTTTATTTTTACAGAAGTGTAGGGAAGAACATTTTTGAATCCACAACGTTTTCTATATTTTATTGGTTACTTGTGGGCAACTTCCTTTCCAGAAGAACTGCAGCAATGGAAGCAGGAAGCACAGTTCCAGTTCTTAAAATAAAGCTGGAAGTTATTTTCTTTTCAGTAACATCTCACCTAATTTTAGACTTTAAAAAGTCTGTTTCCCCAATAATTTTCCTTTTTTTCCTACCAAATCCAGAATTTAGAGGCAGTAAGGGCCGTTAACAATCCAGAGTGTCCCCCCAAATGCCACCTGCTGCCCTCAGACTGCAGCAGGTATTTTCTGTGTATGTGAGTGTTCCCTGGCTGCCGGGGTCAGTTTTAGTAGCGGGTCTGCTGCCTGCTTGTCTGCAGTGCCAAAAGGAAATAGCAAGGGAACAAAACTATGCTTTTCTTGGGAAACCACTCCCTTTGGAATGGAGAGATATGGCTTGCCATTTTTATTTTGTTTCCCCCTCCAAAGTAAGCAACAACATTGCAAGGATCAGGGCCAGCAAGAAAAGAATATTATTTAAAAGGCGTCATCTATCTAGCCCGGTGTATTTCAGGAAAAGGAGTCTCCTGCTTCATATTTTAAGGAGTGTAATAAAAATAGCAATCGGTTTAAGAAAAGGGCTGACGGACTGGAGAAAGTGACAGCGGCAGCACAGGGAAATAGTACTCCATTTATCTGAGCAAGCTAGCACATTGATAACGCTCCTCTCGGCAGTAGGTGCTATCAAATCAGAGACAATCTGTATCCCCGGTGTGGCAGGTTACTTACATGGTAACAAGTCTCCCTGACATTATTGCAGATCATCATTAACTAGCTACTGCTGTTTGTTTGCTGTTACCTGCTAGACGATGTTCGTGAGTCATGTCGTATCATTTATATATTTTGCCCAGTTTAGGGACATACTGCTGCCGAAAAAACATTCGGCTCGGGATCTCTTTCTTTGCTTCGTTTTACATGGGGAGGGAAAAAATTGCTGGTTGCAGCTTCCCTCTTGCTGTAACGGAAGCAAAACGAAGGTTGTGTGGCATAACAGGCTGTGATGAGCAGCACCAGTGGGCATACACAAAAGAAAGGGACAGAAGTAATAAGGAAGAAGTATGGGCTGCTCTTCTCGATTCTCAGATCTGATGTTGACAGGGGTGTGGGTGTGTAAGGATCCAGATAAGGATTAACGGCTCTAGGTGGGATATCCTGCTTTCTGAAGATCTTTAATCAGTTTAGACTGGCATCCTATAAGCACATTTCTTTCTTGATTATCTTTCTCTGCATGTTTCTGTTTCCTTTTCCTTTGTTCAGTAATATTTGTAATTACTGTGCGTTTATTAAAACATGAGATCCTTTTCAGCTTGCAACCTGAAGGCGCTTTTTTTGTCTGTGTGTGTGTGCGCCAGTTTTTAAAGTTTGATTTTGTGATTTTTCTAGCCGGATTTATTTTCTTTCAGGAGTGTATTTCAGCTGTTTACTGAAAATAGGGCGTCAGATTATCACTTTACAAGTCTTCGGAAGCCAATTGCAAAATCTCCATTGAAGCCAGTGCACCTCTTGATTTGCACTTGACGGTATGCCCCATTGTATCTATCCTAAATAGTTGCAGGTTAGGTCACTCGGGAGGGAAGGCTATAATTTTATGTGAAAGCACAGTTTGGTGAAACTATGATATCAGCACAACTATTATAAAACATGAAGTGCTTTGTCTTTTCCCTTATAAAATGTGTAATTTCTACCCATTATCAGTATTATTACAAGGGTTCTTGCAATAAATGTGTCTTTTGATAGGCAGAAACTTGTCTTTACTAGGAACGAATACAGTGAAGTGTAACTTCCCTTTTAAAGGAGAATAAATAATACAAGTGAAGTTTACTAGAACACAATAAAGCAGTTTCCAGGAAAGCTGCTGCAGAGGCAGGTAGGACATGCTGAAGATTTATACTTGGGGTGAACATGTGCAAGTACCGTAATGATGCTGTAGAGAACATTGGAGTAAAATATTTGATCAACAGATACGCCTAAAGAGCCCAGATGGTTTGGTTTTCTTACTAGCTTTCAGATTACAGTAGGACAGTGAGATGAAAGTTCCTTTCAACCTATGCAGGAATAAATCATCGTGGCTGGGAGGAGGTAGATCTAGCAGTGTTACCTCTGTCCTAGATGGAGCCCGTTTTTGACTGCCCACCAACCCGCTGGATTGTTCAGTTTGTGGATGCAGGGATGAGCACCAGGAGAAGGGAGAAGCTGAGAAACGAAAGCTTGGTCTCAAAACCACCGTACAGCACACTGTGCAGCTGCTGCCACAAGAAGGGTTTTAAAACCAAAGCATGGCTTATCCTGGCTAGGTGTGCAATTGTTTTGAACTCGTTCAGTCAAGATTCAGGAGATTATAGAGAAATTTAAAAAAAAAAAAGGGGGGCGGGGGGGAAGATCAATGAAAAGGGTTGAGTAGCTGCTGTGATTAAGAAAAAAGATTACTGTTGATTTATTGATTTGGTCTTCAGCTTGCCATCGCAATCAGGGGTTTTTTTTGGTTAATGTTATTAATATTTATACATTAGTATCACGTGCTAATTAAAATAGGTTGTAATTAAGTCTCTGGGCCTGAAGATATTAGACCCCATGTAGGACAAAGCCTTCGCTTTGCATGTTACTGGAAAGAGAAACTTAAGTCTGAAAATCTGGTGCAAAGCACAGAAAAAGGCATGTTTGCTCATCAATGCAAGAAGCAGATTTTGTGGTCACCCTTCCTGGGACCGTCGGAGAATGATGGTTGTAGAAGGCTGTTGCTAAGCTTTTGAGTTTTGGGGGAAGTCACCCCTGCCAAGCCCACCTTCCCCTGTATGGAGTGAGAAATGTTCCTTAAGCTCATGTTGAAGGTCTCCTTTTTCCTGCAGGGAACTCGGGTTTGGGGCGTTTTTGTCTTCAGGCAGTGTTTCTTGGCGCTGGTGTTTGTCTGCTGTGTCCGGGACTCCTCCAAGTTAGCACGACACCTTGGTGTAGGGTCTTACTCTGCAATGAGCAGCACGAATTATAGGAGCTCTCAAGGTCTCCCCTTTGGTTTGAGGTGAGAATGGGATAGTTGAAGACTTCCCCCCCCCCCCCCCCCCCCCTTTCTGTGTAGAAGGAAATATGAGAACTCATTGTTGTGAAGTGGCAGAACTGAGTCACCAAGGGTTTAGTCAAAGAAGAAACACATCTCATCAGTGCAAACCAGAATACAAAACGTGCTTTCTTCATTACTCGTTATACCACAACGAGAATCAAAATCACTCAAAAATTGTCGTAACAGCTATATGTTGCTTAGATAAAATAGTTTGGAAAGGATAGATTTTGTGGGAATCACTTCTGATTTATGCAATGCAATATGCAAAGCCAACTTGCTGTGATTTTTTTTCCCCAGTTATGTGCAATTATGTTAGATTTAATCAAAGAACTTTGAATTACTTGTGCCATTCCATAGTGCTTGCATGGTACCTCTGGGTGTCGCTGGATGGGTTATGGCCATTTACACGTACTGCTCTTGCAAAGAACACAGTGGGAAAATTAATTTTTAAATTCCTTGTCTATCTGGATGCTTAATATTTAGAGCTGCGCTATGTTCTGTGTTGGTTTTCTGTTTTTTAATATAAATGTTAAGCAATTCTATTTTGCTCTTACAGAGTAAAAAGGTTTACTGTATAGTTTACTGGGAGTGGGGGGCTGAGTTTGACCTATCGTGTCAAACCTGGTCCTTCATCTTCCTTTCCTTCTTCCATATGGGTAGCCAGTGTGGTTGAGATTTGGTCTCGAAATCAGTGTGGTATGTAACACATCACAGCATGTGTTACCCTGCTTCAAAAAACATGCTGTGCCATGATGGTCCAGAGGTCATGGAGCCACCAAACCTGGGCTGGTTGGGGTGATGGGGACAAGTCGATGTGCACGTTAGCTGTCAGCTCTTGGGAGCAGATGAAGCTTTGGGGACAGGCATGAGCAGATGGGAGTAGTTTGGTAACCACATCTTGGAGGAGCCCCACCTTGCTGGCCTCTGCGATGGGCTTTTATGCTCGTGGAGCTGCAGCGAGTGTGTTTTCTTAGTGCAGTTGCTCACAAGCTGCACTTCAGTATTATTAGGGGGGATTTATTAGTTTCTCCTATTTAAGAAGGTTTAATTGGTTCCTGTAATATTTCACATTTTAGGTACAGGAGAAGTACAAAATGGCTCCTGAGTAAAATGGAGCCAGTTTGAAGGGAGAAGCTCTTCTCTGTACCACAAAAAGCCTTTTTAAAAGCAAATAAAGAGGATGGAAAAGTCTTGTCAGTTCTCAATGCCTACCTGAACGGGTTTTTTTATTATTTAGTATAATGACTACCTTGCAGCAGTTGGAGTCATGTATGAATTTTCTCGGTGTGAACCTGTGGGTAAGGCAACGAACGTTACATGAAAAGCTCTTGGCCAGTTCTTTCTGCGTAAGGCGAAACGGTGTTGCCTGTGTTGGTTTGTACTGGGGTCCGTACTGGTGACCCCTCTGCTGGTGTGCTGGTGCAGGGGGCAGAGCTCTCCTGGTAGGCTGGGCATTGGGGGCTTGGCAAGCTTCGCAGCCCCGCAGCAGTCAAAGAATAAAAACACATCCTGTGTTATTTTTCAGAAAGACCCTAACTTTGTGCTTCATCAGTTCAACACATTTGGACTTGAAATGTAGTTAAACTTGCAATGGTTGTGAAAATGTACTCTTTTTAGTAAATCTATGTCTTAGAAAAGACAGCAATTGATATTTAACCATATCAAATAAATAGCTATATAAAAATGAGCTTCCATCCTCCCCACCCCCCACACCCGGAAAAGCAATAGAGCCTATAAAATTTATTTTATTTTTTTTTAATCTTTGCCTGGTTTCTTGCAGCTGCTGGAAAAGTGGCTTTGCATTCACAGAGCTTGGTGCACAAATAAAGGAGTAAATAAAAGGGTTTGCTGACGCAAGCATCGTGAGGTGCGCGCAGCACGTGAGTGGAAAACTGGTCAAACTGGCAAACAAAGCCATGTGCCTGCTTGGGTGTCCGGGGCAAACCTGGGAGGGATGGAAAGCAATAGTGATATTTTTTTTTTCTTTTTTTAGTGTGAATGTTTTAAAACATTGCCGACTGTTAGTGGCAACAAAGTAGTACAGAGGAAGAAAAGCAGAAATAAATTTTGGCTGGAAAGGTGCATCGGAATACAGTAATTATATAAACTTTATTTTTGTTGCCTTTGATGCCAGCATAAGTACGTGGAAACTAATGCACTGCAGAGGACAGGTTTGTGGTTGAAATACACTTGATAGATTTTGACAAATTAAACAGTTGTAAAGATGTTTGGAAGTTTTCCAGATCTTTACTGTTATTTATGTCACTGAACTAAAAAATCAGTGGTTAATTTGCAGTTCTTATAATTTTTATGATACTTATGTTGTTGTAAATTTAGCAGCGTGCGGCATCAGCTCAGCGGGATACATTTTATGTTGTCAGCTACCTTTTGACATCATAATAGATTTCAGTTGCCAAAGCTTCGGGGGAAGAGAGAGAGAGAGAATAAAATGCAAGAGTGTGCTGTGCGAGTGCTTGGATCAAACCCAGGTAGGAGAGGAGCTGGTCTGTGGGACGGCTGCTAAAGCTAGGCTTGGTCCTTGGGGACAGTGAGGATGCTCTGGAGTCCTTGTGCCTGTGGCAATAAATGTGTTTTAAGTAGTAAGGATGGATAAGATGCTGATAGGATTGGGCCCCGCGGTTTTGTTGATGGGCCTTTGAAATCTGGGTGGCTGCTTGTGGCTGATAAACAGCAGCAGTGCTGAGCTCCTCAGGTCTCGTCCCACTGCATGGACTTTCTCCTGACCCTGCATCCCAACAGTGCCCAGCGTGGGCTGTGGCTACAAGGCAGCAGGTTGAGATCTGGTCTTCCAGCAGTTGTCGGGCTCATGTCTGTCTCTGTGTGTAACCTGGTTTTGGAGGTTTATCCACCCCCAAATTACTTCTGCTAGTGACTTTCCCCATATGTGGTGGCCCACAGTGTGTTTCCTGGGTAAATATAAGATTGAGAGAGGCCAAATAAATCTCCAGCGTGACACTGTCAGATGCGGGAGCAGCTTTCGTCCTGCAGAACAGTGTTGACCAAAAAGAGAAAGCTCAATGAGGAGTTTCTTCTCTTGTCTCCTATCCTGGAAGAGGGAGAGACATCTTAAGTTCAGGTGGCTGAAAGAAGTGATTATAGTTGTTTCCCTCTTGGGAGGCTTATTTTAGCGGGTTAAAAATTATGTTTTTAATCTGGGGAGTGAGATCTGCCTCGGGAATATGTGACACTTGAAATGGACTTTTTTATAAAGTGCAGCCATGCCCTTCCCATCTTCTGCTTCTTTCAACATTTGCCCCCTAATCCTGAAAATGTAAGACTTTTGTTAACGGTTGTTTCCTCAGTGTTTGTGGCATTAGCCACGTCTCTCAAGGGCGTTTCATGCGCTCTTTCCACTCTAACGGGATTGTCCGTCGAGTTCAGCTCCAGCACATTGGGGATCCATTCGCACAGATAGCTGATTAAGCTGAACCTTCCTCATCCGTAGGTAATCCCAAAATACGCAAATTGTTAGAGTGAGATTGGTTTTCTGACATTTTTGGGTTTATAATTAAGCGCTTTGTAGTTGTCCTCCCTCTCCACCTCCCTCCTCATCACAGTCTTTAGCCATGCTAACGCCAGGTCTCCCATTCCCTTTTTCTTTCTTGATCATCTTGTTTCTTTTCTTGTCTTTTCCCTTGGAGGTAATTCTGTATTTGACTCTTTCTCTGGGTACTGCTTCAAAGCTGCACGACTTGGAGTAAATTCTGGGCACAAAGAAAATTCATGAAAAGAGCATCATGCTGTTGCTGGGTCTTGCTTGCGAAGAGCACAGTGGCCAATGCTAGCGCAAGTGTGGGTGTGGCGCTGGAGAAAAGGCATGCCTTTACTCTTGACTTATTTTTAGCATCCCCATCTTTTGGCGAAGGAGAGATTGGAGATGAGACAACTGAGAGGGCTTTGCACATTGACAACAAGTTAGATAGTTAGGTGTTGGTGTGAGCACCGAGGAAGGAGCAGGAGCACAGGGTTTGCTCAGGCAGCCGCAGCCCTGCGCAGGTGCTTGCACCACGTTCCTTCAGTGCTCTTCAGGTGGAAGATGCTCCTCTTGCGTGTTGGAAGAACAAGATCACATTTCCATTTTGTTTCGCAGCAGCAGCCTAGTACGTTAGTCTGTGTTCGCTGGCTAGACTTATTCTGGCTAATGTTTGCCAGATTCTTCTATTACATATTAAAATAAGATCTTATGAGTGGGTTTTATTTTTGTGCATGTTTCAAAAAACTAGGCCAGCCCTAACAAGCACATTTTCGTGTTTTTGTTTTTGCATTTTGTCATTTTACATATTGAAAAATGGAATGCAAAAAAAAAAAGTCTGCTAACATCAAAAAGAAATAAAGCTTTGCATTATTCTGCATAAGTGTTAAAATCTGACTGATAGTTTTTATATACAGACTTCATTTTTTATGGTGTTTCCTTTCCCCACCCAAAGAACACAGATACTACAATAAAAATTAATGCTGAACTTGGCCTAAAGAGGGTCATGCAGTGCTTTCGTTACTAATAAATGCGGCAAGATGTAGGTAAAAATAATAGCCAGACATTAATTTGTCGGGGCAGGAACTTCTAAAAGAAAATGCAGACTGTTTCTCCCTCCTTAAATCCAACTATTTTATTATCATAAAGTTTTTATTTTAACCATCAAGCAAGTAGCCCTGTTTGAAGAATTCAGCTTTAAAAAATGTCTTTGTAAATTGAGGTTTTAGGACTACCTATTTGGAGGATGTTCCGTATGATAAATGACCCCTATAAGACAAAAAAAAAAAAAAAAAAAAAAGTAATTTTGCATGTCTGCTTCCTAGGATATGTGATAATAATAAATGAACATTTTATATATCATTATATATATATCATGGCAGAACAAAAATCAGAAGATATATTATTCATTATTCCTGTTACTTTATATTTAAAAAGCAAAGGTTTTTGCTTCTTTGCCAAAACAACAGCTATGAAATATATTTGTAATAATCCCCGCAAACATCAAGGGGGGAGAGATCTTCCAGGTCATTAGCATTGAAGAAAATAGAGATGCTTTTAATTGTATTCATTTGAACATTAATACATTAATGCTGAAATTTAAGTACTGTTGCCATTAAAAATTAAACTGGAGGGGCAGTGTGCAGATCATATGCTTTAGTGTAAGTTGTCAGGTGCAGTGTTTGCGTATTTAGCCTGCCATTCCAACACTAAAATGGATGTTTGAGACCAGATCTGGCTTTCCAGAGGACACTTTTTTTACAGCACCCCCCAGTTCATTTTTGGCAGTAGCATTTCTTTTCATGGATGCTTTTGCACCAACTGAGCAAAAGTTGCACGGATTAAAATCAGAGGCGGGTAAGGAGTAACTTGTTTGCTGTCCTGAAGTCCTCTTGTTCTCCCCGTCCTCCCCCCGCCCCCGTGTCCACAGCTATTTTGCAATATGTAACCACCTCCGAGCACTGCCTGCGGAACTGGAGTAGCTCTGGCACGTAGATTTCCCAGTGGGAGAACTTGTGTGGATGGTAATTTTAATGAGACCTGATTTAAGCAGTAGAATAGATCCATAAAACTAATATAAGCAGACTTTCAAGAGCTCTACTATTTGTCAGGGCAGTGAATTTTAGAGGTGCATCCATCGGCTTGGTAAAGAATATTATAATCTTGAAAACTTAGCCTGTATTAATTCAGATTGTTTCTATGCAAAGTACTATTGAGAACTTCTCAAATCCAGGGCAGGCCAAATATAGACTTATTTATTTTTGAGGCTCAACTTTACATCCAAAAATCATGCTGGAACCACAGGACCTGAAAGCTGTGCTCTATATGAATGAATGCAAAGTCTGTATGAGTGCACGCAGCTGTGCCTCTAAGCTGTGACAAACCCTTTGCTTGGCTTTTTTCCCCTTTGTTTAAGGCCACCGCTTGGCCCATATGTATTTCAACTGCTCCTGTGCTGTCGCACTGAGTTATGTATGGCAGTTAGCATGGGTTTCTTCTGTCCTGCGGGCACAGGTGTGTTACACCCGTCCCAGAACTTGAATCCCGCTTCTAGTAACACACTTGGTCCGTGGCTTTTCTTTTTCATCCTGGTGCTCAGGAGTGTCTCTTGCTGTTGTTGGAAATTGTGTAGTTCTGCTTGGCCTTATTAAACTGTTTTCTTTCCCTCGCTTCCCTCCCCACTCTCTTCCCTCTTTCCTGTTTGTTTGGGGTTTTGTTTATTTTGTCTGTGGCCCCCTGCCCCTTGCTTTTTTCACCGCAGCTATCTCAAATGGCAGTGAGAAAGAGAGCAAGTGGGGAAGACTCAGGCTAGGAGCTCCAGGTGGGAATGGGAAGAGCTGGAGCACGTTGACGGAGGCTGGGGAGACCCAGCAAGCAGCAGAGAGCAAGGGGGAAAGAGAGCAGAAGAGCATCACAGGGGGAGAAGTAAGGGGAAAAAGCGAGGAGGGAGGGGTGGAGGCAGAGGGCAAGGAGAGGGAGGCCAGGGATTCAGCGTGCAGGCTGAGCAGCGGGGTGCTCTGTGCTGCAGGAGGGGGACTCCAGCTCTCCTACCCCCTTCCCAGGCTCAGGCAACCCATTCACTGACTGCAGAAACGCAGGCAGAAAGGAGGTGGCTTCTGCCAGATCCAGCGGTAGCGGTGATGTGCATTTAAACGGGGAAAAAGTTTATTTGCTTTTTCTCGCAGGATATGCTAAGTGATTTTGCAGTTTGAGTGGAGTGGCATTATTGCACTTAGCTCTGCATTTATTAAATAAATTTGTTCTCCAACTCAAGTGTTAAGTGTGTATTATGAAACCTCAGAGCCAATCTTAGTGGTTGCAGTGTGCAAATATTTTTAAAATTATGTAATTAAACAGGGCTTGGGCTTCAATGTCCACTGAAGTGATTTATTAATTGAATGGTTTGATTAAATTTAATGTTATTTTAGTTTATACAGAAAGGGTTGGTATCTGTTTCACAGATAGGGACATCTTGTGGGGCTGTCAGTGATGGTTCAGAGGTCCTTAGGAGGAATCTTTAGCACCCAATTAAATATTAACCAAGAAGATGTGACTCGTTCTTTCTCTGTCCCTGAAACTGTGTTTTGACATCTAAGGCTGGTGATAAAAATTTGCTCGGCAGAATCACTTGCGGTGCACTCTATTTATCACTAGATTATTTCTAAATTAATCACGCTAAAAATCTTTCAATTGTAATTGTGCTGGGGCTCAGTGTTGTACGATGTGCGTAAATAAAAAATGCCCTTTTAATTTCACGTTAGCTGTATCTAGCCGCTGTTGCAGCCGAACTGTATCTGTTTCAGTAGAATGTCATTTTAAAGGTATTGTGGTTACCGAGCGGCAGCTGTGATTGAAAAGTATGTAAACTAATCTTTAGTTGCTCGTGTCATTTTTATATTCTTATGTCAGAACACAAGAAGGCTGCTTTAAATTTGTCTTTCACTGTGTATTAATTTTCAAGTCTAATTTTTCTTGGGTTAAAGCGTATACGGCGTTCTCTACTACACATTACCATTCAGTGCCAAAGTAAATGGCTACTTGTGAAAAAGTACAAAATTAGTTCCTGCTTGATTACTGTAAAATACATATTTATTTTCGTAGGGAGAGTTTTTATTACCAGTGCATAAAGTACAATTATCCTGCATGGTATCGGTGACTTAGAAGATGAAGTAATCAAGCACCATGTATTTATTACTGTGAAGAGCAGTAAGTTTTAGAGCTGTGCATTGCTTTCCCAAAAAGATGAAGAAAGGTACAAGAGGTTTTGGGTTTTTTTGTGGGTTTTTTTTTTGCTTCTTTTTCTTCTAGGCTTGCACTATGCGTTGTTCCTGCGCTTTTAAATGCAGACCATTTAAAATTAAGTCCTCAGTTAATATGTCTGCATAAGAACTTCTTTGTCTCTTGATGCCCAACCATTGAAAATTAAATGCGGTTGTGGATAAGTATTTATTCATACCATACCTCACACCTGATCTTGTGTCAGTATGACATCATCTTTGCCACAAAGATTTCTAGTGGTTTAAAAATGTTCCGTTGTGAAATAAGTGGGAGAGGTAGAAAAGGGGCAAGGAAGGCAACAAAAATAAACTACTAGTGGGATTTGATGTTTTGCCAATTAAAAACAAAATAATAAAAAAAAATCATATTCAGAGGTCCACATGCTGCCTTTGATCCGTACACAGGACTTCCATTTGTGCCGGTGGCTGTTCAGCCCGTGGAGGGAAGGCTGTATATGACTTAATTTGTATGTTGTGGGAAGTACATTTTCCTAGCATGTGGTCTAGCTTACTTGAAGAATCTGAAATGCGTTATAAATGTAAATGCTGTGTTTAAGTAAAACTTCATTATGTTTTGGTGGTTTCCAAAAATGCACAGGATTTGACCTTAAAGTGTTATTTCAAGGTGTTATGATGTATGAGCTAGACTTTGTAGTCTTCTAAATTAAATCTTTGAACATGTTATTATTGTATTTTGGCATCGGCAAGATGTAGTTCTCAGCTATTTTCTGTCACAGCCTTCATTTTTCTAACAAGAGTAACGAGACAGGGCCAGATTCTTCTGTAAGAGGCGTGCGCGGGATGGGGATTACCCTGCGTTAACCATGGTGTAACCAAGGACGGGTCTGCCATTCACATCCAAGTGCAATGTCGCGATGTCTCCTCGTCCATGCCTTGCCATCGGGATGGAGCTGGTGCTCCTGCAGAATCGTGGGTGCAGCCACCACCCACCGCTGCTCCCCTTGACCGCTGCTGAGCCCTGCGTAGGATGTGGTGAAGGGATTTAGCATTTGGATCCAAATCTGGTTCATATATAAAAGGGGTTGTGTTTCTGTTTGGAAAATATGAGCCCCTTTTACGTAGCCCAGGTGTGGATTAGCTCTCTAAACCATTTGCCCATTCCTGTGTTTGTGGGAGACTGTTTTCAATTCTTACAAAGAGGCTGTACAAGTCAAGCCATAGAAACAGCAGAAGCAATCCAAAAATGGATTTTAAAAAAAAAAAATTAACAAAGTGTTTGTGATCTCAGGTTGGTAGTCTGGATGTAGAAGCAGACATAACCGCTATACATACGCTTATTTCCAAAGAAAATAGCTGCAAAACATTTCTGCCTATGCCATGAGCGCTCAGGGCTTGTATTTCTCCTTCCCTATGTAACAACCATAAGTTCGTGCTAGAGCGGGGCAAGAGGGCTGCTGGCTGGGGCACCATCCACGCTGCAGCGTGCACCCCCCCGGGCAGCTCACAGGCACGGGGAGGGTGCCAGCCCGCCGCAGCCATGGGGAGAGGCAGGTTTTGGGCTGGAGTATGTTGTTGTAGAAAAGTGGATTAAGAAGAAGAGCTCTGAGTCAGCGCCTGGGGCCGTGGCCGTCAGTCGCCAAAGCACCGGTGAGAGACCTTCTTTGAAGTGTTGTTTTTGGTACCGGTTTCACGTTGCACGCTCACGGTATGAATCACGATGGTTACGCAGGTGATTTTCCCCCCAGAATGAAGCCAACCCCAAACAATCATGGGGCCGCCCTTTCAGTCACTTTGCCTGGCTGTCTTTCTGCCTGTCCATCCCAGGGTGGTCTTCTACCTCGGGCTTGGGTTGGGAAGGGAGAGAGGCCGTGCAGCCAACACACATTGGAGGCTTATCTTCCATCCATGACCAGGAGCTCTGCATTTTCCTCTTCCACGAGCAGGTTGGCTCCTGGATGGGATGTATCCTGAAATAATTGGTGCAAATACTCAAAATCCTAGATGGAAAAGACATACAGAATACCGCGATTCCCCTGTGTAATTCCTTCCCTGCATCCCAAATAGGGTGCCGTTTACAAATGCATCCAACCTCGAGTTCAAAACTGATCGCTTACCCGTGTTTCTTGAACAGCTAATTTTGCTGGCACATTATTATTCACACTCTGCTATTTTCACACTGTGACAAAAAACTAGAGAGAAGAAGAGATTGAAATTCTGACCGGTACGTTGTCCTGATACCTGAGACGCCGTGTCGATATGAGAGTATCTTTACCACAAGGACTTTCTTGGTGGTTTTAGAAATCCCAGTGTGAATAAGTAGAAAAAGCAGAACTAATAGCTCAAGAAGCATATTTTTTTTTTTCTTAAAGAAATTGATTAACATGCAAATATGTACTGTATGCATATTAAATATCATTTCAAAATGTGATGGGCAGGAAGCATAAGTGATGCCATTTGGTTTTGTGGCATCAGTGTGGGTTGATTAAGGGGGTGGGGATAAATTTTGGGGATTATTGATATAGCATGAGTAGAGCCAGATGGTTGTATTACACATCTTTTGTGTTCTTGTTTGCTTCTTAAAGCAGTTGCAGAATTTTGCCCTGGGCAAAATTTACTCTTTGCTCGTATGTTCCCCTGTGAATTTACTTTTGACAAAGTACTTCACAAAGAGGGGAAACGCTGTGCTTTGTGCCCGCAAACTCATCTCTTCCCTTCACGTTTGTGAAGCCAACAGCCCTCTACTTAAGAAATATTTTGTAACTTGTGAAATAAATTAGCAGTAGGTGCAAGTTCAGTGTGTGTGTGTTGTGTATTGTTACCCCTTGGTATGTGATACTGATTTACAGAGCGTGTCATTTCTTAAATTTTCCTTGCAGTGTTTTAGAGAAGAAACTGGAAATGGCAACCAGTTCGTTTTAATGCGATACTTATGTAGTATTCTTCCATTAAATAAATGTTGTCTTAAAGATTAATGAGCTAATTTTTCCACTACTTTTTTTTTTTTTTAAAAAAACAAGTTTTGAGATTGTGGTGTACCTGATTCTTGTGACCAAAAACACATAGTCTGTGGTATTCAGGTTGAGTGGGAGAAGGTTGTGCTAGGTAGGTGGTTCTTCACTGGGTGTGTGTGACATTTGTTGGAACTGCTTATCACCGGAACCACCGAAATTTACATGCATTTGTTATTTCCCTTTGAAAGCAAATTTTTATTTCCCATAAAAAAAGATGAGTTTTTGTAAAGGCTTTGTAAGAAAGAATTTGTGTCTTATTTGTGCCTACACCAGTTTTCATGGGTGTAACTCCATTGACTCAGCTGAGGTTGCTCCTATTTCATAGTGCTTCTCTAGGCCCCTGGATGACGAGGTCCCTCTACATCTAGCAGTTATAGTGGAAACAGTCGTGCTTGTAAATATGTTTTGCCCTCTGCCTTTCTCCCCGTGTGGAATAGTGTGCTTGCAGAAGGCGAGGGGGCTTGCCTCGCTCACACGGCAAGACTTTATTGGGGACCAATTCATGCAGTTGCTGACTCCGTGGCCCTGCGCCTGCATCCCCTCTCCAGGCAAAGCCGACCCCCGTGTTTTGTCCAGCCTGCAGGCAGCAGCTTTGGGCCCTTTTTTAAGGAACCGGTACTTGATGCAAAAATGGGGAACAGGCAGCTCAGACCCTATTGAAATCTCCAACTAGTTCAGTCACAAGTCTGAGGCCGAAGCGACTTACTTCTCATAATGATGCCATTGTGCTCATCCTATCTGATCAGTTCTTGAAATGTTTTAGTAAGTCTATCTTACAACATTATAAGAAGATAATCAGCTGCCTTAGAAGGTCCCCATCTGGAGTATAGAGTTCTTTTACTGAAAGATGTTTTGCCTTTCTGAGATAGCTCTCGCATTTCATCATCTGTTGTGCAGAGATGAAGTGCATATGAAAAGTCAGTGACTCTGAATCCATCTGTTGTTATTATTTTCCACTGATAATTGGCTTGAACAATGAAATGTCTGTGTCTGTAGCCTTTGAAACTGTACACCCTGTTTATTTTTTGGAGGTCTCGCTCCAGTCCCCCCACCCCCCCTTTTTTTGTTTTATTTTGTGGGTTTTTTTGGTTTGGGTTTGGTTTTTTTTTTTTTTTTTCATTTTTCTCTCAAGCCTATAACTAGTGGAGCTTGCATGAAGATGACATCTTTGACTCTGTGCATCAGTATGTGTCACTCAGCATCTAAAGCTTGCCTGCCAATTTTTGTCAGGGTCCTATGTCTGTTCTGTGTGAGTATAGAGTAGGTTTACAGCAAGAAGACTGGGAGATCCAGAGTTCATAGATATCTTACCTGAAACATAGTATTTATTTCACTTTCTCTATTAAAATATTAATTCAGAGCCCAGTATCTAATACCTATGGAATTAGATGCTACCTGTAATTGTATAATATATTCAGTTGCATCCAGTTTTGCATGATGCAGGGTATTAATATTGGATTCCACTAACAGCAGTTCCATTAGCTTGCTCAACCAGTATGAGATATATATGAGCAGGGAGGCATAACTACCAGCCAGAACTGCCAAAACAGTCATTAGAAGCTCCATTGGGATGGACAAAGGCTTTTACACAGTGATATACTGATTAAATTTTGTACTATGGTTTATTTGCATCAAGGTTAGATCACTATCATCTATGTGAACCGTATTATCTGACACCTTATTTGGAAGGTCATTTCAATGCAAAAATGGTGAATGATACAGGGGCTCTAAAATTTCTTGCAGGATTCTTTTGTTGGAGCGTTTTTATCCTGTTAGGCTTGACTAGCTCATGCTAGCAATTTCATTGTGCTCTAACATGGTGAGTTTATCCAAGGAAAAGTAAAAACTCCATACTGTGCGAGTGCTCAGTGGAACTGCACATGCTTGAACAGCATTAAAACTGTGAGTTATATCCAGTATCCTTTGAAATAATCGGTGGCACATGCTTGAGAATCCAGTAAATGTGTTGCGTCTTTCAAAGGCCAAATCTTCCTGTGTCTGCCTGTGTGTAAGTGCTCTTTCAGAATGAAATTTCGGTGCTGGATGCAGTCGTGTTATCCATGTTACGCTGTAGTCTGGAGCACAAGAGAGTAAGGCAAAGGAGTATAATCTTATTTGTGTTTCAATGGCAATCATTTAATACTGCAAGTTATTAAAAAATAATTAAATTACCAAAACCAACATGTAGCTAGGACTTACAATAAGAGGTCAATGTGATTTGACTCCTTAAGTTAGGAAGGGACACTGGTGAATTCCAATTGCTTTAAAATTGTGCTGCTTCATTCTATTTCTGGAATGGAAGGATAAACGAGACTGAAAAATAATTTATTTCTCTAGAAGCGAGAGTATATCACAGTATATAATTAAGTATATTTGATTATAATAATAATTGCTTAGACATGCTTGGTGGTTATCACAGTCTCTAGTTGTTTGTGGGTTTTTTGACGTAAATATAGTTTGGAGGGGTCATTTTGAGAGTAGTATTTTGAAAATTATCTTTTTAAGGGAAACTTCAGAAATTTCTTCCTTTTCCCCAAATAAACCAGTAAATATGTGTGCATTATGCAGTGATTCATAACAGCTAAAAAAGGTCTGTGTGTGAAATGTCTTTTATATAGTAAACAAAACAGGGACAGTACAAGCAAATTCAGATTCACTCTGTTAACTTAACCAGAAGCCTCTGTATTAATTGTACATCCTCATTAAGAAAAGACCAGGCCAGGAACGTATTGGATTTCAATACAGTTAATGAAAATTAATTTTACAGGTGGTGTTTGGTTGTGTTTCTTCTGCTCTGGCGAAATGGGTGGCTGAGCCAAAGCGGGCATCGCACACGATTCAGCTCTTTGCCAGAGCAATGCTTAGATTAGAAATGAACGTTTGGCGTTGAGTTGTTGGTGCTGTTGTTATTTACTATTATACGAGCAAAGCGTTTAGCGCTATGATTTGATTTGGTTTTGTAGCTCCTATCCCCTTAAACAAGCTGTGTAGCTTGTCAGAGATCAGGACAGGTAGAATGCACAGCAGGCGTCTGATTTGAGCCAGTTACTCATTTGCTGAGTGTTTGTGTTTATGCAAAGGGGCCTCTTCCTGCATATTTAATCTAGAGTAAGGCAGTGGCTTTTGTTGTGTTTAGACCACATACCTTCAGTCCTTCCTTACGCTGCAGCCAGTGTTGAAGCACAGAAAGGCTGGATAGTCAAAAGTGCTTTAGTGTTTTCAAACTCTCAACTTTCTGCAGTTGGTTGGCAATTACTGTACAGCTCTAAGCCTTTTTCTTCCTCATTAATGGGTAAGTTTGCACTCCGGTAGAATAAGATACTTTTGTTTCTGTTCCATTTTATAAATGCACAAAATGTTTGTTTGTTTGTTAGTTGTTTTTTGATTGTCCAAAGCTCCGTAAGCAAACGTGGTCCGCTGAGGGGAGTTTGTTGGAGGGAATTGCATCAAGAATACAGGTGTTTCTGGAATATACTTCTGAATAAAGTACTAAATGCCGTATTGCAATAGGCAGGTATTTTGGGGGGGGGTGGGGGTAGGGGGGTGGGGGAGTTCAGTGTTATTATTCTTTGTACTAACAAATCCTGTTTTGTAACTATCCTGAAGATAATGCTTCCATTGTTAGCTAAAAGCTTTCAAACAGTGTGCAACGCAGAACTGCAAAAGCAGCAGCAGGAAAAAAAAAAAAAGGAAAAAAGAAAAAAAAAAAGGAAAAAAGAAAAAAAAAAGGGGGGGGGGGAACACCCAGTGCTCTGGTCTTTATTGTTTCCTTCGCAAGGGTCCTCACTAGAATGTCTGCGCTGTAATAGGAAGGTTTTTCTTATGTGGAAATTGAATCGTCTCTTCATTGATATTAATAGCACACTAGAGATGTTAGCCATGATGCAGAGTACCAGAACTGTGGAGTAGGAAACCTGATATTGCAGGGGGAAAAAATGACAGTCCTATTGCTCCTCAGTGTGGGAGACATCCCTCCCTGAGAGCAGAGTTTGCATAATGGCATCCTGGCTTAACTATTTACTTATAGATATTTTAATCTTGGGCTCTTTCTTTTAGTATAGGTGTAATTACTAGTGCTCGCTCCTGCACTTATTAACTGCGCAGCTCGGTTTCTGCTTCAGCCTGGACAAATTAGTTTTAAAAATGACTTTGGAGAAAATCCGCGTGGTGTGCCTGCACAATGTATATGCTGTATACGTAATATATGCTGTATTAGGAGAACGTCAGAGTCCGACGAGAGGGAATTGGCATCAAAAATTAAAGAAAAGATGACAAAGGGCACGTCTTCAAAGCAGGCGGTTGTAGTACAGACAGCATTGGGAGAAATGTGGAAAATGTGCAGTGAGGCCAGTAGTAGTAGTTTTGGTTACCAATTAACTATTTCCTTCGTTTGAGTAACTCCTCTCAAACAGAAGAGTGTGCTGTTCCACCACATGTTGGAAAGTGTGAGAATCTGAATAAAATTTCATCAACCTTATTAAAATATGTAGGGACTTTGGTCTTCTTGGGTACAAATCAGCCTACAGACTCGGAGGCATTTATTAACAATAAGACTGCTGAGGGTTTTTAATAACAAAATTACAAATACCATATCTAATTGTAAGTGTATTACTTTTATGCACCAGTTAAAAAAAAAAAAAAAAACTTTTTATGAGGAAAAGTACCTCAGTCAAAGCACCTTGTGTGATTAGTGCTATTGTATTCTTAAATTTTGATTGATAGAGATAATAGTTTTCACTTAAAAATACAGACAGGTACTTTAACTTTCCATGACAATAGCTATTTGCATTTCTTTTATCTTTTTGTTTAACATTTGTGGGGGTTGGGACGGATTTGATTATTAACTCTTATTGCACACCGAGGTAAATGCTAAAACAAAGCTTTTGTTAAAGCTTCAAAGGTAAAACAGCAAATATTGTTTTTAGGCTTCAATATTTAAAGCCTGTTAAAGGATACCTCGAAAATATTTTCACATGACCATGACCAAGAGTATCGCTCGCCTGTCAGGTAAGCGGGAGGCGGCCGGGCCCCGCCGAGGGCGGCCGGCGGGGCGGGGGGCGCGGGCAGCTGCCGCCCGGGGGGCCGCGGGTGGCGGCGCGGGGCGGGTGCGCGTGGGGAGCCCGCGGCCGGCGCGCGGCGGAGCCCCCGAAGTGGCGGGCTCGGCGTGGCGCGCGCGGCCGGGCCGCCGCCTGACGGGGCGCGGGGAAGGGCCGCTCCCCGCCGCGCTGTCGCGGTCGCTGGGGCAGGCCGGGCGCCCAGGGGCGGGTGTAGGGCGGCAGGGAACGCCGAGGCTGGCCCTGAGGCACGGAGGGTGATGTTAAGAAGCGGGGAAGATGTGGCGAGCGCGGAGCGGGCGGCAGCGTTTGATCTCCTTGGCGCTGGGCTGAGGGAGGCGAGGCGGCCTCCCGCCGGCGGCCGGGGCGCTCGGCACGCCCGGCGCCTCCCGGGGTCCCGGTGCGGGCTGGGCCGCCGGTGGCCGCGGGAGGCCCCCGCCGCGTTGGGCTCGGCGGCAGCCGCGCCGTCGTGAGCGGATGAGCCCGGCCGCCGCGGCTCGGCTCGGCTCGGCGGGAGCGAGCTGCGCCCAAGTTCTCTGTAAACTGAGCTGCGCCCGGGTTTCCTGCGGGAGCTGTTAAAAAGCGGGGGAAGAATGGCTCGCGATCAGTTCCCTAGCGTTGGCTTACCTTGAGTTACGCTTTTCCAAGGTTACAGTGGACTGGAGAGGTAATACTGTTTCAAAAAATGTGCCGTGCGTAGCTTTGTCCTCGTGCTGTTATTTATTTTTATTTTATTTCTGTTTAGAATAAATAATAAGCACCAGCCAGAGATTCTGGACAGCCTGCTAATGCCTGAGAAGGAGAATAGAGTCCTATTTGCTCCCTCCTTCCACCGAGAAGCAGCAAGGTAGCGAGCGTTAACATCCCTGTCTTTTGGCCTGTACCAAATCCATTTCCCCCTCCTCGGAGCGAGGTGGAAGAAGTGCACTTGGTCCCTCACACTTTCACCGTTCACCTGCCTTTCACTTTCCGAGGAGGTGATAATATTCCCAGTACAGAAAATCTCCTGTACCGTCCCTTCGGAGATTTACTGGGTGCTGCCCGATAAACAGTAGCCACCTTGACAATGGTCATAAAAAATACTTCTCCCTCAGATTATTTAAAAGATATAGTTTAATATATATTGTTTAGGTTGCTAGATACCCCTTTGAAAATAAAATAGGTACAGCAAAACTGAAGAGACAACTACCGGCTGTTCTCAAAGCGATCCTACATATGATTTGAATGTGTTAGTGCAAGTAACCAGACTGAGCGCATGGGGTGGGAAGAGTAACCTGTGTGCAGGATCGGGCCCGCAAGCCTGCATGGTACCAGATGTTGCTCTTCATGCTCAGTGTACATCCTGTATTTTCAGCATTAGCAAAACACCAAATGAAAAACTTTTTGTGTGTGTGTGTGTCCTCTTACAAATGTACAGTTGACAAGATCACTGACTACGTCTTTTCCTGCACAGGACAAGAAAATAATAATTACGAGAACAGTAGAACATATTTTGTATTTCAGCCTGTGTGCAGCTGAATGTGTGACTCAGGGAGTTCTGAAGGGAAAGAAGCAGCTGTATTAGATGGTTATGGTACACTTCATTTAGAAGAAATTGCTGCACAGAAGTGCTTATTTTGGTGATCAAGTTTTGATATTTTAAAGCTTTCAGGAAGTCTTGTAGTAAATATTTTTATCAGACACATTAAATACGTTTTAGCTGGTCTCTGGTCTTATACAAGAAAAATGAATCAAAATCGAATTTCAGAAACATTTTTTTGTTGTGCTGTCAGGGATGTGTGTGTATTCTCTCTCTCTTTTTTTTTTAAAAAAAGAAGTCTGCTTCCTAGGTAGCGAAGGAGAGATTCTTCTGCGACTCTAGGTTTCCAATAATGAATTGTAGGCTTCTCAAGGCTGGGACAGTGGCAAAAAATGTACATGTGTAATTCTAAGCAGGGGAGCAGCTCAACTGGTGTTCTACTTTCCTGTGTAAAATTACTCACAGCCAGTTTGTGTGGGATCAAGGTCTTTGTTAATCTATTCTTGGCTATACTCAAGGCCCTTCTCATTTAGATATTAGTAAAAACGTTACTGTTTTAAGTAGACTTCCATTCTGCAATGCTCACTATTTCTGCATGTTCTTTATATTATTGGTTAAATTTGGCTTTGCAGTAATCACTTGGAGCTAGGGCTCCATCCTGCAGCCTCCCTGGAATGACCTCCCTGCCGTGGAGGAGGAGACCACTAAATCAAAAAAGCGTTGTGGGATCAAAGGAGTGGCAAGGTCCAGCCCGACAGCAGGTATAATGGCAAAGCCTCTGATCTTTTTGTCTGGTCCCTTGGTACCAGGTAAATAGGTAGGACTTGATCCACAGCAATAGGGGGGCTTTCTGTTAAAGTCAGCAGGAAAGGTTATGGCACTAGCTCAGGTCTCATGGTCTTTTTAAGAGTATTACCAGTTGTCTTTCCAAAATCCTGCTGAGAGCATCTTTTTTTTAAAGCATCTTGTATCCCGGGTTTTTAAAATGTGTTACAAAAGTGTTTACCTCTCTCGCTGGTGGGTAAACTGAGGCACTGGTGAAAAAAATATCATGTTTTCGGGAATATCTAGTAAAATCTGAGCAGGGCCTGTAGTTTTGCAGACTGCCCCCTGTGTGGGATGCCAGCTGAGCTGAGGGGCTGGTGTTGCGGGGCGCTTGGAGACCTTCCTTCTGCTTGTGAGACAGCAGAACCAGTGGTGCTCACAAAGTGGATTTTTTGTTTGTGGTTTGGTTTTCTATTTTAATCATCTCCTTGGGGGGAAAATGTGAGTATAGTGAAGTGTCTTGCTTTGGTAGGATGGGATTTTTTCTTTGTTTGCTCCACGCACACACTTACGGTGTTGATGGTACTTTGTGTTTATCTTAAAGACAGCATGATGGAAGGAATGTGTGTTGGCTACATCAATTCGCTCACCCATATAAACATTTTCAGGAGGAAAGTCTGTATTTGTGTTTCTATGTTTTGAGATACTCAACTTTTGGACTATTAATGAGAAATTTTCACAGGTGGGAACAGCTGTCTCTGCTGATCATTTTAACTTCAGTGGTCTATCACCCAAATTTTTGAAAGCCAGGTAGCATATAGCAAGACTGACAACCAGATAACCAGAAACGAAAGCAGTCCGACTGTCAGTCAAGGAGTGATTTGTGAAAGGAGCTGCAGTCCTCCTCAGCCCTCCGCATGTGTTGCCCTCGGTAGACCCCTTTGGTCTCCCACCAGCTAACGGTGGGCCAGTGTTACTGGGTTTCCATGGAGCCTGTTCAGTTCACAGATGACAAATGTGTTTAGAAAACCTTACCTGCCTTTTACAGCACTGCCAAAAGAGATATTGTAGCACAGTTTATGCAAACGTGTAATTTTCAGCAGTTTCCTTAAAAAGTACATTTTAAGATGGTTCATTTACTATCATGAAGACTCAGGGTAGAAATGAAGTCTGCTTGCAAAATACTGCCAAAATAAGGAACTCGCTGCCAAATACCCAGAAAATTTATAAACCAGATAAATATGAAAAGAGGTTTAAAGTGTCAAATCCAAGATAACCCCTGCAGCAAAGCAGGATAAAAGCCTTTATTGTTGCTAATCTAAGAGCACATCGTATGTCAAAGGTCATGTATTTTACATAAAAGATGTATTGTTTTACATACTCTCAGGAAGGTGAGACCTGACCTGTTATGGTGGAGTAGTGTTATGTCCTTTACCGTGCAGAATCAGGAGTGTCTCACTCATGTACACCCAAGTACACAGCGCTTCCAATACAGCAAACATACAAATTTTGGTGCCTGATCTTCCAGTACTGCATTACAAGAATTGTGAAAAGCTTCTCACTCAAAACATGAAAATTAAAAATAAAATAAAATAAAATGCCAGTGAGCACAGCTAAAACCAATATTCATTTTGTCTCAAGGTAATATATGTATATATCTATTTTTTTTTCTGGCTAAAAATAACCGGGTTTCAATAGTAAAGTAGTGGTTCATTCTCATTGTGAATTTTTTTTTTTTCCAAAATAAATGGCAAACGAGTACATCTTCTTTTGAAAGAACTTAATGAAGATTCTGATTTTTCCCAGAGGTTGGTATTTTACTGTTTCAGTAAAAACCTTTACCTACTGATGTAAATAGCATAACTTACCATTTGCTGAGTTTCACAAACACCCCCAAAACTCCACTTCGCTGTGTGAATTTTATGAAATGGAGTTTCACGTAGCTCTTACACATACACATGTCACTGACTTTCCGTTTCATATGATGTCATCTGTGTCACCAGATTATTGCGTATTTCTTTCTGTCTGTATTACATATTGTTCTGCACCCCTGCAGCAGAAGATCAACATTTCACTGAAATTGTTGTAATTTTACTCTATTAAGGTATTTGGTCAATTGATGTGGAATTAATTCTGAATGCTGTTAGTGGTTTGAGTTAGTAACTTGATCTAAATTAATAAACAAATGTTTTTCTTTTCTCTTGTACCATATGTTGATCCCAATTACATGAACAGAAAGTGGCAGATTGTCATGTTTCTTAAGAGATTACATACTCTTTTGCATAAGAGAGAGTACACAAGATGCAGTAATATACAGGGTAAAAAAAACCCTACACGTGCTGTTTTCTCCCTGTTTTCTCCCTCCTACTTTTTATAAAGATACACTTTAATTATTTTTCTTTTTAATACCCATTGCTCTTACCACCTTGGCATACTTGGTGTGCTCTCGGTAATGCTTAACGAGGAGCTATCCCAAGATAGTAAACAACTTTTTGAATTAGGAAGATGCAGCTAGTTTTAAAATCTCATCTAGGACTGTGTCTCTATGGAAAAGGATGAGAAAAAAGAAAGGATTCAGAAGCTAAAATAGCAGTGGTTACAAATGGTCTTAAAATGCCTTAAGTAAGGAGAACCCATTCAGACAATAGTGAGATTTCTGAAACAAAGAACTGAACTCATTTATTATTCAAACTGAAAATAGATTGATAGACATCAAGATTAAGAAAGTTTATGCTAGAGAACAAAGATGTCTCATCTCCATGGGGTTTTTTTCTTCTTTTTTTTTTCTCCCAAAGACCAAGTTGTTCGTGCTGAACTGAAGAGCCTCGCACTGGCTGGTACTGATAAGCAGCAGTCCTGTGACTTGATTGTTTTTATTAACTCTCTCTGAAAGTCATTCACCATTAAACACGATTAGATTCATTTTGTTGCTTTATTTATGTTTGTACTTGTGAACGTGGTGCCAGTGAAAATGCTTCGGGTGTTGTTGCTGACACTGACCCAGCAGTCACGTTGTGTTACCTTCTTTCTCTGCAGGGTAACAAGAGTGGCCTTTTTGGGTGGCTGTAACTGAAGATTGCTTTACAGGAGCAACTGAAGAAGGTAAATACAAATACTGTTTTGCACACAACTTCTGAAGCATGTCTGAAGGAAGGATCTGATCCTGCAAACCCCAGGAGCGTGCTTTAGTTGCACAAGTAAAAGCTCTTTTGGCAGTGTGGGTAAAGATTGCAGCGCTGGGCTTGGAGCTAAGCTTTTGCAGCTAAGCTTTTGGAGCCACCGCTGTGCCTTAAACCTGTGTTTTGCCTGGGAAGCCAGTGGTTTAGGAATCCTGTTGCATTTCAGGAGCAAGGCCACAAAGATGCACTTTCTGGCTTTCAGCCATGTTCCGAGAAGGCTGTTTGGTAACCAGACAGAGCCTCTGTGTGAATGGCAAGACTCTGCTCTGGCAGGTCTTGGTGGCCACTTGGCCAAGTCTGTGGCACAGCATCCATGGGCACTGGACTGGGAGCTGCAGCGGCATATTCCCGCAGCCAGGTCCCCTTACTGGCGCAAATCCTTGGGGAGTGGTCAAGTCTGCTTCAGCACTGCTTCATCCCAGGCTGAGACACTTCTGGATTTACAGCAGCATGTCGAGCAGAGCAGGAGAGCAGAATTTAGCTGTTAATTTGATTGCTTATTATCACTGCAAAAATTAAAACACATGCTTTTTAGTCTTTCAGAGCGTAGCGAAAAGGAAAGAAATATCACTTTCTGCAAAATGATTTTTATTTAAAGCAATGTGAAAGTCCCTTGCTTCTAAATTAACTCCTTGCCTCTCTTCTGGTCCAAAGTTTCAAGTTGGAAAGGAATATTAACATCACAAAAGTGGTGATTCACAAAATTAACTTGCAGAAGAGAAGAGTAACGGCAGATCAGTGTTTGGTACTGAAGGGTGTCATCTGACTGAGGTTCATATGGCTGCTTTATAATCACCTTCTTTCAGAAATTAATAGTCGGTTAAGCACCATAGCAACAAGCAACACTGATGTAAGCGTTGAGCAGTGGCTGCTGTTCGCTGTGATGTCAGTGCTCGTTAGTGCTGTTCTCTTGACCTTGTTTGAATATAAAATGGTGATTTCATTTTAAACTTAGAATTTTACAGAATGACTAAATGCATTGGAGTGAATTGGAGCTATTTTTATTTTAAATTTTATTAAAATGTACTTCAAGGGGAAAAAAATGTCCCTGTTCTCTTCTGTTTTAAATTAAAATAGATTTGAGGATGATGTGGGGTTTTTTTTCAGTTCTTTGTTGCCAAAAATATCTATTTAGTGAGGATGAAATTCCTGAAGTTCAAGTGAACATTGCAATCCTTGGCCATGCCAATGGTGTATGTCAGCTGCATGATACATGCCTGTCTTCAAGATTTGAACATTATTCTTATTTTTTTATGGTGGAGCCCAAGAGGTATTAGATGCAGTTCAGCTATTGAAGGAGAAGCAGATCCTGCCGTTGAAGGAGATGGTGGTCCTTGCCTAGCAGTGGTGTTCCCCCTTTGAGCTGCTGTGAGGAACAGAAAAATGTTGTCCCAGGTGCATCAGAGGGCCTCAGAATTAATGGGGTTCTTGTGCAGCCATGGTTCCTGCGTGGCCATGATGCTACATGGCCCAGGAAAATTAGGAATTCTGGTTGTGGTAAAAGCAGAACACAACCTTTAGACTCACCTGAAGCTTGTAGGCTCTCTCCAAAAGCAGACAATATTTTGTATTGCTGCCATCAGGACGCCATGAATGCCAGACACACCCTCTGGAGTGTATCCTTCAGCAGTAAGCAGTTTGGGTGATTCATAGATTATATCACTGGAAAAGACCATTAGATTTTTCAGTCTGATATTCCGAGTATGGTTTATTGAGTCTTACCCCTTACCCCTGGGCAGAGGTGGTAAGTAGGGTTTAGCCAAACTCTCTCTTCTAGAAGCTGATCCAGGCTCATTGGGAAGATCCTGAGCACCAGAGAACTGGGGGTCAGCTACAGTGTGTGCAAGCAGGACATGTGTTCAAGCACATGTTTTCAAACTGCACCACAAAATTCTTGACTTGAAAAAATAAGTTGTTCAATGTGTCCTTTAACATTAGGACTTGTTTCTCTGAGAAGGTTTGGCTCTGTCCTGCTTGCACTGCAGTAAGGGGTCCAGTTTTCCACGGAAACCTATTTGCTGCAGGATCGGTCCATGATCTTGCGACATATTTCATAAAATAAACCATAATGAATGATATGTGGTCCAAGAAACTGGATGTCAAATTTCAACTGGGTGAGAATTGAAACTGCTGAGATAATAAACCATGAGAATAGGAGATAGTAATGGAAATAGTGATAGAGTCCTAATTAGAGCAGTGCCACTGAAACAGGGAAGGTTAAGGGTTTGGTTGATTGAGTTTGAGCTCAATTGCTTGATAGCTTAATTTCAGGTGAAATCCCATCTTCTGAGTTAGCAGTTAAGCCGCTCAGTGCAGTTACAGAGCAGGACTCTGTACTCCTTGAGGAGCGGCCGCATGGCCCCAGGCGTCCCAGCACTGCGTGTGAGCCTGGCCTCGGGCATCTGGAGTGGGATACAGCACAGAGCTGGTAAAATAGATTTTTATACCGCGTGTTTTGTTTGCTTTCTTTTTTTCTGAGCTCCAAAGAGCTCTGAATGGAGGCGCGAATAACAGAATAGATACAGCAAGGGGCTTTGATGGTTAAACCTTCAGAGTTAAGATGTTTACATTCTCCTTTATTTAGCACTGCCTAATTATATGCCAGTTTTTCCTCAAAGTAAGAATCTGAATTGAAATGTTTGATTTGGGAAGAAGGGAGGGGAAATGTATTTTTACGGAATGATGGACAATAGTGTTAGTTTTCCAGGAGCAGTCATTTGTTTAAATGTATGTAAAAGCATTTTCAATAATCAAACACCATTCAGTGAGCATTGTAAATCAGGGATAGCTTGCATGCTGAAAAATTGAAAAGTACAAAACATGCTGCTAAAGTTGTACATTATTGATAACAAAAGACACATGCAGACTTTTAAGATAGCAAGATAGAATCCTTTAGAAAACCTTTAACGGAGAAAAAAAAAACACAAAGGATTTAGCGAAGTTGCACTTAGTTTAAAATTTCAAATCCTAATGCTTGTCAGAGTTAAATGCTGATTAAATATTGATAATAAAACAGAAGCTGCCTGCTATAACTCGGAACTGAATGAGGTGATCAACAGAGAAATCTGTGGGTTTGAGCTTTAACTTTTTTTATATGTGTATATTCTCTCCTCTCTTTCTTTCAAGCCAGGAGCAAGGTCAGAAGGACTTTTTTCCCCCCCCCCTAAGCTCAATACAAAAAATGGATTGAGCAGTTTGTCTATGTGGAAAACAAAATGGTTCTGGGACCAAAACCCCCCATTTTTTTCCCCAGTAGTCCCACCACTTTGTTTCATGAGGAAGGGACATCACTCTGAAACCGTGTTGGCATGTTGCTGGGCCACTTGTTTGCTGACTGTAGCGGGAGGAGCTCCAGGCAAAAGTTGAAAGCCCTGGAACAAACTTTTTCAGAGAAGTTTCTGTTTACGAAGGGCTGAACAGTGCATGCAGTTTCTCCCCAGCACTCTTCCTTGCTAGTGACTTTCCAGAAGTGCTGGCAATGTCCTTACCCCTGTTTTCTGTACCAGCTGGGTGGCAGTGATGCTTGCAAGTCAGGCGGTGGGAAGCTAGTAGGGTGACATTTGCCTTACTGAGTTTGGCACCTTGACTTTTCTTGCTTTTGACTGACTGGTGTGGAAACATATCGCCGAGCAGAAATAGCCATCATTCCTAGAAGATGTGGTGCGCGACTACTTCTGGACATGGTTTCTGTGACTTGGGTGCATTTGTAAGAAAGCCTGTAATAGAGCAGCCAGCCTGGTTCTTGGACATTTTTCTAATGTTCTCTCTGCAACAGGCCCAAATCACATAAGAGCTGTACTGGAAGCATTTTGCATGAGTACTTGTATCACTCCCAGCAGGAAATGGGGATCTGGGAGACCTCCATTGATGCCTGCTGCTCACTTGCTGGTGGCATGGTAGTCATGCAGCTGGAGTAGTTACTGTCTGTCAGGCCACATCTAAGACTGGATTTATTTACTTTTGGGTTGTTGGGAGACGTTGTAATACCCTGCTTGGTAAGACTTTTGAGTTACTCAAACTGAAAGGTACAGTGCAGTGTTACAGTGTTTCCGTAATCTCTAGTAATTACAATATTACCTGCATGTTTTGGGGTAAACCCTAAAAAGGTTGCGCATGGGCCTTTGGAAACATAAACTGCTTGAGGACCATGCTTGTTTGAATGAAAAGTTTAGCCCAGAGATGAGTGAAGCTGTGAGTTTTCTGAAGCAATTGGGTCAAGAAGATGTAGAAAATAGATTAAGACATTTTGGAATAATTTAAAAAGTATTTGAGCAAATCTCATTAATATGGACCACTAGCATGCTGTATTGAAGACTTCAAAGATCTGTCAGAGGAGTTCTTTCTGCGCTATTGTCTGCCAGCATTAGCAATCTCAAGAGAACATGTTTCTTTTGTTTGCTTTTGGCCCATTTAGCTTTGCTTCTTTTTCTTCTTCTTAATGTTCCTTAATGTATTATAAATCTTCAAGTGGGTTGGTAGAAGAGTATGTTTCTTGGTTTTAAGATACTAGCAGATTTTGATGCTCTTACCTGATGCTTTTGGACCAAATCCTTCTGGTCTTCATGAAGACAGCTAAAGTGAGCAAGATTTGGCCAGTATTTTGCATAATCCTAGTTTAGGTAGATGCTCAATATGATGTTCAATAAAATGCAAGTGCTGATTTGTATTACTTAGCATGCATTCAGAGTACCATCATCCATTTCAAATCGGTGAAGAACATGAAGCATCAGGCTGAGTGGTTCATTCATACCTCTGGATTTGGAAACCACTAGCCTACTCTGTACCCACAAATCAAACACACTGGGGTATACTGAAAGTGGCCCAACATGTGAAGATTGTAACTGTGGAGTAAATAGCCATAAAGGCTGCACTGGTGTTTGCCAGTTGCTAAAAAGTGCTGTGAGTTCTGTTAAACTAAGCTATCATCAGAGGAGGCCCAACCTTCCTCATCTAATGAGTTTCTTGCAAACATGGCTGTATTGGCAAGTGCCATCACGGAGCTCAGGGCTGCAGCATCCCTGCCATGGGCAGGTGTTTGAATTTCTCCCACTAGCCTCTGTGTATGAGGAAATGTAAGCTGTGTGCGTCCTAAGTGGGAGGCACGACATCCCATGCTAGGCACCTGTGAGGGATTTTTGTTGTTGTTGCAGTGATGAGTAGTGCTGTTGAAGCTGGTTGGACTCATCATCCCGAGCCATTTGGGAAAGGGTGCTGTAAAAGCTGTGTTGGGAATATTGGAGCCTGTTCTTGTGCCATCACTGGTCCATGAACAACCTCTCCTCTCTCATCCTGATTGCAGCTTTGCTGCAGACTGTGGCTCAACAGGTAAATTGCTATGTTCTTCCTTTAACTTGGCCTAACTACAGATGCATCAAGGAAGTGGCTCATAATACACCATGCAATGCAGACTATGTGATTTCCAGCCTGGTTCTTCAAGACCAAGCTGGATAATGTGTCAGGAGGATGTGCTGCATTTTATCATAGCTTGAGCAAGGAAAGAATTGAGAATGCCATAGGTAGGAACGGCATCAGTCCTCGTTACTCCAGAACGCAGGCACAGGCTACAGGTCGGACAGCTCATGAACTCATGCTCAGTCTCAACCAAAAAAACAAATAGGATGGAAAGATCCAGTTTCAAGGTTTCATTCTGAAGCAGGCAAATAACTCTGAATTAAGAGCTGTGCTGAAACTTGCCCGTGTGCAAGTTGTGCTGCTGGGCCAGTGGATGCAGCGGCAGCTGCCGCTTGCTGGTGCACATAGGCTGATGGGCTTTACTGCACATCACGGCTGTCTGTTAGCATCTTGTAGCTATGCCTGGCTCTCAGCAAAAGGGCCAGAACCGCTTGTAGATGTGCAGGCTTGAAACCTGCCTTTAGAAAACTCCTGTCTCAAAGACAGTGCATGTTCCTATGTTATAAAATCCAGAAATGTGAGAAAATGATACCAGAAATAGATTCTTACTGCCTATTTTGTATTTTATTTGGTCATCTCTAAGGTCATGCCTGTTGCCTTCAACCACACCAGAAGTATGTCTTCCAGCATACTTAAGTTGTTGTCCTACAGCAGTAGCAACCATATTTTACAGTGACTGTTACAAGACCAGTGATGTCAGTGGGCATTACGGGAGGCCACCCTTTTTATTTGGTAGCTCATACTAAAGCCAAGGCATTAAAAAAAAAAAAAAGTAAGTTTTTGGCCCTGATTGCCTGCCTGTATTTCTCATTGCAACATATGAAAGCATTTTTCACTGCTGCTAATGGCAGGAACTTCAGACGCCACCTCTGAGATGTTTAATTGCTAAGTGTTTCTCTCAGTGCAATCTGTGAATTTTAATTTGGGGCTCTCCCACCTCTGCTGGCTATATACTTTTCAGTGTGTTTTGTGTAATACTGCTTAATTGCTCAAAAGGGTAATTTCTGACTCTGAGCTCACTGTTTATTTTTTTCAGTATGGTAGCACAAACATTTGGATATTTGTAACTAAGACTCTGACGTCATTTCCATTGCAAACCATTAATATCCGTAGTTTATCATACAGCTTTTCAAAATAGGTTTTTGTTGAAATGTGATGATCTCTTTCTATTTTTTAAGTAGAATTTTTATTTTTTTATTTTTTTTTAAAAAAGCATTTTGTGGGTACAAGGTCTGCTTTCTTCCCCTGTCGTACCCTTTTTGTTATTTTTGATAGGCCCTGTTTGTCCATATTAGTTGTAATACAAGTGTTTAATTTAATCTTCTGACATGTTAAGGGTTAGTGGGTCCCACTGATGGAAGGAAATGTCTGTGGAAGGGCACAGCATTTCCTGCTGCTGGGGCACTTCCACCAATGGAACAGTGGTGTGCAGTTGTGACATTAGTAATTGTCTGTAAAGATCTTAGAAATAAAAAGTGCTACATTTGAAAGCCAACAACAGCATAAATCAATAATATAGGCAATGAGACAGTTTCCTTTTTTTTGGGGGGGGGGGAGGGGATATTCTAAATCCTTTTAAATTGGAAAAATGTCATGATGCAGGTATTTTTACAGATTGTGGTTGCTTTATTGCTGTCATCCCCCATTTAAATTTTATTCCAATAACTGGAAAGATAATTTTTATTTGGAAAATTTTGTTTTTAAAACTTTATTGAATGCAAATTGGATGCTGTTAAAAATGTTATTATTGGAAAACAATAGAAAAAATACTTCGGAAAAAGTGCAAATTCTTTCACGTGTTTATCCTCCTTTAAGATCTGATGTCCAATGAGAAAAAAATGTGTGCTTTTGTTGTTTGTTGCCTTTTGTTTTAAGGAGGGAGAGATGATTGCTTTTGGTACTACTTGCTTACAGTGTCCAAAGCTCTGAGCTCAGTTGTGGAGAACATTAAAATAAGCTCACAGGAGGTCTTGTAGAAGTTGTAAGAAATTGTAAGCATGTCTGCTGAGTCAATTACATGAGACAAATTGCCAGGGTAAGACTGCAAGGTTCCAAACTCGTTATTTACTCTCTGCTATCTGTAAAACAATTAATTTCTGCCTTTGATTTCACAACAGATAAATACATGTTTTGGAGGGGGAAACATATATTAATTAGACAAAATATTATTTAAAACTGAAAGAATTATCTGGATATGTATTCATGTATTTAAAAGGAGTCTGGCCTGTCCTCCTTTTGAAGGTTGAATAATTGAAAGAATATAGTTTAAAAATGGAGACTCTGGCTTTTTAAAATTTCTCCTCTTGAGTGAGACTCAAGTGCATGAGGCAATATTTTTTCTTAGATAATTTGAATTTTAAAAATGCAGTTATTATTTTTAAAAAAGTATACATCTTGAATCTTTGAGAGCATTCATTTTTTTCAGACTTTATTAACCCTGTAGTAAGTTTCTAAAAATTGTGTGAATAGTTCAAATCCAACGTCTGTGTAGTGTAAATCCCACATGTATAGTATGTGCTCACTGGTTCTCTTTTTGTGTAGTTAGCGTTTCATATGTTCATGATATGCAGGCCAGCTGGAGCATTACCGCTTCGTAAGCTGCCATGGTTAACTTGGTTTGAAATACATCCAGATCAGCCATAGTGTTTTCTAGATACTTGATAAGGCCAAGAAGTCCAGAAAAGTCCTTTTCCTCCTTTCCCAGTGCAGATAGAATGGGAGGCTCAGAGAGGAGCTGGGTAAATCGGTTTTACTAGACCCTGCTGTTTGAAACTCATGCTAAACTCCTACAGTGGTTCCCAGCTGGGCAAGACGAGGCAGCGTTGTGGTGCCATGCTACATCACCTGCATCCCAGTGTCACTTACACGCCACCACTTGAGGAACCTGTCTTTGAAATTGCCCTGCCAGAAGCTACTGGAGAGGAAGGCTTTTAGTTACAAGGGGTCTGAGCACCCTCAGTGAGTCTGAGGCCACCGTTGAGAAGAAATTCCATTCTCGCTCTTGTATCTAGAGCACAGGTGTTGAGGCATCAGTGCTAGACACTTGAGGATCCCCGAGGATTGCTGGTATGGAATGAAAGGTTCCTGTGCTGCAGGGGGTTTGTCATGGACAGCGATCGGCAAACGAGGCAGGGACCATCTGCGGGGGTGTCTTGTGCGTTGCTGTGTCAGCACACATCTCTGCTGCCGTGCAGATTCGGGTTGTCTCCAGTCCTACAGGCGTTTAGTGTGGGCCACGAGGTATGACATCTCCTCTGTCCCAGCCCACCTGATCTTACCCACTCCTTACATCAAAGGGGTAGATACATGTGCGCAGCTCTGTGCAACCTGGACAGCTGACAGACTGTTGCAGGGGAGCAAACTTCCTGATTGGTATGTTGCTTGGGAGTATTAGCAACTGGTAGGTTTTTGTTGAGATGTTGGGTTTTTATGGAATTTTAGGAAAAACCATTTGTCCCTTAAAGTAAATCTGTGCTTTCCCAGCTCCTTCCCTGTTCCCTGCTGTCCTCTCTGAGGTGGCAGTGGCCGCCTTCAGGTACCACCATACCAGTTGGTTGCATGCAGCAAGGGGAAGCCCTGAGCACTCCCTGCGTACTTCACCATCATAAGGCCACATGCCCTCAGTTCCCCACTTGTCTCCTCTCCTGTGTCTCTGTCTTCCCTCTTAGCAAGAGTAGGGCTGTTATCAACTCTGTTATGAGATAGCAGGTATCTGCAGGGGGTGGACCCCAGAGTACCTCCACGTGTGGCTGGGGCCATAGCTGGCCTGGCTCAAGTCTTCTGCTTCCCTGCTGTGGTCATTCCTGGGGCAGCATGCAGTTGGCCAGGCATGAAGTGCCCCAAGAACAAGTGGGACCTTGCCCATCTGGCAGAGGGGATCTGCCCCGAAAAGGTGAAGGAGCATGGAGTTAGGGGTCTTCATCATGCTCGGCCCCAGTGTCTTCATGAAGCACAATGGAGAGCAGGCTACTGGTGATGTGGGAGGAGGTTGTGTGGGAGCCTGTGACGTGCTGGAGATAGCACCGGTGGGACAAGAAGGTCTTCCCCCAAGAGGAGAGGGAGAGAAAAGTCCAAACAAGCTTTCTGGACATTTGAAACCTTCTCTTTAAAAAACCCCAACATCTGTAAAGAGACTTGCCCAGATTTTGTCCTGTGACACTGACATCCCATGTGGTCACTGCCCGTGAAGAGTGATCTGTGGCATCATCTGGGTAAGACCTTGGTGTATCTGTGCAGAAGAACTAGAGTTTATCGTAGTTTTATATTGGGTTTTCCCTCAGCATGTAACTGGATGCATTAATAGTGACATGATCCTGGTGTGACCTGGACTTTAATGGGTTTGAACTTGGAACTGTTCAAACATTAAGAAAAAACCCTCGCTCCCTGCATGTATTCAGCAGCTGCTTTTTATATGCAGAACTCGGAGCTGCAAAGGTTCAATGGTGGTGTATTTTCAACTTTCAGATGAAAAGGACTAAATAACTGCCAAAAAACCTGGGCTATTTCTCTCCTGATGCAGATGTATGACTGCCAGGACATGCATACATCAAAAAGACAACGTGCCTCTGAGCAGTTTAAAACCTACTGCTTTGTTTTGTTTTGCTTGAGGCAAACAAAATGTCAACCCCCTCAATCTTGGGAGAGGGTTTTTGCTGTTAACGTGTGCTTTGTGCAAAGCCTGAGCTCGCGAGTCAGGATTTGGGGTTCATTTTCTACCTCTGCAGCTGACTCACTCCGTGGCATGGGTACTGTTTGTTCTGGACAAAGCTTTCTTGTTTTTTTCTTGACTTTGTACAGTGCCAGCTGTGTGTGGTGTACCAACCAGAATATGCTCTTTATCCTATGTCAAACGTTAACTGTGGCAACAAGACTGTGATGGGATTTTCCCATCTGCAGCTGGAGCCAGATTTGCCCCTTGCACCCCAGAGGGACATTGCGGGTTAGGTTGTTGGGCTGCTGTGTGTTCAGGCAGCTCAGAAAGGTACAAAATTGTTCCTTTAAAAAGACAAAAAGTAACAAACCCAAAGGAAAACAAACAACGAAACCAACCACAACAACAACAAACCAAGCAAACTCTCCCAGGTCTAATTTTTCTGTGGTTTTGGAAAGTGTGTCCCATTCCTCTCCTGCCCAGCCACATACCTAAAGCAGCTTCTTTACCAAGTTTCCGCTTGAAAGGAATTCCATTTACAAAGTTATCAGCTACCTGCAAACAGATGGGCATAAGGGAAGGCCTAATACCAGCTTGACATTAGTGTTTCACGTGGAGCTCTGCAGTAATGATGGAGAAGTTAGTCACCTGCCACCAGAGTCATTCCCGTGGAATGATGATAGAGCGACCTGGAGTAAAGATGTCTCTTTGGAGAGCTGTTGACAGATTTACTGACCACTGGGTCAGACTAGATTGCCTTTTTTTTTTGGTATTAAGAATTACTATACATTGAGTTTACTTATTAAATTGTTAGCAAGTTTTTGTGGTGTGGTGTGTCCCCATAATGTCAGCAAAGTCACCCTGCGTTACCCCTCTTCTCCCTGGAGCCGGGCCGGACCTCTGCTTTGGGGTATCCATCTCCAGCTCTTTCACAGAGTCATAACAGCATTATGCTTTGTGTATAATACCTTTCTTTTACTAGGGATATAAATCTTCAGTCTATAGATCTTTGGTTCAGATTTTTCTTTAAAACATTAATGAGTGTTATAGGGTTTGGGGGAAAAATTTACACATAATGATGACATTACATAAAGACGTAACAGCTAAAGCATACGTTCTGTTGGTTTGCCTTGTCTTACACGAACATTATTTTTGCACATCACTATTAACAATGCAAACACCCTGAAATGCTAATAGCACTAGTAAGCTTTTAATTCCATGGAATTTATTGCTTGCTGTATTTCCATGAATTTATAACGCTTTGATTCTTAAGAGCCCCATTTAATCAGTTTTGCCTGGCACAGAACATAATAAACAACTTGCTGGTGCTAAAGTGCCACATGGGGGAGGCTGCTAACAAGAAAGTTAAATGCTTCTGCCACTAGCAGTTTCTTCGCTGTATTTTTCATGAGCTGTTACTACCAGTAATGTACTTTGCTAGCTTTAGAGCAGTGGTTAAACACAGTGACAAACCAAACAGCACTCCAGTGCTGTAAACACCCAAAGCAATACCATTTTTGTTCAGGGCTACAGTTTAAATCAGGCTTGAGGCTCAGTATCATTTTATGGTGATCAGTGACTTTTTTTTTTTTTTTAAGGCCTCGTTTTTCTTGATATTTTAATATAAGACTTTCAGGAATGACTAGTGAGTGGTATTTATCAAGAAAAACAGTGTGGGGGGAGAGAGGAAAAAAAAGAATTGAAATACCTTAAAAAACAGCTCTTGTTTGTTTATGCTGCTTGACCATAAAAGTACAAAAAGACTGTCTTAGTAGAAAAATACCAGATTATCAAGTGCTTTAAAACAGAAAATGTCATTTGAGTCTCAAAACTGCACCAACTTTATATAATTACCCTTTTAATTATCCCCAGTGGCTCATGAAATTTGTAAAATAGAGCATTGAGAGTTTGATTTACTTACATGTTGCACTTTAGTGTTATGCTCTTAATGAATATTGTTTAGTACTAATGTCAAGCAGAGATTGCTGAGTGCTATAGAGAGGTGCATGCTGCAGAGCTGGGTATTCAGAGGGGAATTGTGGAAACTCCACCTTAAATGAAGAGTATATAAGTATGTAAAGTGATATGCTATAATTTTTTTTGCCTGAATGGAAACTATCGATTTTATCCTAAGCATACAAAGTAGTTTACTATATTTTCTTTATTTAAGCATGCCAGAGAAATAAACATTTTTGGGGCATTTATTTGGTTCTGTGTCAGCGTATTCCTTGTTACGGAGAATAGTTGTGTCCTTCTGAAGGACCAGAATGTGGAAGCAAGCTCTTTAATTTGCTCTTAAGACTTAACGGGTTTAGCCTACGGTAATGGAAATAACACTAATCAATATTTGATGTGGGGTTTCTGTGGGGTATCCAAATATCATTTATTGCCAAGAAGTTGCTAGAATAAGCTTGGGGGAAACGTAATCTGAAATGTGGTCTAAAAATCCACCTAAACTAAACAGGCATCTTCAAAGGAGAATGGAAACATCAGTGAACAGTAACAGTGAAAAAAAAAATAAAGTGGAGTCTGGAGGGTTAGGTAATAGGCTGTAATAGCTGGTGACCTCTAAGTCATTGGTACAAATCTGAGTGAGGTGGAAACTCAGCGGAAAACGGTTGCTGTTGAAAATGGTCATGAAATGCTTTCAAGTGATGGTTTGGTCCTCAAGATCCATCTGCTGACAAGTTGAGGAGATTTGATACTGTGGGTGAATGACTCGGAAGGGTGGGCTGCCTTCCTCTTGCCCCATGTGCTACTTTTTCCTTTCACCTTTCAAATTTAGCAAGTGTTAAGAACAGCGTACAGGTGCTGGTATGAGCGGTTGGACCAGTGGTACAACTCTTTCGGCATCTGAATGATGTACATGACCAGATACCTCCAGAGAAAGTGGGAAAATCCTGAGGTTTTACTTTCCATCCAGAATTTTTGTTCATGTTTTCCTGCATTTGCTGCTGTAACAGTCTGTATTCCTCTTTAATCTAGCTACGCACTGCTTTCATTATGCTTCTGGACTCAGGAGATCTTCGTGTGGCTTCAAATTTCATAGACCAGTTTGTATTGTGTTGAGTTAAAATGTAACTCTTACTTGGTTTTTCCCATTTGTGAATATTCCTGTACATCTGTGATGTATATTGTTGGTACATAAATACTGTAGTTGAAGGAGAGAAGCAACAGAGCAACAATTATTTTGCAACTTTCGTGTAGTTCAGAGAAAATTTGGGTTCAAATCTTGACTTTAAATGAATGTCAAAAATGTATTTACATCCTAAGGACCAACATTTTACAATACAGAGTTTTCTGGAAGTAAACAAAAGAGTTAAGTATTTGGTGTACAGCTGAAATTTGAAAAGGCTAATGTGTTAATTGTTTAGGGAAACAAATGTCAGGACACTTGATTTCTGGAATTCTGAAATTTAAATTTATTTTAAAAATATCTTGTTTAAGGGAAGCTCAAGGGAACAACCTATGAAGAGGGTAAGTAAGCATTTTTGTTCAGTGCTGAGCTGAGCACAGTGGCGCTCCTCTTTGTTTGTCCTGAGGCCCTGCAATAATAAACAAAATTACTACTAATAATTGGGAGCCTTGATTTGAAGTCGTGCTGACTGCAGGACGCAGGCAGTGTCAGTTTTCAGTAAGTGCATCAAGGCTGACCTTGAACTTGTATCTGCTGATAAGAGCAGGGCAATAGCCCAGTTGTATTTCAGATCATGTCACAGGGTTCAGCACTGCTGGCCAGCTTTGCCAGTGTTTCTTCTCTCCTTGTCTCATGCCCTTTCCAAGGCCAAAGGCTGGATGCACCAGGCTCTCCTGCTGTAGAGAGTAGTTTTGGTTAGCAGCAGCACCGCAGATCACCCAGGTGCTCCTTGTGCCAGGAAAGTGGTGCTGAATTTGGTAGGGGAACACAAGAAGATAAATTTGTAGAAACAGAAGTGGTTATTTTAGCTCTGTTTTATTTTGTGTGGTATGTTTTCTGTCTCCTCCACCACCATGCATGGGTGCGTCACTCTCTTCTGCTTGTACAGCTTTTGAAATGTGTGTGGTATTGTATCACACTCTGGTCTTAATACACTGGGAGATGGTAGAAGGCAGTGCATTTGTCTGGGGTTTTGCTATTGAAAGGGTTGAAAGTTTGCCTGAAAGCCAAATTGCATGGCAGATTACAAAATGGTTAGTTTCCAAATCTTGATTTTTTCCTTTGCAAATTTTTCTTGCTTATTCAAAACCAAGATTCGTCTTGAACAGCCCCGACTGAGGTGGTGCTCATAACCATGCTGGAAAATGTCCTGTGGCTGGGAAGAGCAGCTGGTTGGAAGGAGGACAGTTTTTCAGGAGCACTTAGGGCACTTTCAGTTTGCACCCTGTCTTACTTCATACCTGCACACACGTGGTGACAGCATGGTCTTGGCACTGGGTATTTAACAAAGGTACTAATTAGTCATGATGCTGCCCTACCACAACGGATGGTTGCAGGTTACCATCACAAATCTTGCATCTAAGACAGCATCTCTGTGTATCATGTTGTATCTTGGCTCCAAAATCTGGGCAAGAGTTTATGGCATTTTTGGAGCCATTGACCTGGTTTTGTGATGCTTCTAAAAAAATAAATTAAAAAAAAAAATCCAAGGGAAGTAGAAAAATGCTAAAGCCCAATATATTAACTCTGTGTCATCCAGTATTAACTCAGTATTGTCCCTCCACAGTAGTCAGGCATCACAGATGTGAACAGAAATGTGAACTCTCACCTTAGAAGTGACTAAGAATAAGTGAAATTTCTGAAAGGTGGTTTTACTCCTGTCTAAAATTGGAAGCATGAAGTGGAAGGTTAATAAGTGGAGAACCCTCTGAACCTCGTGGTTAGACTCACATTTAGCCACCCAGCTGAGGAGGGGTGAGGGAGCCAAGCCAAAACCATCACAGAGTCCAGTCAGATCACTCTAGGCATTCTTGTTTTCAGAGTTGGTAGGAAATGGTTTTCTTAGGAAAAAAGGGAGTTGATGTTCTTTTTCAATTTAGGAGCCAGTTTTTTGATCTCCAGTTAAGATGACCTTGTACTGGCCTTGGAATTTTGGGTCCCTGTTTCTCTATTTTTCATGAGCTGTAGTTTGTACATTTGTTGGCAAATCGTATGTTTTTGCAATCCTGCATGCTGCTTGCTTTTAAGGAAAGAAAGGAGGAAAGAAGGAAGCTGCATTACGTTTAAATGCTCTTCAGATCCCTTTGCGTATGCTTTTGCATATTCTTGACCGATCTTGCTTTGTTTTATGCATTTGTAGCATTTTTTTACACTTTGTGCAATCATTAGCATTAATGGGGATTTGCGAGTGTAACAAGAGGAGAACATACCCCAGAGTGTATTACTTAATTTCCCTTTGAAGTGGAATGAAGTTGTCCAATTGGCCATATGCTGTGATTTGCCATCGTTACGAGTAGTTTTTGACTCCTTGTAGAGTAGGTTAATCTCTCCTAGGGAGCCTACAGTTAATCACGTTGGATTGTATATGGCATAGATAGATAGATGCCACCTTTAAAAGCGCCAGTAAGTTTCTGATGCACTTTTCTAAGCCAGGAGCAAGAGGTGTTCAGTGTAAATGCACAAGAACCATTTGCCCCTGCAAAAATTGTGCACTCACATGATTAGTGAGGCGTGGTATTAAATTATTTGAGCTTTGTGCATAAATATATACCAAGAGAAACCTCATAACTGGGGATTTTGAATATAGTTTTCTTCTTTGTGGGCCGAATACTGTGCTGTGGTTCAGGCTCGAAATATTTTGGTGAAGCTCTGCCCAGGCGTAGCAGCTGAAGAGCTGGTCCTTCTTGTGTGCGTGCTGCACTGTCCCACACCCAAAGAAATGCCTCCTCATGTTTTATGGGTGGACTTTGCAGCTTGATTGGAAATAGAAACACAGTAAACAGCAACTGTGTCTCAGAAATATCCCCAGCAACACAAACTGTCGCTATTCCAGCTTCTTTCCAAGGCCCCTTCTTGGGGCGCTGATCTGCAGCTATGCTACAAGCACTGTAACATAAGCTGCAGCTCCAACCCTGGAAAACGCTGTAGTACAGCTAACAAATACCTGCAAAACCTTGTTTGTATGTATGTGTGCTTACGCTTAAGATGCAAACTTGTACTTGAGTTGCTTGGCTCCCTGCAGTATATAGCTGCAGAGCTATTTCTAAGATCTTGGAAGAGATGGGTTTGTAGTCTGATGTATTTTTACTGTGTTTTTCTCACCCTGATGATGTTTATTAACATCTTCCCTGATGTCCAGTTACAAGGGATAGGAGCATAAAAGTTTACATGAAAATACATTTATCTGTAAGTGCTCTCTCCCTGTGATTCCTTTGCAGCTTTAAACCAAAACCAGTTCCATCCTGTTTCATCTTTCATCCCTCAGACCTGACAGAGAGGAGGGATATTTTGCTTTTGTCGAAAATCCACCTTATCCTTTCCATTTTTCACTTTGGTTTGCTTGATTTGAAGTAGCGGGTGTGACCAGTAGTCAGAGCCTTGTTGGGAGCCCACTGCCGCTCAGAGCATCCTAGCTCACCTCACCCTCAGGGTAGCAGCAGGCACAACCCTGACTCCCGCTTTTTATTCCTGCGTTTTCCCTCTGAACACACCAGTACCTCCAAAAGCCTCCTTGCTGACCACTAGTGACTTGAAGCACTGAAACAGGAGCTTAGAGTCAAGGCCGATGATTTTCTTTTCTGCTTCACCTCTGCCTGAGCTGGGACCTGTAGCCAGCTCTCTGGATGTGGTTCAGTGCATTCGGGGACATGCTGGACGTGAAGGATTTGCCTATTTGCTAAAAGAGCTGCCAGTGCCTGCAGCAGCCAGCAACGCTTTGGGCCAGTCATGTTTTCCTCAGCAAAGAGCAAAAAGGGGGCAAATGCGAATGTGGAGGGTGTCTCGTTAGACTGAGCCAAGAAAGGTGGAAGGGCTGAGCCACAATCCTGATTCTGTGTCCCCGGGCCCAAGACACATGGGTGTGTGAGAGCGGTGCAGCTCCATCTTCTTGCTCCAACCCCATTTTTCTTAAGGGTTTTGTGAGTTTGGAGACACACCTGCAAGCCAGCAGCCTTACAAGGGCTTCATGGTGGATGGGAGTCTTGTCAGGAATTTGTTTATTCTTTCTTGTCCAACTTTAAAGAGCGAGCTAACAAAGTGCTATAATAATTGTTTCAAAGCAGTTTTGGAAGAGAAGCACTCTTGTAATGGTTTGAGTTTTGCTGCACAGCCACCCCTTGACCTGCCATGTTTTTTCTACCTTAGTTTTGTCCCCCGCCACAGCTGGAGTATGTAAGGCAGACCTTTGTGTCCTTAACTGAGTTTGAAACTGATGAGCAGTTCTGGAGTGCCTAACTTACAGACACTGAGATTCCAGGACCAGTAGATGGATTTTGGGAAAAGTCCTTATTCTTTCTAGCAGATTCTGCTGGTTGGGTTTGCAAAGGTTTTTTGACATGGACTATCTTGATCTCCTTTTCTAAGGATTTTTTCCTGCCCCTAAAAGGCAAATGTACCAAACGCTGCAGTAAAAACAGGTCCTACCCAGGATTATTTGTCTGGTTTCTTTCCCTGGTGGCGTTTCGCCCTCTGAATGCAAATAATATGTTTGTAACACTATCTTAGCTTGAATACGTGATGTTTTCAAAAAATAGTTTGATACCATATCCGCTGGTTAGCCAAAAAAGACTAAAAAGCAAACTGAATGTAACGATGTGTAAATTTAGGTGAATGAGCCTTTCTCATCTCTTTTCCTATCCTGTCCCAGTAAGGTCCATAGGCTGACATAACGCTGTGCTGGAGCTCCAGCAGGTCCTTGGGTAGTTTGGGAGGAAAACGTGGGAGCTGCACTAAACCACCTAGGAAAAGGAATTACAGCCAGTACAGCTATCAGCCACACTTAACCTTTGGTATGTCATCATAACACACGATGTTTTAGGAGTGTTAATTATTATTTCTGGTGCCCTAAGCAGGGAATGTGTACTGTCAGCTGTTGTGGAAACAAACCAAAAGACAGTCCTTTCCTTAATCAGTGTAAAAGGAAATATGTGTTCTGCTTGTTTTCTATTTAGAAGGGAGAAGATTTTGAAGAACTCGCATTTTTTCTATTGTTACATTTTATTTCCCTTCATCCTCCTTTCCCAGGATCTTCTGTGTCTCTAAATCCATTAAAATGATGGTAGCTGGCAAGGAAGGAGTAAGGCCAGGAGTAGGTTCCAGGTACATATTTACAGCTGCCCTCCTCAAAGCATCCTGTTTTCTTCAACACTGAGTCTGTTCTCCTTGAATCAGGCCTTTTGTCGATGGAGGAACCTCCCTGAAATATCCAAGGCTGAGAAGGGGGGTGTGTGTGTGAATACAGGTGTATGTCTCTGCACATGTGACTTCTGTGATTGTTACTAACATTTTGTCTTTTGTGGTTATTTTGCACTACTTGTCTCCAGCAACTTCTTTCTTTTTAAAACGCTTCTGTTGCGAACCATTAATGTCGGTGGGCTCAGCCACTGCTACCATGAAGTGCAGAGGAGTAGGAAGAGAGGCTATGACTTTGCAGAAACATAGGGTTACCTCCAACCACAGAAATCAGGCTGTAAAAATGATGAGTATCTCTTCTGTCATCCATGGATCTGACAGTTTAGTATAACTTATGAATTAAACATCTGGGAGGTGTATATGTATTTTTTCCCTTTAACAGTCACCAAAACTGAGTCAGATAAGCCATTGAATAATTTTCAGTCATCCAGTAACATTGCAGCAAATTCTGGGAGAAGATCCCTGGAATGCCTCTCTTAACAGAAATGGCAGAATTGCCATTAGCATTAGGGAGATCAAGGTGGCACCCGGTGCTGCGTCTTAACTGCGAGACTTTAACCTTCAACTCCGTGTAGAACAGACAGGACCTTTAATGCAGAGGTCTCATTGGAAAGATCCTGACAAAGTAAACAGCATGACACTTAATTTATCTACCCCAGAAACATGAAGGGCTCAGTCGACCTGATGGGATCTGTGGTTCCAGGGAGTCTAGGTATTTAAAACCTGATGCTCAGCCTGCTAAGCCATCCCCTGCAGCTTTCCTTAGTGCATAAGATATGAAAAAATCTCCTGTCCTGCAAAACAGATATTAAATTGGATACTCTTTCACCCTGCCACGATAAGAAACGCAGCAGAGAGAGGCAGGAAAATGGAATGCTGCTTAGGAAGAAAATATATTTGAATCTAACATAAAAATTGGTGAGATAGGAGGATTTTCAGTGCTAGTAGCAATACCCTCCCCAATGAGTTGCTGAAAATTCAACTCTCCCTGTAGTTTTTGCGCTGGATTGTGAATAAAAATGGTTGTGATTGATGAAGCGTTTGGTGTCTCACTGTAAGTTGGTCAAGAGGGACTTCTAAATCACCCAAATGAAATATTGCATTATCATGAACAGTAATATGTAACTGTTAAGTATGCCGTTGCTTATCATAAGACCAAGCTCTTTTGGAGCTTTACCCGGCAAGAAACCTTTGTGAGCATTGGAGCAGAGAGCTGCCACATGGCCTGGCACCAGCACGGGGCTCTGCCCGTCCCTTCCCGGGTGAGACATGCTGGATTTGGAAAGAATGTTCTGCTGCGCTCAAGCTGTTGCCTGCATCCTTGTGGGGAGCAGGCAGGTCAGCTGAGGCAACAGGGGCAGGGGTCTCGCTTTTGGGTTTTGTTTTTTAGAGGGGCTGAAAGGAGGAAGAGGCAATATGCCTTTGTTTGTTGAAGGGCATGGACCCATTAGTCAGACGTGGAAAGCCTTAGCGATAAATTACTCCCTCCTGTTTGGGGCTCCTTCCATAGCTTTATTGCATATTGGGGTGGGGTTTTTTCGTGTAAAGCTTTTTACCAGTTCTGTGCATAGGATAATATATAAGAAAACAAAGTTGATGTTTCATGGGAAACTGGAAAAATAGCATTAAAAAAAAAAAAAAGTAATTTCTGCTTTCTTTACTGACACAAAGAAAGAGGCTGATGTTCCTATTAAAAGAAACAACAAATAAAAAACAACACAAAAAGACTTCAGAGTGGCCCACACCTCCTGTTGAAAAGCCCTGTTGTTCCCAATATGATTAAACGCCAACCCAGTTGGGCTGAAGTTTTCTATGTCCAGAACTTTTCACTAAGATCTTGCAGCTGTTTCTCAGAAAAGGATTAGAGAAATAGATGCTGCCTGGCTGTGTGAGAACACGCTTAAGACCAGTTAGCCAAGCTGCCTTAGGACTTTCCCTGGTTTGGGACTAAAATGTGGAAATGGGGAGGGAGGTGACACTGAAGTTGGGGATTTTGCTTTGGACAGCTTTGTGTAGCTGCACAATTTGATCTCAGGTTGACCAAGCTACCGGTGTCCAAAAAATGGCCCAAACTCGACTAAACCCTCTAGTTCCTCTTTAATGGACAAAAAAAATTATGAACTCCCACCATGAGGTGGGTGACATGCGCAGGCAGTCATGGTTCATTTCTTTCTGGCCTCCTTGTCCCCTGTCTGCTCCTTTTCCTGCTTCCTGAGCTGGCAGTGTCTCCATTCTGATCAAATCAGATGCCTTCATCTACCCCTGCCTGCTGGCCTGGGGTCAGGGAGGAGGAGGAGGAGGCAGCAGTAGTTGGGGAATGGTGCCACCCACGTACCTCCCGCTGAAGTCTTTTTACCTGCTTCTTCTCATGTCTGTGCTCCAGTGTGTGGGAGCTCGGTGGCTTCTCAAAGAAATGGCGATCAGGGCTGCTCACCACGGTAGATCGGTGATGTTCCCCGTCTCTGTTTTGGGAGTATCTCAGGACTTTTGGATTAAGCTTTTTGCGAGAACTTGGCCTGTGGCAGAATGTTCAGCAAGGAAGAATTCAGTGCAAATGTGTAAAATTTGGCAAATTTCCTAGTAACTGGAAACAAGGTAATTGAGATGGTTTGTGGTAGGTTGCATGTTGTTAGTGTTCATGCCTATAGGATACTGTGCGTGTGCATGCACATGCGTAGTGCTGGGAGGCTGTGTACATATGTATCATATTTTAAAATACTAGTTTTTTAATTAGCGTAAAGTTAGAGGAAAGCCTTCCATGTGTGTCAGAGGCTTGGATCCTGTTGAGATTGCACAGGGTTTGAAGGAGGATGAAGGAGAAGCTCTTCTTTTGTGCTCACATGGAATGTGCCTTGCTTCTCGCTGCCAAGCAAGCATGAAGTCCTTTGATTTGGCTCCACGATGTCTTCAAGGTATGGAAGAAATGTCTCCTGCTCCCGCTGGTTTCATTGCATTGTCAGGTCAGAAGGTGGATTGTCAGTGGTAGAGGAGAGAGAATTTTGTGGACACTAGCAAAAGCTGCTGTGGAAATGTGCAGCTGCACATGTTGATTTTTCAGCTGGTGTTTTCGTGCTAGCGTGGTGGCTTCTGCATGGCCATGGCCGAGGAGGCTCCATTTGACAGCGTGCAATATTTACAGCATGGAGCAGCCAGCCCTGCTGTCGATCCCCCCGCCATCAATAGTAATCTTAACTCATGCACCTGAACTGAAACAGTCATTAAACTTTTATCTGAAGAGGAAAGCTTCACGTTTTCTTCACAGAACAGATTCTGTGGCTACTAATTTATTACTGCAATTTAAGGAACAGACGTCTGTCTGACATGTGCCATGTAGTTCAGTAGGTCACTAGTGACATCATACTTAAAATCGTTATCTGTGCAAACTGTGCATTTTGTGTAAAAGCTTTTATTTATAGTCAGTCATTAAAATTGAGACCTGATATTTACTTTTCCTCTGATTAGGTTAAAGAGTGAATATGAACAAGGAAAGTATCCTCCTGTTACCACCAGGCAGTTTACAAACTGTGCTATTCACGTGCAGCCTTTTTAAAGGAATTATGTTAAATCATTATGGGCTTAAGTGGTATGTGTTAAAACATTTCTTTTTTCACTGCTAAGACTGGATTCCACACCAATTCCTGTCACAGGGGCTTTATTTTATTTCTTTCTCATTCCTTATAGGCTCTTGTCCTTGTCACGGAGCAGGTAGAGCCTGTGGTTTGTGCTGGAAGTGTTAGATGTGCAGAGAAGTGCTGTGTTACCAGGACCGGGAGGGTTTTGGAGGGGTTGGTGGGTCGCTGCTGTCGGTCTGAGGTTGCGGTAGCAGGAGGACCGAGGTGGTCCGGGTTCTTGTCCACATGTCAGCATTTTGCAGGGCCAAATTCAGAATCATCCTGTTGTCCAGCCCCTAATGTGATGCTAGTTTTACCCAAGGCAGGGGGACTGCTGATGCAGTAAGGTGTTTCTCCATAGAGTAGGAACCACCATAAGCCACGTATGAGGTCCCCAAAGGATGCACTAAGCTGTACTATAGGATGTCATCACCTGTGATCCACTGAGCCATAAAACCTACTGGCCATGTCTTACAGGGCAACACAGACCTAAAGAGCCAGAGACAACAGGCCCTCTTCAAGGATCAAGTTCTTGGGGTGTCCATGAACTCTCCTCCCACATTCCCCCATCTTCCCCTCCTGCCATTTTCTCTCTGATATGAAATGCCCCTGCCCGCAGCCAAGCTAAATATAATATTCAGCGAGCGCCTTAAAAATAGCGTGTGTGAGTGCCGGTTGCTTTTCCACACCCGGTTTCTCTGTGGTGGAAGCACTGGGGCGGTACGGGGTTGCCCCCAGCCCAGCAGAATGAGCTCGGCAGGACCTGAGCCCCCTCCCCGGGGAGCCTGGGGGCTTCTCGCTGGGCTGCAGAGCACTGCCCCTCCTCGTGACGGTTCATGCGGGGAGAGGAGAACCCTTCAGAATCATGTGGCTGTTCAATAACTGTAATGAAAATGATTTTTGACCAAAAATTATGTATTACCAGTTGGCTGAACTGCACAGTATACTTTCTCGATATTAGATAGGGCTGGGTTGCTTTTTCCCCCCAGATCTTACTGCTAAGATCACTGGCCCATTTCAATTTTTATTGAAACAAATAAACCCAATAAAAACACTTATGCTGAGAGCTGAAGCACCACAATAAAAAAAAATAAAAATTACTCTGTATTGAATTTATTGATTTATTTATTTACTCCAACTGGAAAATTGAGTATTGTGTTAATGTATTTTATAAGAATCACAGTGCTCGATGAAATGGCTAATTTATTTTAGCGTATACATAAATAGCTAGCGATTTTCAGTGAGACAGGCTAATGAAAATGATGCTATGAAATTGTCTATACTATGAGGAGTGATGGAGTCAAGTTATTATTGGTTGAGTGCTACGACGTAGTGAACTGGCCATCATGTCTTTGAACTTTTGAACTGCTACTTGGTCGCGTGATTTATTGATTTTGATATCAGCATGTTAAGTTAACTTTTTATTTTTGTTGTGGGGGTTGTACATGCAGCCTAGATGAGTAACGCACTGTGTAATTTTATAGATGTTTTGGTTAAACAAGATGGTTGAAAAATTTCAAGTGTGTTAACGGAGCAGGCGTACGCCATGCGGAAACGCAGGGAGAGATGCTTGTAGGTACCATTAGATGTCAACACTGATGTTCTGATTGCTGTGGATTAGCTGGGTATGAGCGAATTTGGCAGGGTAAGCGTGCATCATATTTGTCAGAGAAATGTTGCCATTGTTCTAAATCAAGCACGTCATCTCACAGCAACTTTGTTTGCCTATCTGCCTTAGACCTCTCCTCGCCGTGTGTCTTATCACGCCGGTGCCTGGTACAGGCAGGGAGCATCAGCGATCTCTTTTGTCAGCCCTTTCCAGAGGAGCACTCCATTTTGCTGGCCGTTGGGCAGCGCAGGATGCGAACTGGTGGTGCAAACAGCTCAACAGCTTACGCTGGACTGTTGCACCAGAGAGCTGCCCCCATCCGCTGTCACCAAGACGCGCAAACTTGTTTCATCTTAGAGCTGTAATTCCCTCGCAGGCTGGCTGCTAGTGCTGAGCCTCAGCACGCAGTGCTCGCCAGCGGCTGCCTCAGCCCTCGGTGCAAGGAGATGCTACACTTGTTCTTGGTAATTTGTTTAGGACGTGGAATCGAGGTATCAAAATCATATTGTTCGACTTAAAGTGTTTTCCTACAGCGGAACTTTTCTCTTGACCGTGCTGGTAGGGCAACCTTTGCATGGCGACTGCTCTGAGCTCTGTTTCTGATTAAACTGAATAACTTGACACCTGCATTTTACAATTTGCTTAAAGTGCTTTATCCTGTAAAACCAGCGATTTCAAAGCCTTAAAGCCAGCAGACTTGCAGGGGTTTGCACAACTTAGCTCATCCCACCAGTTCGCCGCGGTTGTGTAAAACGCGACTGGACTTCTCTAATATGTTTGCCCCCTGCTTTCAAAATGGCAATTTTAATGCCTGCCCTCCCCATCCCTGCTCACCCCCTCATTCTGCTGCGGGTCTCTTGAAATGCAGGTGGGTGTTATTGTATGATTTTTTTTATTTTCTTATTTTTTTTCCAGTGATTGAACTGACATGTCTTTATTTGGATGTTAAAAGCACTCCCCCTCCTTTCCCCACTGTGACCCCAAACATTTTCAGCAGTCTGGCAGTCAGCAATTGGGAAGCTGGTAACCACTTGCCTCTCTCCCCCCCCTTCTTTTTTTTTTTTTTTTCTTTTTTCTTCATTTTTAAAAAAAGCTGGCCTGTGCAAGCCAGCAAACAAAACTGGTGGGAAAAGGCTAAAAACAGGACTGACACCAACACTATTAACTGGAAAAAAAAATTTCCATTTCATTGCAACTATGTTATTGTTTACTTTGCCATACACATCCTAATATGGTTACCTCCCTGTCAAAGCGGCCGAGCCGGGCTGAGGGGCCCCCTCGGGGAGACGCTTCCAACTGCTGCTCAGACAATAAGAAACAAACGGCGCAACTCCACAAAAGGGCTGCCCGGAACGTAAGTGTCAAATCCATCCCGCCGAACTCTTCCTGCCCGGCGCCCGGCCCCGTATGTAACCTGCGCGGGGCGCGGCGGGCGGGGGGCGGCGGGGCGCGGGTCCCCGCCTCTGCCCGCGGATCGTCCCGCCGGCGGGGCCGGGGCGGCGGGCCGGGGCGGGGGGCGGCGCGGCGGGGCCCCCCCGCGGGCCGGTGCGCACCCGCGCAGCGCTGCCAGGTGCCGCCCGGCCGAGCCCCCCGGCCGCCCCGCTGCGCGGCGGCGGCGGCTCCCGCGGCGGTGCCGGTTGTTATCTGCAGCGCCAGAACAAAGGTAGGTTGTTCAACTCCGCGCTCCGGGGGAGGGACAAGTTATTTTTGGAGGGCTGGCTTCCCAGTGCGTGACTGGGTGACCTAAAAGGAGAAGGGAAAGGAAAAAAATAATAATACACCCCCCCCCCACCCCCCCCCCCCCAGCGAAGCCCACAGCACCCCACCGCCAAACCCCTCGGTGGAGTCAGGAATGAGCGGGCGTGCAGGGGAGCAGCTTTATGGAGCGTAGTTTTATTTTTATGCAACTTAAAGAAGCCGGATCCCCCTCCCCCCCCTCCCTCCCCCCCATAAAATGCCCTGCTATTTCCAGAAAATTTGCGTTGCTAAAATACTTTAATCTGTGTGCTCTATTTTATTCTTTTAAATATTGATTTTTTTTTTTTTTGCATTTGTGATTTTATGTGCACATATTCCTCTTAGCGGCTATGAATTTCTATGAATTCTAAATAAGCTTTTCTAGGGATGAAACGTGAGGGGTATTTTTACACGAGGATTTCAACTTTTCAGTTGACATAATCTGAAGGTACCGCAGCCTTTTCTGTGACTGTCCAAGTGCTTCCGTGCCCTGCGAGGAGTTATCACGTTTGTTAAACCATCCCTTTATGCTGTGGGGTTTTGTTTTTTTTTGGTTGGTTTGTTGTTTTTTTTAAGCCTATATGTTATTCAGCTTCAGTGGATGCTATTCTTTTCCTGCAAACGGCAAAGCTCTTAGGGTTTGCTGTGCTTCTCGGTTTGTTTTGAAAACGTAGGAAAATATTAATACAGAGCAGTAAAAAGGAAACAGCGGTGCATCTTCCATTCAGGGGAGCTGGCAAACCTGTCCACTTTTATACTGGGAAGTACAGAGAGCAAATCCATAATTCAGTGCAAGAGCAAATGAATTCACAGTGATACATACGATAGGTATTATGTAACTTAATAAGAAATACATTTTGATAGTAGGAGTGGACACTGCTCGTCTCTAGGTATAAATATCAAATCTAGGTAAGTCTGTGGAAGAGCACTTTTCTTCCAGCCTGTATTACGCAGCATTGTCTTCAATCCCTAATTCTTACAGGATTTTGGAAGGGAAGTAGCTTCTTCCTAAATTGAGTATCATTCAAAAAATCTTTTAAATACCTGTTGTGTACTTGGTTGCTTAATTGGCTTGCTCTCATCCTGACACTGCTGCCTGCCTTCCCCAGTTATTATGGGATCTCTAGATTTTTATTTTATTTTTTGTAGGAAGTCTTAGTTCCAGAGCAAACCTGGATAGCTAAGTTGTGCTTTCCTTTTTTTTTTTCTTTCCTTTTTTCTTTTTTCCTTTAAAATACTATTTCTTACATACTCCTGGAGGTTTCTTTTCTCAGCCTTTTTATTTATTTTTCTGTTGAGCTATGCAGCCTGACCTGTGCTAATCAGAAACTCTTTTTAAAATGTAAGACCAAGTCAGATAAAGTAAATAAACTTTTGTGTCCCTGAACTTTTATCCTATAAAACTGGGTTTGATTTTTCTTGAAAAAAAACCAACATTGCAACTCACTAGCAGTAAACATAAATAATCGTGTTTTATAAAATCAAAGGCAGCCTTTTAAACACATTTCTAGTTTTTGCTTTTTTTGGGCCATGTAGGGGATGATAGGAATTAGTAGCCTTTAATTAGACGTGGAGATATTCACATTTTACAGGGATTTATGTTAGAACATGGAATGGCGGGTGGCTTGTTTCCTCATTATGAATACTCCCTGCACATAATGAGGTTCATCATTAGTTGATGGAGTGAATTTGCCCTAGCTCTACCTTGAAAGGCACATAATTTACATACTACTTCAGAGCTTAGGCTTTAATGGATTCCTCGATGAATAAAATGAAAAGCTACTTTCTTTAAATTTTTGAACAGTGTTTTGATAATACGGATTTAATAAGACATTCAATTTCCTTGTTAAGTATATTTGAAAGTGCATTCCCAGTTTTAGCAGAAAATATACTTCCCCGTGTCGCTTCCTATAATATTGGGTAATATATAATCAAATATATCAGTGTAAACATTTTGGGGGATGTAGAGGGATGATTTTACTCTGCGTGTGCAAGGTGGCACCAGGCTCCTCTGGCCTGGGCACCCGCACGGTTCCTACCAGCCCCAAGCATGCTGGAGCTCACCTGTACTCTTGAAATGTCACGGAGCGGGCTTGCTCCTCTGTTAAAGCTCATTCTGCCCGAGGAGTGTTTTAACTGTGTATTTACTGTGTACATTTGCAGTGATGGATCTATGGAAATGTGTTGCTGGCTGTCAGGCTGACAGTGACAAACCCGCGGGTCCCACCTCCCTATTTATTTTAATGAGATGAGAACAGCAAAAACTTCTCTGGTGCAGTTCCACCTCTGAAACTGCTTCGTAGATGTGATTAGATTAGAGTAAATTGAATTGTAGGCTGCCTAATGTGTTATCATGTCATCAGCTTACTCCAGCCCTGGTCTACAGGGTAGAGTTAGCAAGACTTCTTCTTGTTCTTCTGCCTCCCCTCTCGGCCCCTCCACGCGTGGGGGTGGCTGGGAGGCTGGGGGCTGTGGTGCTGTGCGTGTCCCATGCGTGGGGCAGCCTGGGCACGGCCACCATCTCTCCCCTCTGACACTTGCCGATGTGGCGGCGGAGTTGAGAGGCAAAAAATACGAGGCGAAGGCTTGTTTTGATAGAATGTTTTATTACCTGAAAACGATGAGCATATATTAACATTAATAGAATAGTCTGTGTCATTCTTTTTTAGGCAATTTACCTCTGCTGCAGACCTGTCTGCTTCAAAATCTTTCCCTGTTCTAAAACATATATTTGTTTAGGGAGTTTTCATTGAAGTGTACATGACAATTACAGCTGTTCATTAACAAAATTGGGTATTTGTTTTAAACTTTAACCAATCACTTTGATATGCTAATTATGGTGTAATTTAATTTGAGCCCTGTAATGATGATGCCGTTATTATGGACATAAATGATGCAGTTAAGCTGAGAGTAATCTCATTTGCATACTGTACATGCCAGTAAATTAAGCCCTTTCTTCGACTGCTTCAGCTTTAATTTTCCACTTCTTTTCACACAGCGCCTTTTCAGCCAGTCTCTTATAAGCCCACTTTGTAATAGTGCTGATGACTGTTTGATGTGGAGAGTTGCTGCACCACAATAATGCAAGACACAAGATGTAACATTTAAAGGATTCATTATCTTACTGAGTGTTGCTTTAGGAAGCTGGGATTAACAAGGGTGGAAGTGTCCTCTCCATGGAGCGGTGCGGGTCTTCCCAGAAACAAATGCAGTCTGTTTTTCCCCCCCTTTTTCTCGGCGTATCCTGATAGTGGAAGGGATTCAGTAAAGCCTGACGGTGTTTCTCAGGAGTAAGCCAAAACATCATCATAGCCCTATAGTACGACACGGAGGGTTTGACCTTCTCTGCAGGATGTTCTATGATGCTCCACTGTTGCGGAAAAGTTACTGGATACAATTTACAATATTATAGAGATGGGAGAAAACAGATTATTTCTCAGATTGGGTATGCAGGCTCCAAATCTACCTACGTGACGTATGGCGATGCAGAATTGAAGTCTGCATTATTGTTCTTTTTCATGCTATTTAATTGCCATTTTCTCCTTTCATGGCCCCAACGTGAGTTGAACTTAACATCAGGTTAATTTTGAATTTAAATTTTAAAAAATGGTATTCGTACATTGTTACGCCTGATGATACTAGTGAAAAGCTGGGTTTCAAAAGAATAAAAGCCACCAACACCAAGCAAAAATGAACTGCTTAAGTGCTGACTTAAATGGTTAATCTTTTCCAATTTACCATGTTGTCACTGAGCTGAAGTATTCTCATAACACTGAGGCATACAAAGAAATCATGTGAAATAAACAGGGCTCTTTTTATAGCTGCTTACTATTATGGTTAGATATTTTCATAGTTTAATACCTCTGGAAGTAAAGCCCGTCTCAAGTTTTTAGCAGCAGTTGGCCTCTCAGAAAGCCATTGTTGTGTGGCTAACCAAGTTAACTAAAGACCATTATTAAAACCTTGCAATCCTTTCCTTACACAGGGTCCCATGACCAAAAATAGCTTGTGCAGTTGCCCACAAACATGCAAGTTAATAACTTCCTGGGTGAATAGTGTAAAAACTGCTGATTTCCAAAGCGCGCACGTAGCCCCTGCCTCCACCCCTTTATGGTACGCAGCAAACAAATGGGAGGGTCTGCTGTTTACCAACTGTCCAGCATTTAATGACACTTCAGTTTTTATGGTTCTCGCCTACACTTGGTCTCGGTTCTGCATTTCTCACATGCCATTTTGTTTTCCAGCAGCCGTTCTATGGTAGCCTGACCATGCACACATGCTGGCTGTGACCGTGCTGCAGTGAAGCACTGCCTAATGGTGATCTTAACTGCTCTGCTGAATTTGTACCCACCATTTCTGGGTCAAAACCACAGTAATTATTCCCAACAGAGCCTACTGCTCTGGCCACCAACTATGCTGGCATGTGGGATTTCGGTTCTGCTTGTATGCCTCTTCTATGCATGGCAATTGCAAGGAAGAGTGTCTGTGGAGACGAGTAGAAGCATGGAATGTGGCATGGTTCTTGGCTTTCATGGAGCTCTTGCTTTTTGTCCATAACACCAGAGCTGAGACGGTGACATATGCCAGCCAGTTCTTCAGGGTGCACTACATCGGTGTGCGATGTCAAATCTTGGGGTCCACCTCTGAAACAAAAGACGCCCAGCAAAGGAAAGGCTTCCCCTAGTTCCTTTTCTGAGGCTGTCAACCTAGACATGGGGTTCGTACATGAGCACACATGGGAGATGAAACCCAGCAGCCATTCCCTTGCCCTTTGTGCTCAGAGCCTGGAGCTACTCAGGATGCTGATGAAGCTGACTCCAGCCAAGGGCACAGGGAGAGCCAGGTTTCTCACAGCACAGGGCAATGCAGATCGAGCTCTCCCCAGCAAGTCTGGAAGGTCAGAAATACTCTAGTATAATGTTGGAAAATTTCAAACTTTAAAGCTTGTGAAAAACAAGTTCTTGACTTCATTTCTTTTAGCAGCATGCCTATGGTTCAGCCCTGTCTCTTTCTTCTAAAGGTAATATATGTGTTGCTTTAGGATGTCATAGGCTGCAAAGGAGGTGGTGTGTCGTCAGCTCCTGTAGGAATGAGCGTGCTGGGCATCTCTGTCGGCTGATGAAGAGATTGCTGGCCCAAGCAGACAGATGACAGTAGGGTGGACTGAGAGGTGGGGTGACAGAATTTCTTGGTGCTTTTTAGTGTTTCGTGGTTGTAACGGTGATACAGTGTGCTGTGCAGAACTTTGGTGTTAATCTTCTTGGGAGATAATATTTTTTCCAAAGTGATTTCAATAGCTTGCCCTTGAAGAAGCTGTGTGGTACGAGTTGTCTTCAAAAAGGAGGTTCCAGGCATAGTTTTTCCTACTGTCTTTATCCTAATGAAACATACATTCTTCCTCCCCTCACAGGACCTTTTGAGTTTATTCTGGATAACAACACTTGTTTGTGAGGATTTTCCCTATCTTCCTTCCTCTGTAATCTGATCCTGGTTTGCAGTTCTCAGTAAGTTTCTCCTTCCACACTTTCCAACATAAGAACTTCTTCCACCCAATCAAGTGGGAAATTAAAAGTGATACCAGTTCAGACTATGTACTGTGCAGCCCTGCTGTAATTCAAGATTGCAGAGTTCAAAGAAGTTTTTCACATTGGGCAATGGTAGCTCTCTGCAGAAAGTCATTTTGGGGAGTTCTGAGCTTCATGGGAGATGGATTTCTCCTTTTACAGGTTTGTTTACAAACAGCTTTGTTCTTACCCTTTCTAGCAAAACAAGTGTTTCTTCACAGAAATACTTACGGTTGAGAGCAAAGCCACTGAATCTCTCTCTAGAATTATAACTACAACAGATTAAAGAGTAATTTATCATATGCTAATATACTTACCCCATCAAAGTCATGGGCGTCAAGATGTAGAAACAAAAATAGACCTCTGATCTCTATCTCTGTAATGCTTTTCAGCACAATCTCTCACTGGTATCCAGAGAAAAAGCTCTAGGAATTCGTGACTGTATTTACCAATAGCTAAGATGAACAGATGTCTGTCACTGAAGTGCCAAGCTGTTGCCCTTCCGAGTCTGACTGAAGCAAGTTTCGGAGTGGGGAGATTCTGGTTTCCCATGGTTGTCAGTTTGTTCCTATTTGTAAGCGTACCTTTTTGTGGCAGTAGATGGGTGGACAGGTTATCTGTGATGAGAAACCTTGGGATGTACCCACAGATGCTTTGCCTTTCCAGCATGAGACGCTTCTAGCAGTTGCCAGTGGCAGACGGCTGGTTCTCCTGGAGAGCATCCTGAAGTGGGTGATGTTTTGGAAGTCCAGGTGAGTCTGCCTGTTGCTACTGGTCCTGAGTGTACACAAAATAAAACAGTACGAGTCGAGTAGCTGTTAGGCGTTCTTTAATCTATGAGCCTTTAGTTCTTTTGGCTGCACCTACCCTCTTCCAGCAGTTTTTCCTGTGACTGGAGAATATGAATGTCTGCCTAAACTAGCCGAGTGGACAAAGCAACATGATGAAATCGTGTTGAACAGACGTGCTTCAAGCAGAAGAGTGAAGTTGATCGAACAGAGCCATCAGTAAAAGCACTTGGGATAGACCCTGTGCTCGGCCCCTTCCTTTGCTCCTGTTACCCCTGTACCGACCTGGGGACTGTATGGAGCAGTGGTGTAGGTACGCACGGGCTGCACCGTCACTGGCTCTTCCCTGCGACATACGCCGGCTTCAGGTGCGAGTCTTCAGCTCTGGTCGTGTTGAATTTGGCTTCACATTGGCTTCTCCTCCAAATAAAACACTTACCCTAAGGATGGCCTTTCAAAAGACCATGTTCTTTTTTCCAAAGAACTGCAAATTCTTGAGCTGGGCTGCTTATGTAGTTTCCTGAGACCATCACTTTGAGGAAGCTGACTGAAACAAATGCTGCTTTCAGGTGCATGGCCTAAATCAAAAGCAGCTCTGTTTGAGTTCTCTGAAGTTCGTCAGGGCTTTACCATTATTAACAACCATATGGTCCCAGGCAATGGTCTTCTGTTTTGCACGGGGGAAGGGCAGTGTCTGCTGGCCCTGTGCTCTTCTGGGCTCTTCAGGGATACAGTGTGCAAAGGCCAGCCGCAAGCAGGGAGGGATTCTTGATGTGGCTTCAGCCGGTGCATGCTTGGTGGCCAAGGACAGAGCTCTCAGAGATGGGGCAACCAGTCTTGTCCGCCTGGCACGGATGCTTGCGCGAGAGAGACCGACCTGGAGGCAGCCTGCCAGCTGGGAAGACTTGCCTGTTTCATTGCAAACAGAATTTACCCTTGGGCTTTGGGAGGAACAAGAAGGCTATGTATGAAAAGTTTCCTAGGCTTGACGCTGAGGTAAGGCTTGCAGTGTGTGTTTAGCAAAGCTTAGAGACCCATAGTTCAGCTCTTCCAGCTGTGGGATATTTCTTGTGCTCGTTGATGTCTCCTTTTGCAAAGGCAAGATTGAATCTGAGTGGTTGCGCTGCAGGCTGGATGAAGGAAGCCAATACGAAGGAATGAACAGTCTTTCCCAGTGCACGAGGACCTTTACATTGCTTTTACAATGAAACAAATATAAAAAGGAGGAATGAAATGATAATAAGCTAAATTGGTGCCAAATGTATGGGACTCCATGTGCGTGCAGTAAAGGGAAAGCCGGCTCCTGTAGTTTTGCCTTGGAAAATGACTTGTTCTGTATTTAGAACCCATGTGCAGGATGACCATATAAATGTGGTTAAACGGCATAGGATTCTGATCAAAGGGGCAATTACGAGTAATAAAACAGGAAATATAATTATTGCTACCATTTCAGATCTTATAGCCAGGGAGAATCTTAGCAGCTTGACAGAGAAAAAGCCTTAACATTAAGAGAAGAAAAGAAGAAAACCCCTAGATTTCAGCTTGTTGGGCTCTATAGAAAAAGAGAGTAAAAATATAAAGGTACATTTCCTAGAATCTCTGAATTCCCAAATAAATAATTGTTGGCTGAGCAGAATCACAGCAGAAACTGAATTACCAACTTCTGCACAGGAAAATTTACCAAAGTCGGAGCTGTAGCTGGGTTATTTTCACCAAATGTCCAGCACATATGCTACACTTGCTTTTATTGTTCACCGTTATGGTGTCATGTCTCGCTAGATTGTGCTTTGCTACACACCTCCACCCCCTAACAAACTGGCCCTATATATGCGTGTAGGCAGAATATAGGGAATTAAGCTGTGTGACAGTGAACTTCTGGGTTTTTTTATATGCTTGACAAATGTTTTTTAAACATGGTATAAATACATTGTACAGTAGAACTGAAGTGTTTGAGGGGCACGTTTTACTCCCAAAAGAAATGTGTGTATTTTGGCTTCACATTTCTCTCTAGTTTTTCCCCCCAAAAAAAGAAATATTTAATATTTTAATGACACCTATGTTTAGATAATACAGGTTTGGACAGTATTCTCCTCTGTATGTTGTAGAGTTCCTACTGACACGCCTGGACAAACCTCACCACCTAAAACCCTCAGGCCAGGTTTTGGCATTCGATGTCCTCAGAGGGAGGGATTGTTAGCTGTTAATCCTGTAATAGTCAGATTCTTCAAGGTAGCATCTTCTGTCCTCCCACGGGTTAGATTCTTGGTTTTACCTGACAGCTTGAATATTTCTCTTCAAAGGCAACGTAAACCCTTCTGCAGGCTCTGCTCATCCTCACTTCCCCTCGCTGGGTCTTGCCCAGGCACTTCTCTTGTTCCTTGGCCTTTTACTGTAGCCATCTTCTTCCTTTCTGGTGTTCATAAGCTGCAGATACCTGGGCTGAAAATAGCTTCCTCCTCCCCTTCCTTTTCCGTGGGTGGGCGAGTGGTTCTGGGGCATGGCAAGGGATGTGGGTGCCTTATCCCAGCTCCCCCCATGACTTCCCCAGTTATGTTAGCTAGGCCGCTTGGAACCGGTAAATGCTTCAGTACACGCTTGGCCCCATCACACCCATCCATGTGTTAAACTCTCTGATGAACAGGGGCTTTGGCCTCCCTGCACCCTACGAGCTCCAGTAGCAGCAGCTTATCTACTTCATCATAGAGCTGTTGTAAGCCATAATTAAGTCGTGGTCGTGAGGCACTTGATATCCCTCAGATATGTGGGTCCTAAGAAATGTGGTGAGCTTTTGTTTTCCACCTGCAGGGTAGAAGCTCTCCTTCCCCCTGTGCAGCCAGCGCTTCAGCCGCGTTGCAGCGTGGCATTGCACCTGAAGGCTGTGGGCTCCGTAACACACTCGGGTGAACTTCACTCGCCCAAGAGGCTTTGATATGTTAGAACACCCCCTCCAGAAAACTGCAGGAAAAACATTTAGTGTCATTAGTATTTGGGATGGAAATATGCTGTAAATTAATCTTCTTTGGAAGGAGATTAAGAAATGTTCTCTCCTCCTCCCTCCTCATGTAAGAGTAGGTAATGTTTATTCTTTCTTTATTAACTACAGACGTCAGAGAAAAAGGACTGTTGCCCTTTGATTTTATTTACAAGGCAAAAGTGAAAACTTGTTTGATCATATCATGGCTGTTTAGCTTCAGCGGAAGAGTAGAAGGGAACCTGTTTCCAGGTCCTATCATGTCTAAATATAATTTTTATTCTATTTAGTTATCTCTGAATTTTAAATGCAACATCCTTGGCCTTACTTATTTGTCAGGTTGAGTGAAATTGCTTCATGCCCTGCTTATGGAAATAAGCTGTTTAAAATGAAATTGTCTCCAAGAGCTAAGGAATTTTTGTGGCTGTCGACTCTGTAGTCCTGATTTTCACAGGAGTGATCCATTACGGAGCAAAAGCTGTTCTGAAAACTTGCTTTTTCTTTTCAGTGAAGCAAGAGGAGGCCTGGGGTTTGGTAGGCTCTCGTTAACAGTTGTGTTCTTGGGCAAGGGTTTTTTTCTGGTTTCTTCTGGGCCTCTCTTAATAAGGTCTAACTTGCTAGAAACAGAGGATTACTCACTTGAATTTCACTGTGGGCAGCCAGCGTGCTCACCTGAGCCATCCGTGCTCAAAATTGCCTACGACGCTCAATTGTGAAAGCAAAGACCTCCAGCAGCTTTGCGACCTGCTGTAGTGATGCCAGTTGTGAAAACACTCACTTTTCAGGGATCTCTTCGAAAATGTTACTTGTTAACAGAATAAATGAGTAGTTTTCAGCTGCCCGCTGATGGCTGCGAAGAGAGTGTTATGTCAGTTCTGGGTTTCTTTGGTGATCTTCCTGCTGCTGGGTTTTACTTGCTGTTTTGTGATACAAAGCTGTTGCTGTAAATGCTGTTTAAATCTTAGATGTGTCTATGTG